>NC_081302.1:34773375-35079750 GCF_030435805.1 Mustela lutreola
ACCTACTGCTTGGCTGGCAGGATGTCTTTGAGAAATAACCTTGGGAACGCGGGGCCCCTTCGATGCAGACCTCGGTCACAGCCAAGTCGTCCATGGTGCAGGTAAGGGCCGCCGTGGACCCTGCTGCTGGCAAGGAGGCCCCCGGGGGCCAATGAGCGGGAAGCCCAGGGGCGCCCCGGGGTCACAGGCGGGCGACTTTCACCCCGGCTCCCGCCAGTCTTACCAACACTGTGCGCAGACAGCGTCTGGCATCCAGGGTTTTATTTCTCTTGCGCGAGAAATTATTTTCCAGATCTGAGAAGGCCAAGAACAAGTTGGGGATTAAGGTGCCAAAGGAAAAAGCATTGGTTTCCCGGTGGTACCTAAAAAACAACCACCACTAGCAAATGCTTGCTTTTACGGAAAGGTCAGTTTCCAGCTTTCGCCCTCCCGCCGCGGTGAGCCCCAGCACCTGTCCGTCCGGGACGGGGGCGTACTCCTCGCTGGGCGGCCTTTGATAACTTTTTAGAATTTTGTATCCTCCACAAGCGTTACCTCCTCAAAAAACACTTCCTGTAAAATTTGAAAGGAAGGCTTAGAATAGGATGATTTCAGCGAGTAAGCTTTAGAGCAGGGCGCTCATGTACTTATATTTTCAACACTAAAGGAGTTTTACTAAGTCCGTTGGGTTTAATCTACCAAGCAGCTGCTTTGTGCCAAGCTCCCGGGCGAGGACCGATGGGTTTGGCAAAGAACTTGCCGTCAAGAAGCTAAACACCCCGACCCGCGTTAACAGAAGCGAAAGTGAACAGAACTGGAGCTCAAGACCTCTGTTTGCTCGGACAAGGGTCTCATCTGGCGTCCGTTTTGTACATTACTAGCAAGACGCAGCTCTGTTCTTTGTGGACCAAAGGGGTGTCGAGACTGGGGAGAAGGTTATACACAGGGGTTACAACTGGGGCGAGTTCTGCTCCTCCTCCCCACCGTCCGACAAGGAGAGTGTCTGCTGTGGCACGGTCTGGCAGCTGATGATGATAAGTGTGCCCTCAAGCTGGTACCATCTGGGGGTGCCTGGGTGGCTCCGTGGGTTATGCCTCTGCTTTTGGACCAAGTCATGCTCTCAGGGTCCTGGGATGGAGCCCGGCATCGGGCTCTCTGCTCAGCGGGGAGCCTGCTTCCCCCTCTCTCACTGCCTGCCTCACTGCCTACTTGTGATCTCTGTCTGTCAAATAAATAAATAAATTTTTTCATAAGTTCTACACTCTTTAAACACACACACACACACACACACACACACACACACACACACAGCTGTTACCATCTAGTTGTGGTGTAGACTCAGTTCTGAACTTCCCTGTCTCCAGATGCCCGAGAAAATGCACTTGGGCTACTATATTAAAAAAAAAAAAAAGTGACCTAGGAGATTTCTGTTGTTAGGGCAACACAAATTCAACAACGTTTAACATTCCTGCATTCTTTCTGGAAGACTTCCTTGGGGAAAGACACCAATGCATCCTTCCTAAAGCCTTGGTTTAATGCATTAATAAGAATATTTCAAATCTGTATGGTATCTTTTAGATAAATCATTCCATGATGTGGGGGTTAACAGATAGAGCACCAATCAGGGGACTGGGCTGCTTAAGTTCTACACATAGCACCCGTTGGAAGGATCACACCTTTTTCCACAGGTAGATAGGTGGTGGATTAGGCAATGAGACTTGTTAATAAAGGCAAGCATGAAAGGAGATAGCAGGAAGTTTTCCATCACCTGCAATGAAGAAAAAGGAATCCTTTAAATCCTATAAAGCTAAGAGAAATGTAAATGCACAGGAAACTAGCGTCAAGAAAAAAAAAAGACAGTAATGTTTTGTTAGTAAAGGCAGCACTATTGGAGGAAGAAGGTATTCTCTTGCAAGGGAGACAGTACTTTGAGTTCTGATTCATTGGTGTGAGAAAGATACTATCTTTTCTTGTTTTAAAGTTGATAAGAAGGAAGACAGACTGTAAGGCTTAAAAAAATAATTCCTTCCAAAACATTTCCTAGGTTCTAATGGTTTACTTCTTTGTTTTTTACTATGTCTTCACCTTTAAGAAAGAACTCACATATGAAAACTTAAAAAGTCCATGAGTTTTCATGTTCTCATTGTTAACATAACATATATATTATTGCCCTAATAGTTCCATTATTAATATCACTTGTGAGGGGTAGTTCTGAAAGTCAGAATGTTTTCTTATTGCTTATCATCACTGTAAATCTTATCATTGAAATGATATCTGCTGCCTTGCGTAGTTGTGGACGAAAATAAAGTCGTAATTCTAAGTCTCCAGCAAGGTTAGGCCTTATATGGCAGAATAGACAAATCGAATCTTAAAAGATGTAATCTTCATTGCCTTTTTCTTTTGGTAGCTATTCTTTTTCAAAAGCTAATATAAGGCTTTTGGAGCTTGAATTGCTTTATGTTGTATATTTGTCTTTGTTTTTATAAATTTAATCGTCTATAAGTTCATCCTCCAACACTAAACCACTACATGGTAGAGATGAAATCTGATTTGAACCATTCAGCTCTGCATTGCCAGTGATGTTATCAGAGGAGCTACAAGAAGAATTTCTCTAAATGGTCGTATAAATCTCACAAATGTGAAGCTGGCACTCCGATTTGTATTCCACGTAATGGGAAGCCTTCTTTGAATGAAGGGGTTGCTGTGATGCTGAGTTGATATTAGATCATTGACACTTAACCCACTGACTCTTTAGCCTAAAGGAACTCCCTTAATGGAAATGCACTTGGCATTCGCAGCTTGCTTTGCTTTGGACCAAAATTCATTACCACCACCAAGTTCACAGAAAGGAAACAAGCACCTCTGTGGGAAATATCAGGAAAGTCTTCTTGGGTTGATAGGAAAAAGAACAAGGAAGGACCAAAGAGATCATCCTCTAAGGAAGCAGAATTCGTGTTAATAGTGAAAAGATACTGTAGCATTGTTCACCTCTGCTCCTCGATGGGTCTGGCACCCAGCAGTCTGGCACTCGAGCCGTGGGAGTAAGTCCCTTGTCTGATGAGCACAGATGCTTCCAAGTGATGTGTGTTGTCAGTTTCAGAAACAGGACTTCTTGGGGGGAATGCCAATGCCAGGAACCTGGATTTTTGTTGTTTAGATTGGGGAGCTCTTCTCAAAGCACCCCATAACAGATTTGCACACTCTTCCATTGGATCCATTACCTTCGAAAATGCTTTAAAGCAGAGCTTCTCAAACTTTAATGGACATACAAATCACCTGGAGATCTTGTGAAATGCCAGTTCTGTTAGCAGGATGGGCCAGCTCTGCCAGGAAAGTCTCAGTGGGTGTCTATGACTAGTACGCTCTGGGATGACGCCGACCCTGCTGGTATGTGGACCACGGAACCACGAGGCTTGATTGGAATTTCTCAAGTGTGACTCCCATGCCAGCTGCATCAGAATTCCCTGGTTATCTGTTAGAAATACAAATTCTTCTTCTCTTCCCCCGATCCACTGACTCAGAAACTCAAAGGGCAGGGCTTAGCTGTTAGTGTTTCAACAAACTCTTTTTTTTTTTTTTTTAAGATTTTATTTATTTATTTGACACAGAGAGAGAGATCACAAGTAGGCAGAAGCAGGCAGAGAGAGGCGGGAAGGAGCCTCCCCACCGAGCGGAGAGCCCAATGCGGGGACCGACCCCAGGACCCCGAGATCATGATCCCAGCCGAAGGCAGAGGCTCAACCCACTGAGCCACCCAGGTGCCCCTCAACAAACTCTTGTAGGAGATCCAAATGCACCCTCAAATTTGAGAACCAATGCTCATTACTACTATGGTCTCCATCCTGTAAATGAAGAAAAGCGGGCCAGGCAAAGTACCTGTCCGAGTGTGCACAGTTAACAAATCAAGGTGCAGGGACTGAAATCTAAGACTTTCTGTCCTGGAGTTCCTGCTCCCCTACCCTGTCTGCTGAGGGCATTTACAGGATGGAATCCAAAATTGGAGACTCTGTCGTTTGTACTGTCCTGCCTACAGTCTGGGCTGAAAAGCCCATCAATCTGACTTCTTCCAAGCGAACGTTATTCTATGAGGTCCTTCACATCACTTGGCATTTCTCCCGATCAGTCACCAAGCATACACTTAATTTCTTTTTAAAAGCCACCTGGTTTTGTTTTTTGTTCCTGCGTATGCCTTTTTGTTAAGTGGGTGAGGGATGTGTAATCTATCTCATGCATAATTTGTTTAAGACAAGTCATTAAAAATGCACTAAAGTTTAATACGCTGTATATGTTCCTGCTAGAATTCTTTTTCCCCATGTAAATGATTTTGAAAGTTTTAAAAATAGTTTTTCAGGTTTTATTGCACGCCATTGTTTGCAATGCCTCATTTTAAAGCTCTAAAATTAACATTTCTTTCCTATCAATTTTATCTTCTGTTTGCCTGCTATTGATTTTTTTTTTTTTTTTTTTTTACCCTCTGTGTGTCTAATGGAAACAGAGCTAATGGGTCTTTGCTTTGTTTATTCCCTTGCTTATGCAGCAGCATTGTTTTGATGCGGTCAGCAGAGCTCTAGGAATAGGGCTTTGAGTGGCTGTGAAGGGAGTTCACCAACGCACTCCGTTTTCTTCACGGAGACTCTCAAAGAATTCTCTCTGTGGTCCTCTTCTTCGACTGCCTCTGTTCCTTTTTGTTTGTCTCATTTCGTCGGGTCCTGGTGAGGCGGCCTCATTTTCCTTCAAGGATATCCTTGTGAGTGATAATCACAAAAGATATATAACCTCCCAGAGTGGCCGGGAAGATCAAAAGAAGTGGCACCTGTGAGCAGCTTCACCTGATTCATGAGGCAATCACGACTTCTTACTAATCTGCTACCAACAGCACAGGCTGTTTAAACAGGGAGCATCCTTGGGGGGAGGGGGTGGCGGGGTGCTGATTGCTGGATTTTATCTACTGACCCACAGAGAACACGGAACAAGCACACCTTTCATTTCTTCCTTAAACACAGGGAAGCTGTATGTATCGAGGTTTCTTTACTAGGGGTGGGAAATGCAGAGTTTAAAAACGTGAACATTGCCAAAATCCATCACGCTGATGATTGTGTCTTTTGTCAAATTTCAATTATCTGTGATAATAAGCATCAGGTATAGAATGAGAGACAAGTGGATACGCAGAGTCAAAGACAAAAAGGAGTGGACCTTCCCCTGACAAATGAGCGATGTTATCATTTGTTACTGAGTTCAACTACCTAGTCTAATATGGATGGATTAAACCTTAAGATAATCACTAAGTTTTACACAGCATACCATGGCTTCTGTCTCTTTGCCCACCAGATCGCTTACTAGACTCACCAGCGTAGAAAAGCAGCAGATCTAGCCTCTGATGCAAATATTAATGAGCAGTGAAATGGCTCAAAGGCAGGAAGCAAGGAGAAGGAAGGGGCCTTCATAACCACAAATGGATAATTATTCTCCAGAGAACTAAGAGCTGACGCCCTGAGAGGGACACAACTCAAAATACTGGTAACATGACAAAAAACATTTCTTGTGGAATTTTCTTCCAAACTTTGCAGACATTTCACTTATGGAGTTCTGTTTTGAACATTCCAGAACGGGGAATGTTCCAGAACGGGGGCCTTTGATCGAGTGATTTGCAACTCCCGAGCACCGTCTTACTGCTCTTCTTGGGAGCATGGGCTGCGGTGGGATCTTGAGCTCTATCTCGTTCTCTGATTTTTTGCGAGGCTTTAAACCAGTCACCTTATCACCAGCTCTGTATTTTCTTATCTGTTTAGGTGGGATGATGTTGGCTGCTCACCCAGCAAATATATTTAAAAGATTAATGGAAGAGTGCTTGCATGGTAACTTTGAACTCTTTATGTCAAAGTGATACACTATTCTTGTTATACCATTAAAATAATAAAGAAATATTGAACTCACTTTTATCTAAACGCAGAGCACCACCATCCTAAGGGCTGTATTTGAAAGACCTAAGCATTTGGTTTCAATATTTGCTAGAGGCAAGGAACAGGGACAGTTAAGCATAGTTTCTGGTCAGTATTTCCTCTTAGATGTCTGTTGCACACACCACACATCTTTAGGATTTTCTCCAGGTCAGCTGATTGGACTTTTAAAATGTTCCTTTCACTCTCTTTCCTCCATCCAACCCAGCATCCCTGTTCCTGGTTGTTCAGACCTGAAAATTGGGAGGATCTTCCTCACCCCATCAACTGTTTCTGTCCCTGGCTGCTACTCTTTTGGTAATTTCAGTGATCAATGACAAGAGAGGACAGGTTACCTTAATTTGGCCCCTCTATGGTCTATAAGGAGTTAACTAAATACAAGAAATAAAAGACTAAGAGAAAAGAAAATAGATTAAATGGTTGTGATCATGGATGAATAATATTGTTTATTTGGGCTAAAAAAATAATTCAGCTGTGCCAGTGGCTTTTCAAGATTTTTCAAATATGAAAATACATGACTGTGCATTGTACTACTAGTTGGTAAATATAAATTGGGGACATACAACGTAACCAGCATTGCCTGGGCCCTGGATAAGATGCAAAATGACTAGGAGGCTTTATCATCACAAAGATTATGGTCTCATGGAATAGATGAAATGACCTGAAGTTTAGAAATGTACTGATCTCTTGGGATGCCTGGGTGGCTCCGTTGGTTAAGCGGCTGCCTTCGGCTCAGGTCATGATCCCAGCATCCTGGGATCAAGTCCCACATTGGTCTTGCTCCACAGGGAGTCTGCTTCTCCCTCTGCCTCTGCTGCCACTCTGCCTGCCTGTGTTCTCTCTCTCTCTCACAAATAAATAAATAAAATCTTAAATATATATATATATATATATTAAGAAATTAGAAATTTACTGATCTCTTTAGTAACTAAAATGTCAACTAAAACCCATGGCAAAAGAAGATTTAAAGTAAAAAATACATATATAATGTGTAAGCCCTTGTTAATTAATGCTTGCCTTCTCATATTTAAAGTATTTTTTAAGCCTGATTTCTTCCAAATGTGGTATAAACGCCATTAATTATATGTGCATACTGAATATCAGACCATATTAAAGTTAGCATTAAGGTGCAGGTAGCTTCGAAAGAGAAGGGGACAAGTATTTAAAAGTTCTTCATAATTCGAAAGCGCCTTTTAGGTCAGGAAATGAGGACTGTAACATCTGGTTAAAACTAAAAGAGAATTTTAACTAATTGTTCAAGCTGGACAATAGCCAAAACCCTGGAGTTAGCACACCTGGATAATATCCATATAATGTTTCTAGAGAAATATATTCTGGTAAGGAAGCAAATAATGGAACTTTAAAGACTAATGAAGGGGAATGGAGAAATTTTAGGAAACAAATCTGCAGAATGATGCTGTATAATCGTGTTTGAAGCTTTAGAAGACAGCCAGGGCTGTACACAGAACAAAAGAAAAAAGAAATACTGTGGAATCTGTGCTGTTTAAGAAAAGAAATCCTTAAGGTTCTGTTTACACAAACAGGCTAAGGAGGTTTGATACTCCGGTTTTCTTCACACATGACAGATAGTCGCCATCTAGTGAGGTAGATGTAGGTTTATCTTTCATTTCAATTTTGATAAATATTTCAATTCCCCTAAAAAACAAAGAGAGTGCATTACATTTGAGGGAGTCACATTTAGTGAAGACGAAAGAGAAAGAGGAGAAATTTCAAGTTTTAGATTACAAGTAAGAAAAATGAAAATCCTTAGAAAATGTGTTTAGTAACCCTGTGGCGCTCCTGTTGCTCAGCCAACCATCCTCCTCATGCCCTCAAAAACGTCAAAGTATTTAAAA
The DNA here is from genome assembly GCF_030435805.1 of Mustela lutreola. Classification (NCBI taxonomy): domain Eukaryota; kingdom Metazoa; phylum Chordata; class Mammalia; order Carnivora; family Mustelidae; genus Mustela; species Mustela lutreola. The sequence goes on from NC_081302.1 coordinate 34,781,168, forward strand.
ATAAGCCACTGGGTGACTGAATTAATAAATTCTAACATTCATGGCACGATGACTGCACAAATGCATTTCATATTCTTGTATGGGATTAAGAGGTCCAGTTGTGCTAATGGTGTAGATCATGACCTTCTTGGTAAGATTGTCTCTGATTCTTTGGCTCCGTTCTAACTAGTATATATAATGATCAGCTCAGACTGAATGCTTTGACTTCACATTCGAAATTTGAAGACAGAACCCCAAATTTTGGCATAGAGTTGTGAATTGGAAAGGAAGACTGACACTAGGTACAGTAAACTGAAGCCTGTGGTTGCCACCACTGAAATCACAGTGTTAATGAAGGGAGGTATGACTCAGCTCTAATTGTAGACACTAACTTGCCCATCTGTATAAGATGCGTAAGCAGTAGAATTACTGAGCCAATACAGGTTGGGTTTTAAACAACCAGTATGAAACTTTTGATTTCTAAGTATAAATCAAAAAGCAATGTCTTATGGGTTTAAAAGATGAAAGAGTCAAGTAATTCTAGGTACTAGATTTAATTAGTTTAATTTCAACTAGAACATTGAAATAAATATTGAGAGGGGAAAATTACTAATCAGCCTCTAGATAATAATAGCAGAATGATGAACACAAAGTATTTAAAAAAGAATAAATAATGATAAGAAAATCTGATTACTTTCTTGATAGGATTCTGGAAGATTAAGTCAATGAAATTGCTATATTATACTTTGATTTTGGTTTTACAGATCATGAAATTATATTTGCAAATTTTATGCAAATTTACTAAGAGATTAATGTTGTCATGTTCTATAGACTTAGGACAAAGAAAATCCTGCTAAGACCATTGGTTCAAAAATGTATTAAAGAGATTCCAAGGTCATGGATTCTGTGTCTAGAAGAGCTGGCTAGTTTCCTTCTCTTTTTATAGCCACATTTCTCACTCTTTTTCAGATTGCATATATTCTGTAAATGCTTACGGTCGAACACAAAAATGGGCCAGAGAGGGAAGCATACCTAACAACGAAGGTTTATGTGGTATCATCATTATATCATTCATTCTTTCAATGAGTATTTTTTTGAGCACTTACTGCCCAGACACTGTTTGAAGTACATGGGTTATATCACTGAACAAAACAAATGAAATCCTTTCCCTAGTGGAGGCTACATTATGGTGGCTGGAGGCAAACAATAAACATGATAAATATGCAAATTATATAGTATGTTGGAAGGTGATTCGTGTCATAGAAACAAGAAAAATTAGAACAGAAAAAGTGTTTTGAGTACGTGGAGAAAGAGTCCAGTTTTAAATAGAGTGGTCAGGGTAAGTCTAATTGGGAAGATGACATTTGAACAGACTTGAGTGCCATCAGTGAGTCAACCACATTTGGGGAAAAAATGTTCCAGGTGGAGGGAAGAGACAACACAAAAATCCCAAGGAGGGACTGTGGTTCTGGGGAACTCAGTAGCAAAGAAGGTCAGAGAGTTGACAGTGGCAAACATAGGAAGTCCTTTTGGCCTTTGTAACCACTTCAGCTTTTAATCTGAGTGACGAGGGAGTCATCAGACAGATTTGCAAAGAGGAATGAAACAATCTGACTCATGATTTGAAAGGATAATTCCAGCAGATATTGAAAATAGACTCTAAGTGGACAAGGATAGAAGCAGCATGACCTATTAGGAGGCTCCTACTATTATACAGGGTTAACGTTATAGACTATAATTATTTTAGGAATTGCAGCCTTCAATTTTATAGCCTAAATTCCATGAATACGAATATTTTTATTTCAGTTATATATTTAAGATGAAGTTATTTCCAAGAGTCATTTATGGAAACAATATTTGATCTTCAAATTTTCAAGAACATAAATCAAATACATAATTTAATTAGTGTAATGATTTATGTGTGCAATATTTTACAGCATTCTATATGGTTTCACAGGCAAGAACTTATTTCAACCCTTATAAAGACCCCGTGAGATCGGAGAGCTGATGGTCATCATTGCATCTAAGGCAGAATTAGTTGATTCAACTAGTTAGTGGCATAACCAGGACTGGAAAGCAGGCTTTCCTACTCCAAGCCCAAAGCACTTTCCACTCCATCACTTTGTCCAGACAAGTCTTTGGAATTTGTTATAATAGGACATGACCTACATTAAAATTACTGTTAATGACCTACAACTGAAGGAAATTTTCAGAAAGTATTAAACCGGAGGGGGGGGTAGTGCACAGGCAATTAATGGAAAATAAATAATAAAAATCAATCCTGATAACTCTGGTACTTTATTTCCTGACCTCTTACTTTCACCTGAAAGTCACTTATTCAAATACTACCAGATATTGGAGCACACTCAAGGTTAAAACTTATGGTGGTGTGGCTACTAGCCAAAGCTAACTTTCTGTCAAAAGTATCTTTAAAAGAGGCTAAGCTGAAGGTGCCTTCTAGGTCAAATATAAAGGTATTTCAAAAACCTTGGGTCAAATACACTTCTTAAAAAATTAAATGATGTGAGATTTGTCAAAATTTAGTGAGGTCTGTGAAACTCCATTTAAGAAGTTAAACTATCATAGATCATCATGCTGCTTGCCAGCCTTTTAAGCTTTAAAACTCTTTCCAAATCAGGTTGAGGAGACAGTCAGATTGTGACTTTAACTTTCATTCCCCATGGCTTTTCTTTCCCTGTCCTCTTTGCATCTCCAAAACGAAGCAAACTTTCTTATATTTGCTGAATATGAAATATTTCTTGATATGTGATTTCAAACTCTAACAAATCTGACCTTGAGTAAGGGTTTTGGAACTTTGCCCCACATCTCTGGGATTCTACCAACGTCATGTAACACTGATCAGTCTTAGAAGCTGCACTTCTTAGGTTGATCAGTAGGCTCACTTTGTTGGGCTCTGGTAGGATTCCAGAGACGTCAGTTTCTTTGTGTTTGCTTTGCTTGAGAGGGGGAAGCGCTGTGAAGAACAAAGTTAAGAAAGTTAGGGTGTGGAATCTTTCCTTAAATTTCGTTAAGCAAAGTGACTAATAAACCTAGATTGGGTGCAAATTTACTTTAATTGAGTTCCTACAGCATGTCAGGCACTAGGTTGGATGCTTTTGCATTCATTATCTTGTCTATTTCTCCTCAATCTTGAGAGGGAGATGTAAAATGTATATGTAATGTTACAGAAATTGAGTCTCAGAGAGTGTAAGTAACTTCTCTGGGAAAGAAGATGCCAAGCAAAGGTTGTTTGACTCTGTATCTCACAGGGTATTTTTTATTGTTGTTGTGTTTTGGCCATCCTGACTCTCATAATTAATCTAATCTCAGATCTTGCACACAATCCTTTGAGCCCCACTGCTCACGAATCTTTCACATTGAGTAAAGATGTGAAAGCCTCCAGGTGTCTGGAGATGCTATGTTCACACATATTGTGACTACAGATTAAATTCATTCAGTCACTGCGAAGATATTCATGGGCTTGAGGACAACTCAGTCCAAGAAAACTGTAGTGAAAATTAAAGTTAACTAGCTGAATAGGTATCCATCTTAGGACTAAACATTAATCGATGACATCTACCCTATAAAGTGTTCTTTGTACAAAATCAAAGACTCCACTTGACATCAAGAATGAAGACATAGCTAAAAGTCAGAATCCAAGTTTGGAGAGCTTCTTTTTCCAATTTTTGGTTTGGCTAAATGTAATTATGAAAATGTAATATTATTAAAACTGGAATTAAGTCACAAGAGAAAGTAAAAAGATTATGATGTATTCATCCAAGGAAAATATCAATGATTTCTGAAAGGAATGCTGACAGACTATAGGTGAAATCTGATTAGAAAATTAATGTCAGATATATTAGCCAGAGATGATCTTTCCATATTTATTTAAATCACATCACCCCAAAGAAGAACCCCTCCTAAGGTCTGGTATTCCTTCGGCCAAACTCACCTAGATTCAGAGCAAGAATACTACATTTTCTTCTTCATTGTCCTTAGGAAGGTATCCTGGAACCTATTTGTCTTTCCTTCCTTAAAGTCCAAAAGTTTGCTCCCTCAAGATCATTATGCTTTCTTCAAATTAAAAAGCAAATGACTTATTTTTTCCCCACTGATAAAAATCACATATCATGTGCCATTTACATCATTTTAGAGACACATGATCAATTCTTGAGATGTGCTTGGCCATCAGTAAGACTCTGCCTTGTAGAAGTTTCACGAAGTGAATTTATGAGGAATAGTATAACATAAAACTGGCCCAATTTTCTTTTTTCTACTTGTTTAATATTTGAACTTAATTTCATGGCAGAAAGACATTGAACTTAGCCACAAACTATCAGATGGAGGCAATCTTTTCCAGGTTAAAGAGTTAAAATCTGGAAGAATCACAAGAAAAAAATTAAAATGTGCCCAAACGATAGAGTCCTTCTCTCTCTCCTTAATTTTCCTTTCTTCTCTTCTTTTTCTTCCCTTTCAGCTCCTTCCCTTTGTTCTATCCATTAACCCCCTAGGCAAGAACCTGGGCAAGGTACAGCAGAATCCACACGTATGACCCATTAGCACCACAGCATAAAGAAGAGATCAACACTGATAAACACATATGTTGTGATCCACACAGATATTTCAGCAGTTCTCTGGAACAACTGCGTTTTATTTCATGAGAAAATGCACTGCTCATGATTTTAAATAAAGATATTTTAACTAAATACAAGTTACTGTTTATCATCTTTCTTTCTACTGCTTTCCTTAATCTGAAGGATTGTATCTTTTGTTATTCAGTTAATCAAAATGTTCTGGGAATCAGTTTCTTTATAAGTAAAATGTTGGGTGCGACAAATAAGGTCTAATGTTGTTTTCTGTTTTAAAATACTGTGACAAGAAAATATCTTAATGAACCATCAGGTTTGGTTGTCTACACATTCTTTTTTTCTTTTTCTTTCCTTTTTTTCTTTTGCATTGTGACTCCATCTTTTAGCTCACAAAAGAATTTCCTCTACCCCCAAATCTTAAGGTTTTCAATTTGTGTTTCCTCAGGGATGAAAGAGCATAGATTCTTTTCAGCTTTAGGTCTTCCAGGTTTCACTGAAGATATGCTAAGTGCCTAGTTCTTGGTGGACATTTAGGTTTTATTGATGGGTAACAATGAGCCTGAACTCTACTATTAGAGACCCAGTGCCGCCATTTCCCTCCACGGAAGACTGCTCACAGAGGGGTGTGAATTGGACTTAAGCAATACGGCTACTTTATCCTGTATTAGATTTGGGATGGCTTCCGGACATCTTGTATTTACCTGATGGGAAATATAACAGGGCAGCTATCAGTAGAGAAGGCTACCTCAAAAGAGATTTAAAAGACATAGTTGTGTTTTCTTTCTGTACTATGTTTACGAATTCCTTTAAACTTCTAAGTGATAGCATACTGCATGGATAATAAAATCTAATCTTGCCTGTTTCAAAACTGAGGGTTTTGGAGGGGATGGGAGGTTGGGTGAGCCTGGTGGTGGGTATTAAGGAGGGCATGTATTACATGGAGCAGTGGGTATGGTGCATAAACAGTGTATTTTGGAACACTGAAAAAAAAATTAAATTAAAAAAACCCTGAAATAAATAAATAAATAAATAAACAAACAACAACCACCACAACAAAAACACTCAAGATCCTTTACAGAGTTAAAGATTCAGCAAAGTGAAAAAGACATTTCAGTAAGCATTTTTCTCTTAATTGTTAAGCATAGATATCCACGACATTTTTTTGTTCACTTAGACTAAGTCATCAAAATTCACTTTGTAGGATCCCTTTAAAATCTAAGAAGGCTTGTGAGTTCGTTTTCCCAATACCAAACGAAGTATTTTCACTTAGAAGCCGAAACACAATATTTTTCCAAGAAATTAATTCTATACTTAGAAAGTTCTGCTGAAAACAAACTATGGTTTTAATAAGGGTCCTGAAATTCAATGACATGCGAATGTTCCCATATTAGAGTACAGCTTACATTCATTAGGTGTGTGAGTGAATTTCCTGTTTAATTTTAGGTTAATGAAATAAATACTTTAATATAGCTGTCTCTCTATTTTTTCTAATCCTAATATTTTATGAATGAACAGGGCAGCCATCCAAGTTCGGGGCTTAGTTTCTGCCCCTCACACGGGGTCAGAAGGCTGGAAGGGCTTACCAGGCTATCTCTCCCACTCGAAGACAAAGGAAGTGGTAGGAAATCTTTTCATAATAACAGAAATGCAATGAAGAATTCTTGAATGGCGATGGCAGCGTTTTCTTCAGTGAAGGGGTATTTCACCATAAAAACCAAGAGGAGGCTGCCAGATGGGTGCAGTTATCTTTTGGGGGGACTTGAGAATCAGTGGCCTCACTAAGCTCTGAGGGCAAAGCGAATGATTCCTTTACAGTTTCCAACGGCTCCGAAAACTCCACTCTGACATTTCATTTTACCTTGGCAAACAACTGCCATGAAAAATAGCCCAGACCCATTATAGGATATGCCCTTATGCATGATATTTTGTATCAGATATATCAGTCACATTGCAAAGGACTTAGATCAACTTAAAAAAATAAAACCCAATAGAATGATTACAGCCGCTGCCTAGAATGACAAGTATTATCAACAAAAATTAATCAGGCGCATCTTTTAGTGAACTCAATTAATAATGTGCAACAACAGGGTCTCTTTTCTTAAGATGAAAATTAATTAGTGGAGGGAAGGTCACTTGGAGATGCTGACATCACTCATCAGAATGCTTTGGCAGCTCTAATTATTTGTCTTCCAGGCTTGGGTGATCAGAAATTATTGCAATACCTGAGCAACATTTTGAAAAAGCTTTGTGCATGGCTCTTTTAATTAGACCTGGTATTTGATTAATGCAGTGGAAGCGTTTAGATCAGCCTCTTATCATTGAGTGACTTAGAAGTTTTAGGGAATTATACTGTGTGAGACAGGGTCACTGAAGAGGTTTTGAATCTATATATTTTTATTATTAAAAGAGTTATAATGTTAAATTAGATTTATCCTTCTCTTATAAGCGCTCCGTTCATTGCCGAGCAGGATCATGCATGGGATAGAATTTTATGAATTCATCTTTCAAGCATTTTTTTTTTTTTTGCCTCTCCACTGAAAGAATCATGCTTGGACTTTTAGAATTGAACAAGTTAATTTGAAAATCTTTAAGAACTCCATGTAGGACAACATCTCAAAAGATGAATATAATCATTATGTCAAAATTTAACGTGAAAAAATGCAATGAGGCTTTTTTATGTACAGACATTGCAAGCTCATAATGTGAATAGAGAGACAAATTATCTTGGAAAACTAGACCAGGAGAAAGACAGTGCAATTGACAATGTTGATATAAATGTATTTATTTCATAAGCTGAATAATCGCATGTTCACTTTTTGAGGATTAAAAAAATTAGCTGTGATAAAATTCGTCTGAGTTAAATATGCAATGGCTCATATATGTCTTTTGGTTTTTCGTGCAATTTACAGGCTATTCATACCAACAGTACCTTTTTAGCTGGCCCTCAGATACTGTATGAAATGTCAGCTAGGGTTCAGCTGTAGGTTTTTTTCAAAGACCATGGGACGAAGTGGACCTAGGGTGAATTCCGTAATAACTTTCTTATCTGTAGTGGGACAAGTTCAGATCTTTAAAACTATGATCTAAAAAACACATGTAACATTGTACCTGACTTTCAGTGGTTGAGGATCCTTTTACTTGCAATTTTCTCTTTAAGCCTGGGTTTGGTGGGGGTGCAGGTAAGGCTCAGCAGTGCTGGTGTCTCTGGGGGGGCCCTGTGAGAGGGTCATATGCAGAACAGTAACCTCGGCCCGGAGCTCGCAGCCTGAGACAGTGAAGGTGAAGTACCCCCTTCTCTTTTCCCTCTCTCCAAACTCCGGAGAGGCACTCCTATGCTGGAGACTTTCCAAAGGGTGAAATGTGTTTTCAGGACTCTCATAACAATGGAAAGTGCTACTTCATACTATGAAAAGAAACCTTCCCAACATTCTGTCTTATGTTTGTCCTCCCGTATTTATTTATTACAAATCTCTGAGTGCTTTTGATTCCTTTGGATGCCTGGGATTACAATAGAAAATCTAAGGCAGATAAAAGACTATCTAGAAGGCAGAACTCTGTCCACCCACCATCTCATGGGCCCCAAAATGTCAAAAGCCCTTCTGGCTGGAGGAAAGAATTATAAAGTAGTAAATGTTTTTGAGAGGCTGGCCGAACTTGCTGAACAAAGGAGAAAGTAGCTAATAGACCTCAGATTTAGGCCTTACCATTTTGCTGCCCTTTTAGTCACTGACCTACTCGCATGGGTATACATATACATGCAACTCTTTTTAAAAAATGTCCATTTGTTAACCGGATTAGAGAAGTAGCATGGGGGTAGTCAAAGGAATTGATTTTAAAGATTTTATTTATTTATTTATTTGTCAGAGAGAGAGAGAGAGAGAGAGAGAGAGAACAAGCAGGCAGAGCGGCAAGCAGAGGCAGAGAGAGAATCAGGCTCCCCGCTGAGCAAGGAGCCTGACATGGGACTCGATCCCAGGACCCTGGGATCATGACAGCAGCTTAACCAACTGAGCCACCCAGGCATCCCAGGAATTGATTTTAGATCCAAGAAATGTAAGATGAAATCTTGAGCCTACCATTTAATATCTGTGTGCTCATGGGTTTGTTACTCCATCTCTCTGGACCTCAGTGCCTTCCCCTGTAAATAGAGAAAACAACTCTAATCTCACAGATGACTGGGAAGATTAAATGAGATAGTGCTTACTACAGTGATCAAAATATTGCAGAAACTCAGTAAATGTTAATTGCCATTCATAATCTTAGGCATCAATATTTTGTTTTATCTTTTTGCTAACTGGTTTGCATTATTTTCAGTTTTATAGATCAACCTCAAAACTAGATGGACTATACTTCTAAGATAATAAATATCCTAAAATCAACAACTTGCTGATATTTATCTTATATATATAGCTTATATAGTCCATATAATCTATATTGGAATTGTCTGGGATAGAGCTATGATTTAGATATTAATGAAAAATAAAGTAACTTGTCCTACACTCGCTGGTAAAACATTTTGGATACTTATTTCTATTGATGAATTACGCATGCAAAGGCCGAATGGGGCGCACTGATTTATTTTCCCTCTTTTATGCCTTGATTTTCAGGCTGTGTGCAAAGCAGTGTATATTTTTTCTGTCCTGCACTCCCACTGGCTATATTATGCTCATGGGGCTCTTCAAGTGGAGGAGACACGCAGCCATGCTCACAGACGGCGGGTCAGCCTATAAAGCCAAGGTGGTGAGCAGGCATTTGGGAGAAAAGATTTTTAAAATTAGTGTCAGATGTGGAATTGTTACGCCAAAGTAGAACATCTCTGCTTAGATGAGAATTCCATTCACACCCCTACTTCTCAAAATCTTGCCGTTCAAGAAATCTATGCACAAAAATCTTAAAAACCTAAAATTATGGCCACCGAGTAGATACATAAAATAATGAACCTGTGTAACTTTGAAGTTTTCACACATATTTATGTCGCACTTATTACTCAAATACTCAGGCTCAATTCTGGGTCCTTCTAAGTATTAACGAGAAAAAAACCCCAGAAATTGAGAAGAGTGTGCCATTTTCTGAAGACAACAGAAAGCAGTCAGTAAGAAAAAAAAAAGTCTTAAAAACATGTATTTGACTGCCTTATGTATTAATTGGTCTCATACCTCAGAAAGATGAGAAACACCTCCTCGCTAGCTAGTCGCCGCCCCCTTTCAGATTTTCTGCGTAGGGGACCACGATCCACAGTGAAAGTGGTTGTACCTGGTGCTGTCTGATGCTCAGGTATGGATTCGTAGGGCGCCCGCATACAGCGGTCGGTCTCTAGCATCCCACCTCTCTGGTTCCCATTAGCTGCCAGAGCTGCGGATCCAGGCAGATGTGGGAGGCACAATCGCGGAGAAGCCAGGTCACAGGTTTAGGAGTCTGGAGAAGTGGCTTCTAGTTCTGCTCCCGCCACACATCCCCTACGAACTCCTTAAGGACACATCTAGCTCTGTGCTCCTAGGGATGTGTCCCAAAATGGTTTGGGAGTTTACCAACATCAGCTACTGTATCTATGTCGTGTTCGTATCTCTAGTAACAAAGGAAGAAAGGGTAGGAGATAAAATTTTTCTCACCCGGTGAAATTTCCTCCTTCCTTTTCTCACCCTGCTTACTTGATGTAAGCTTCGTCTTCAAAGGGTGGATAATTCCCTGAATCACGACAACAGACTCATTTTATTATTAGAGAAATTAATACACAAAGAGCTCATCAACCTAGGGTACTATGACTAACCCCTTATTTAAACACGGTGATTGAAACTTCTTTCAACATTCTGTTAAGTAATTTTCCGAAAATATGATCTCCGTTTGTTAAAAGTGGGGAAAATATTTTGTTGGCCAGTGTTTTAGTCATTTCACCGTAGAAATCACTTCTGATACTTGCAAACCGTATGAGAACATATATGGTACTCGTGTAACTGCCAGCAACGGATTGGCTTCTAAGAGTATGGACTGAAAAAGGAACTTCCAAGTACTGTTAAAGGTAGAAAAGTTTGAAGTTTTTGTTGGGAATTTAAATGTCCTACTGTATTTACAGATGTGTTACCCTCTCTTCCGTTCCCTCCCTACTCATGTGAATGACAATGAAGAACCATTTCCTTAGGATTATTTACCTAGCAGACCTACATTTATCCACCTAACTTGCCTGCTAAGTTTTAAATACATTATTTAAAGTTGGATAGACTTGCGGTGTTTTCAGATTTGAAGTAAAATATCGTGCTTTCAAAAAGATTCTATCATCAGTTGCCCACTGAAATTTGTATTAATTTATGGCATTTGAATCCAATTATCATAAACAAGCCCTTTACGTCTTAGCATCATACATCTTATTGTCTACATGATCTGATGAGTAACTGGTTAAATTAGCACAGCCTTCCTCTGCACTGAGGCACTGGGTGTTATTGGCAACAGTATATATCATTTCTTAACAAATTTCTCGGTGTTTTTCTTAAGCCTGTTAGTTTGATTCTATTCAATCAATAAAAAATGTTCACAAGAAACATATCGCTAGTAAATTCTTCTTCTTTCTCAGGACACATCATAGTTTCAGTTGTCAGAAATATTTCCAGGTACGCACAATAAAACCTTTCCGTCTGAGAAATACGAGGGTACTGAGGTTGTCATTGTCAAATGTACCACCTGAAGCTGGACGGCTAATGATACGCATTTGATCAACTTGCCAAATGCTTTATATCGGAGAAACAAAGGAAACTACACATGTATATTAAAACTGATTAGCATTGTACCCTAAAGCAATTAAATAAATATTAGAAGAAACTCCCACAGCCCTTTGTTTTGCTATAAGGGGCTCAGCTGTGCTCTTTCTAACCCTAACTACATCACTTCAAATTACCAGTAAATTAACAGAGGAACACTTTCAACCTCAGAGCAGATTTGATCCAAATAGTCTTTAAATGCCATTTCTGTTCCTATTAACCTAAAGATCGGCGTAGCAGATATTTTCACGAGGCTGCCCAGCAGTCCAGGGCATTAACGGGGAAGTTGTGACAGCACTTTTCATGATGATTTATGATTCCGTGTTTAACTTGATTACGCCAATGCTGACTCTGAATACTATTTCAATTAGTGCACAGAAGGTCACATCGCAAATATTCCTCTATAATCTATTCCTATTAACACTAATACACAGAGTAACCAAATCTTTTCACCCTTGTTGATTCATATCATCCATAGCCCTAACTGCAGGCTTGTTTACCAGTTTACTGCTTTGGACACTTCCGAAATGGTAATTTTCACTCCTTTGAGTATCATTAATAGCTGTACTATGACATGGGGAATAAAGCATCTCGCTGCCAGCGTTTGTGCATTAATAATTATCAAAGTCTCAGATTTATTAAACAGGAGGTATGCTTTCTAAAACGCCTGTCTGAAGCATTATTTCATGACCAATTACTAAATAAATATACAAAAGATTTTTTAGGGAAATGAAACTGGCTTCCGCCTAAAATCAATTTCAGCAACAACTTTCTCTCATTATTGCCCCCTTAACGACTTCGGGGAATTGTTCCTATATATGTGTAACCAATCATAACCCAGCTTCCTTTTTTTTCTTTTTCTTTTTGTTTTCTTCCTTTTCCCCTCCTCCTCCTCCTTCTTCTTCAACTAATTTCTGCATCTAATCATTGGGGAAAACAGAGAATATTGGGTCATCAGGTCTTTCTTTTCTACCTGCAACCTGCTTATTAAACAGTCCCTGTGGTGCGAAATTAAGACTACAAAGAAGAATGGAGTTTTACGGGAAAAAAAAAAAAAAGTTTTCAATTTGTCCAAAGGTTAAAGTGAAACCAACTGCTAGAGACAACATCCACACGTCATTTAAACAATTAGTGAAGAATGTTCAAAGACTATGTTCAAAGTGCATACAATTTGTATTTTAGGTCGTATGTGGATGGGATCTAGATTTCAAGTTAATTAACAATAAACCAAGAGGGCTGCATCGGAGACGTTTAACTCTGCACGGAGAGGCTGGCGTCCAGCGGGGACCATGGTGGGAAGTGTGAGTGGGAAGCTGGAATGTCACTGTGCTCAGTGGGTCCCCAATAAATGCCTTATTAACAATGATGATGTCAGCCTTGCAAAATATTAAAGGGCCTTTTCTCTGTGGTTTGATTTTTTTTTCTTATTTTTAGAGACCTGAAAAAAATCTTTTATAATAAGGTATTTACAGAAGGAAAAAAAAAAGCAAAAATAGTAGAGTGTTGTTTCACAAGACAGTGTTCCCCACTCTTGCAGTCTTGTGTTGAGAGATTCTCCAGCAAGCAAAAGTCATATTCATATTCATCTCACGCCATTTTTACTGATCTTTCATGATATAGTTGATATAAGCTTAGTGCCTCTTGGAGCAAGAAACTGTTCTTTTTTTGGTGGGAGAGACTGAATTTGCATACGTGATTAAATCACTTTTTAAAAATCGAAGTAGCCACTAGAATTTATAGGAATATCTTTTGACATGGCCTTATTTCTTTTCAGCATTTTTATATAATTGCTCCATAGGCCCCTTCAGGAAAATGTAGATAACTAGCCAATACTGATTATGTATCAATCCATGCCTTTGCCTGGACACACCAGCACAACTACTTCTCTTTAGATTTTCTTTTGGGCCATCCATCCTTCTCCTAGACTGGGTTCCTAGGTCATCTCAGTGCATGGCTCCATCTACAGATATGGAGAACCTAAAAACAAAACTAAAGTGGTAAAGTGATGTGTGGTGGGGTTAAAATTTGTGGACAGTAGTGCTATTAAATATATGCTCTCTTGAACAGAGCAAAGAAGAAGGTATCTCATTTGTAAAGTTACAGATTTGGTTTTTTTGCTCATTGGGATGCTAGAGAACACAGATTCTGGCCCGTGGAGCTACACGGTCTAGGAAGAGCAGTCTCTGTCTCTGAGATGCATGTGTCTAGTCTCATATATAGAGGATCCTGAAGCTGAAGGGAAATTCAACTCCAAGCTTATAAATTTCCAGCTGTCTGTTGCTTTTATGTTACAAAGCAACCTCCCAAACCCAAGAGGCTGGGAGGAAATTTTCCCTTATGATAATACACGTGAATGTATCATGTACAATGCCTGACCATAGTAGGTACTCAAGGAAGATGAATTTTCTCTCTCCCTTCCTCTCTGTCAACTTCCTAATCTCTCCCCGCCCCCACTCTGGACTTGACTTTCAAAGGTGAATTGGCCAAAAGATGGAAATCAATTATTTTGGATTTGTGCTCTGTAAACCCTACCCTCCACCCCAACCACAACTGTTGTCAAAAAGTTGGAACAAACAGCTATTTGCAAAGATTTTCACATAAATGAAGGATTAACTTTCCATTCAAAAGCTGGAATGCTAATTGAAAATTTATTTAGTAGAGGGAAAATCCAGAAGGGGGAGAGTGGGGATAGAATTTCCTGCCAGGATAGCAAAGGGAGAGAGAGAATCATCTAATTTCTCTTAGTTGCCTGAAGACACACTTAAGGGGGCTTAAATATGGACTGACAAAGATGAATGAATCTCCTTATTGTTGCATTAATGGGATAGCTAGAGTTCAGCATCAGTGAACATTTATTCTTATAATAAAAGCTTTCTTTAGTTTTCCATATAAATGCACTTCTTTGTATAATAGTATCTGTGTAGTAATCATAAGTGATGCTTAGCCTACACGTCTGAGTGATTAGGGAATAGTTATAAATTTTTATATGCATATATCTATATCTCCACATGGATATAGCCTTCCTTCCTTTTACAGGTGGTTCATAAAAGGGTTGTAATAGAAAAGATCCACTTCAAGTGAAAGGTTGAGCTGTTACGTCTAGATTGAGAACGATCACAGAGATTAGCCCCTTGCCCTGAGTAATTTATAAAAAGCAAACGAGGGACCGGTGGCCATGAAAATAAATACAATTAACCCACTTAGAAAAACCTTCACCCTTGTTACGGATAGTTTCTGCTTGATCAGGCTGACTCGAGCAACACACAAATAAATTAAGAAAAAGATTCCAAGATTTTAAAGTTCTCTCTAATTTCTTCATGAATAATTGGACTGTGGAAGAATAGCCCCATTTTTCAAACTCTGAATAAGCACCTCATGTATATGAGTCAGTTCATAATTTTTGCACAGATGTCACACTCCACAGGATATAAAAACAAACTAAAGATAGCTGGCCATAGAATGTGTAGATATATCATTGTTACAGATGCTCAGTAGAGCTTTGTGCATTTCTTTTTCCAAAACAAATCTCTAATCTACATATTTTGAAGATATAAATTTCTCATTTGTTATTCTTGGACATGCTCTTAATTTTTTTTTAAGTGAATTTTTAAAAAGTTGCAGACCCACCAAACTGGCATGAAATTGACATGGCTGGAAAAGCATCCCCTTCCTACACAAAGAAGATACAACAAAGAGAGTGTGTTTTTCAGACACCGCCTAGAGATCCTGCTTCGAACAGGGTCTGAAAACCAACAGCGACCTCGTCAATTAATTCCAGCTTTTGACTCAGTCATTTGAGGTCCTGGACCCTGAGGAAGAGCCTGTAAATGTTACTGACACATGTAATATACTGGAAATCTTTTAGGGCCCAGAGCCCACAATAGTGCATCCCTTAGAACTGGGGGGAGCGGGGGGGGGGGAGAAGAGGGGACAATCTTTCCTAGACGGTTCCTCCAGTCTACCCACCGGTGATTCATCTGAGCAGAACCGCTGTCAGCGGGCCGATGAACTTGTATGACCATTGCTCCCTCTGTTTCTATAATCCCCTAAACAGAGAGTTGAATAAGATGAGGTTGGTTGTCTGGGGATGCTGGGGACAACGGCTTTGTGAAAGGGACAGTGTCAAATAGCAATCATAATGCTTTCTTTTGTCAACACCCTCAGAGGGAAATGGCCAAGTGGAAGTTTCAGTTTGGTCCCATTTCCTTATGGAGGAGGGGGACGTTGATAGTCTGAGTTTGAATCCTGACTCTGCTGCATCTCTGGTGTGTGGCCTTCACTGAGTTGTTTAATTTGCAAAGTCTTGGTTTTTTGCATCTGTAAAATTGAATGATAGTAGTACCTAGCTTTAAGTTACTTTGAGAACATTTTTCCTTCTTTCCTTCCTCCCTCTTTCTTTCTTTCTTTCTTTCTTTCTTTCTTTCTTTCTTTCTTTCTTTCTATGAGGATTAAGTAAAAGAATATGTAAAAATTGTCTGGCACATAGATCTTAATCTTTGTATTTACTGTTGCCCTCCTGTGCCTTATGTGAAAGGAATCACCACGAAAATCCTGCCGTCCTCCTCTGTGGTTGATCCTCAGGTCATGATCTCAGTATGTGTGATGGCTGAGGGACTTAGCTCTGATCTCTGAGAACGCTCTTTCCTGTCATGGTAGCCTGAGGGATAAGAAAAGGGCACATTGATATAATAGTAAAGTCTATTGTAAGCAATTTTTCTCCTCATCTTTTGGTACCCTCTTCTAACGTTTCCTTTTCTCTTTTCCTCTTTTGGGTAAAATTCTCAAGTGTCTATATCTGCCGTATAAATGTACCACAGAAACTATATACCTACATTAGGGAGGAAGCCCTGATAAGATAGTGACAACGGTTGATGTTGTATGTGGACAGGGGGCAGAGGAGTGCCATCTGAAGACAGACCAAGAAGACTGAAATGACTCTCAGGCCTGGCAAAGGCAAATCTCCTTCTTCTAAAAGTAGGATGGACAGAGATGAGAATGCAAATAACACCTGAGGTAGAAGAGGCGAGGTGCAGAGTGGGAAGATCTGCATCTCAGTTAATTCTCCACATTCTGGCATATGACCTTGGACAGGTCATTTACCCCTTGTGGTGTTTCCTCTTCTCATGTTCATGACCATAATACCTACCTCATATTGTTGTTGTTAGCGTCTAAGAAATGATTTTATTCTGCATGAAAATCTTTGAAGGTTATGAACACCACCCACATGACACTTATTAGTAAAAATAATTTAATAATGTATTTTTAAAGTTCTCCAAAACTGTGGAAGAATGATAAGGTGATGATGGACAAGAATGAGACAGCATCCTTTGAAGTTTCAAATGATATAAATATTGAAGTAGCCAACTAACCTAACAATTTGGTTTTAGAAACATTATTTTACAAGGTCTGTAGGAAATACAAGAAACAATAAAGGGAAGAATTACTTCAAATGGAAGGAGGTAAACCTGGGGAGTTCATTCTTTCAGGGGTGATATAGTTTGAAAAAATATTTAATAAATATCTTAGCAATAACAACAAAAATCAGGACAACAATAACAATATTGTCAGGGCAATAATGATAGCTAACATCTTCACAATCTCGTTTGCTTATTAAACTGAAGGAGAATTTGTGGAATGGCTGCACTATTGAAATGAAAAATGAACATTTTAGTTCTGAAAAATATTTGCAAGCATTCTTGTCTGATGTCAATGTTGGTGGAGTCAGAGGGGCAGGAAGAACCATAGAATGAACACCTTCAGAACTGAATTCCATCTTCTGGACAATTAATGTTTGCAAGTTAAATCCAGACGCAGGAGAGGGCGTGAGGGGATTGGGAGAAAGAGCTAGCATGGAAGCGGGGGAGAGGCTGATATTTTTTAGGCACCTACTATGTGCCAGTACTTACGGAGTACGTTATGTGCCCATATATTATATTATTGTAAAGGATAAAGAGAGATTAAGTAATAGAAATTAAAGACAAATAGGGGCATCTGGGTGGCTCAGTCGGTTAAACGTCCAACTCCTGATTTTAGCTCAGGTCATGATCTCAGGGTCATGAGATCGTGCCCCGCATTGAGCCCTTTGTTGGGCTCCACGCTGCGTGTGGAGCCTGCTTAAGATCTTCTTTCTCGGGACGCCTGGGTGGCTCAGTTGGTTAAGCAGCTGCCTTTGGCTCAGGTCATGATCCCAGCATCCTGGGATCGAGTCCCATATCGGGCTCCTTGCTCCGCAGGGAGCCTGCTTCTCCGTCTGACTCTGCCTTCCACTCTGTCTGCCTGTGCTCGCTCTCACTCACTCTCTCTGACAAATAAATAAAATCTTTAAAAAAAAAAAAAAAGATCTTCTTTCTCCCTCTGCTCCTCTCCCTACTCTCTCCCTCTCTTAAAAAAAAAAAAAAGGAAGAAATGGAAGACAAGTAAAACAAGGGTTTCCCAATACAAGTCCTAAGCTACTTCTATAATTTCGAATTTTGGGTGGGGGAGACTAGAAATTCAACCCATTATGTTTTCTTTTGTACTTTCTTCCCATTCTGCAGTTCTCACAGAAGTTAGTAAATGAATCCCTTTACCATGTATTTTAGGGAGCATGCCTTCTCTGATGTTAAGATTTCTGGTTTATTATGTTATTATAAATGATAGCTCAGGAGGAACATCATGAAACATGGATGTGTTAAAACAAATCCTCATGTATTCGAGGGCACAAGACACTTACATCCTGTACTTTCCTCTTTCTCTTCTCTACTTTTTTTTTCCTTCCTTCCTCCCACCCTCCCTCCCTTCTTTTTCCTTTCATTTTTCTCTTCTTTCTTTTCCTTCCTTTGACATCTTCTTTCTGGGTTCACAAACTAGATAAAACGCTTTCCCTGTCATATCCTTCACTGTGTTGATCACGCTTCTTGCAAAACTTGATCTTTTGTAACTAGTCATTATTATTTTCTTATTACATATAGCTATACTTCCTAATCAGATTCAGTTCAAGGACACTGAAGCTGCATTGGCAGAAACAGAATTATGAGCGTGGTGGCCATATTGCTAGTTTTTTTGTGCAGCCTCCTTCCTCTGGTACAGCGTCTGGAAGGACACATACACAAAATGACTGCAGTGGGATCTCATTTCTGAGGTAAAGTTCATTTCTAATAATCATATCACTGTAAGACATAGATTCTTATTTAAATTAAAAATTCCCCAAAGTGAACCATTTCCCCCCAAAAAAGTTTTGTCTAGGATACTCCTAAAAGACTCATTTGTTAGAGAAATTTTTCTCTTAGTATTATAAATTTCTTGGAATATAGGAGTTAAGCTTAATGGTTAATCTTAAACCTTGAATTTGGGAAAAGAACTCCGGATTTCTTTTGCCTAAACTGACTTGACCCTCGTTGAATACTTCCTATACAGAGTGACAACGCTTGTGGTGTCGACAGCTAGAGCCTCTTGGGGCTGCACCAGGCTGCAATAAATGAAAAGCTCTTTTCAGACTGAATTTTAGTTGTGTATTGTTATTTGTCTTAGAATCCATTTATTAGTCCAGAGATAATGTGACAGTTGACTCTTACAGTAACACAGTACTCATTAGCTAGCTTGACAGGGAGGTGCCAACATCGGCTGGAGATTGTATTTTATTAATCTTCATGGCTCATTTGGAAGCCTGGCTGGCTATCTTGTAATGTGCCCTCGCGCTGACTGGGACAGGGATGTGTAACCATCCTTACGACTACAGAATATCAACTTGCATGATAGGATCTTTCCCTTTCCTTGACCTGAAATGCAGAAATCTAGGGAAGCCCGAGTGGAATGCCTCCATAGTCAGTGAAATTTGCTTCCTAGAAACGTGTAACATCCCTTCTAGATGCTAAGAAAGATTCAAATTTAAAACTGATCAGAGCTTGGTTGGTATATATGTTTAAATCGCAGAATAGATTTAATTTTAAGTTTAAGGTGAGTGTTGAAATGCCTTGAAATAGTATAGTTCACCATCATATCTTTGTTTCCTTGATTTGTTTTTGTATGGTAATAAAAAATGCTCTTTTGAGCTCATCTGATATTTTTTTTTCTGGCTTATTGAATTAGCATATATCATGCTCTTTAGGACTGAAAAATCATAGCTTGTGTTTGAACAAACTAAATTAAACATCATGACTCATAGCTTCCAATGTTCTTATTCTGTTGACTTTCTGTTTGTAGTTGGATTTTTGTTTTGTATATTTGCTTGGGATTTTATATCCTTCCCCAATCACACAGAGATTTCTTAGAAGGTAGTTGCTTATTTAAAAACAATGATTTTGATAATAAATATTTTGCAAGAAGTTTGAAGAATCTCCAAGTCATCACATTTTTGGTGACTTTCTGGACAAATAAGCTATAATTTGATTTCTAAACCTCTACATACAGTGTCTTGACTATATTTCTAAAAGAGTTTTCACTTATTTCTTACCAATTCAATATGTTTTAGCCCATATTAACTGAAAATAGATTTGATTTGGATATTTTCTTTGGCACTACACTAATAAGGCTAATCAAGATGAGATTCCAAGCCTTAAAAAAAAAAATGAAATCAACATGTGGTTTAATTCTCACTAGTAGTACTACCCTGAAAGACTGTTAAGCTTCTGATAGAAAACAATAAAAAACAAGGAAATTCACTGTTAAAATGGCAACATACCATATGTCCTTTAATACCTAATTACAACAGGGGCACAATAAGAAAGTCATTAAACCTGCACCCTATTGTGCATAGGTATCAGAGGACATATGGTGCATTTCAACCATTAGTATGAATTTGATTGCATCTGTGATTTTCTGTTACAACTTTGACTGTATTTTCCAGAAGAAAATGTTGGTAGACATATTGGTCATTGAGAAGAATTGCCAACAATGAGAAATGGGACCATTTTTACCCCTCCAGAGGTAGGTGATTATAAATTGCATAAAGGCCTACTAATAACCTTGTTTTTCTCTTCTGACTTCCAATGTCTTTCAGTACATTATTTTCCTAACTGAGAATTTCTCACTCAAGCAAATTATTTTTACTTGCCAGGTAAGGAAATTTGACCCAAGTCCTAGTAAAATGTGCATTTCTCACTAAATATTCCCTGAAATATTATGAATTTATGTAACTGGATACCAAAAACTATAGCTGATGAAAGGTAGTACTATATCTGTGCTTTTTCTTCCTTCTCTTATGGAGATGGAATTAATATTCAAAATTGGTAATATTTTCTTGAGGACTTGGCTTGTTTGTATATATGTGTGTGTGTGTGTGTGTGTGTGTGTGTGTGTATACACATATGAGAGACTGAAATATACACACACACATCTTTAAGACAAATATCAGGCATGAAGAATATAGAAAGAAGGAACCAGTTCTCATCTTTAATCTTTGTATCTCTCATCCTTAACTTATTTATAGCAGCCTAATCATATAAGTGCCTAACACCCTTAAAAACATGATAAATATAACTTGATTTAAATTCAATTCACAGGATATCTTGGGTTTCATTCATTCATTCACTCCTATATTTATTGAGCACCTGTTATTGGCTATAAGCTATTTTAAGTGGTTGGAATACAATAATGTGAAAAACAGACAAGCCCTCACTAACCATATATTCTAGTGGAGAGAGACAGTGAGACAAACATAAACATAGTTTTTCAGATGAGATACATGCTATGAAGAAAAACAAAGCAGTGAAGGGGACTGTACCAGGGGGTGGGGATAGGGCTTTGTTGCTTTTCTGCTCATGAGCCATAGGGTGGTTGGAATGCAGGGGGTCAGGGACTAGTTGGGAGCCCTGGGCTTCATGTGATCAATGTCAACAAGAATGGAGGACAGAGACTAATCCCAATGATCTCAGGCAGATAGGCGAGGAAGTGGTGGGTGTTGGGGTACAAAGTGTAGGATCTTGCCATGGGTCCCTGGAGTTCTGAGTCCTCTCTCCCTCTCACTCCTGGGAGATGGTGAGCTTATCTGGAGTTTCTAGAGCACCTGGGCTCTCACCGCCCCCCCTCCCCGGAGTTGTGGGGCCTAAGACAGGTTTGGAGACTCTTCTGTCTAACACAGGTTATTTAACTCTCTTATTGTCCCAGAACTAGACTAGAGACTTAGCAAGAAATGACAAAAATCCTGAGGATATTTACTACTGTTCAGATTTGGTTTTAAGTATATTTTTCCTATAGTTGGTAAATCATCATTTACTTAGAAAGCTTGAAAAAAAAAAAAAAACCCTAAAAGTAAAGTTTCATGTTCCATAAAGTTTTAGTAATTGAGAATGTTATCATGTATTAAAAATTTTCTTAGAAGTGCAATGGATTGTTTAGACTATAAATATCACATATTGTCTTTGACATAAATTACTAATTTTATCACTACTTACACATGTCTGCTTAATTGGAACACATGTCTTTTTCAAAGGAGTTCTACCATTTTGGTTTAGGGAACTTTATCCATGAAGCTTGCTGCCTGTTAGGGACTAGAATGAGATTAGAGCCTGGTCCTAAACCCAGAGTAACTAGAACTTAACTCCTTGAGTTTAGGAAATGACTACAGTAAATGGTATGCAAAAGTGAACGTGGTGAACACAAGACTTTTGAACACAGAGGTTTCATTGTTAGACAATTAACAGGAAGTCTTGTCAACCTAAGTTTATATACTTCTTATAGAACTTTTCAAGCTTATAATTTTTAAAAGAGGGTAGAAAGGTGGAGGGGAATCTTTCTTAAAAAACTGATGTTGATAAGTAAAAAAAAGTATTATACAATGGGAAAGAGTCACTATTCATCCTAATGAATACATAACATAGTAACCTAATTAGTGACATTTAAATATTGTTCCATTCTCTTACACCATACACAAAGATAAACTCGAAATGGGTAAAAGACCTCAACGTGAGACAGGAATCCATCAGAATTTTAGAGGAGAACATAGGCAGTAACCTATTCGACATTGGCCACAGCAACTTCTTTCAAGATATGTCTTTAAAGGCAAAGGAAACAAAAGTGAAAACAAACTTTTGGGACTTCATCAAGATCAAAAGCTTCTGTACAGCAAAGGAAACAGCCAACAAAACAAAGATCAACCTATGGAATGGGAGAAGATATTTGCAAATGACAGTACAGACAAATTCAACACACATAAAACAGATAATCACATCCAAAAATGGGCAGAAGACATGAACAGACACTTCTCCAAAGAAGACATACAAATGGCTAACAGAAACATGAAAAAGTGTTCATCATCATTAGCCTTAAGGGAGATTCAAATCAAAACCACATTGAGATGCCACCTTACACCAGTTAGAATGGCCAAAATTAACGAGACGGTAAACAGCATGTGTTGGAGAGGATGTGGAGAAAGGGGAATCTCCTTACACTGTTTGTGGAAATGCAAGTTGGTACAGCCATTTGGAAAACAGTGTGGAGATTCCTTAAGAAATTAAAAATAGAGCTACCCTCTGACCCTGCAATTGCACTACTAGGTATTTGCCCCAAAGATACCAATGTAGTGAAAAGAAGGGCTATATGTACCTCAATGTTCATAGCAGCAGTGGACACAGTCTCCAAACTGTGGAAAGAACCAAGATGCCTTTCAACGGACAAATGGATAAAGATGTGGTCCATATACTTTATGGAGAATTATGACTCCATCACAAAAGATGAATACCCAACTTTTGTCTCAACTTGGATAGAACTGGAAGAGATTATGCTAAGTGAAATAAGTCAAGCAGAGAGAGTCAATTATCATATGGTTTCACTTATTTGTGGAGCATAAGGAATAACACAGAGGACATGGGAAGATGGAGTGGAGAAATAGGAGGGGGAGACAAACCATGAGAGACTGTGGACTGTGAGAATCAAAGTGAGGGTTTTGGAGTGGAGGGGAGTGGGAAGTTGGGTGAGTCTGTGGTGGGCATTATGGAGGGCACGTATTGCATGGAGCACTGGGTGTGATGCATAAACAATGAATTCTGGAACACTTAAAAGAAATTTAAAAATGAATAAATATTAAAAATAATATATCAGTTTATTCTTGATCCTCATCTCACCAAAAGCATTAAAGGCCAACCCACTGGGAAATAATTACAAGTTTAAGATACATGAAGTCAAATACCCATCTGACCACTAAAATAGAGTTAAATTACTACTTTAATTTTTTTTAAGGACTGACTTTTAACAAGCATTAAAAGGGATGCATTTTACTAAATTTTTGGTGGGATTATAAACCAGGAAGTTTTCTAGTGTGTATCAGTAAATATAGGTCTTTATTTTTCACATTTGTTTAAGCCTGAGTAAATTTCCCAAACTGGCCATTATATCTGGAGCCATCATGCCAAGATGTTAATGAGTCTGGTGATAATGGACTGAAGTTCTTTTTCTCAGGTTTAAGCATTTCCATGAGCAGAGTAGAACTTAATAAATTAAGAGTTGAGATTTAACATTTGCAGCTGAATTGGAGGGCTTGACCCAGCCATTTTTTTCCCTCTTCACTAATTTTCTATCTATAGCATTGTGAATATAATTCTTGTTGCCTACTTCCCAAGGCAGTAGTCAATTGGTTGTGGATAGCATCCAGTGAACTAAGATAAAAATACAAAAATATAGTTAGCATAATTAACATCACTGAGATATTACATTTAATCTACATTGCACTTGTCTCTTAACCACTGATGGTGATTCCTTAGCACCTTATGGACATAATTCTATGCCACTTAAGATATGATAGATTATCCATCTTTCTCTGTTCTATAGCCCCTCCCTATTATAAATACTGACCCCCCCACCCCGCAACTAGTGAGTGTCCCTGTGACAGGAACTGTGGTAATTGCATCTGACTCCTAGTAGGTGCTCAATAAATGTGATTTGCAGGATGGAGGACAGTAAATACTTATTCAATGCTGTTATGATTGAACTGTTGACAAGATAATTATTCACTAAGAAATCAGATTTTAATCTGTTTTCCCCTGTCATTTATGCCAAGAAATTCACCAGAACTTTTGTTCCCTTATCTTCAGCCTATTGTTTTGCAGAGAAAAAACAGAACAAAACAAGACAAAAAAAACCAAACTCCCCTCCCCCAAAAAAATTTGCTTGAAGATACTGCCAAACTGCCTCTCCCGCATCTGACTCATATTTACTACTGTTCTTGGAGGACATTATGGCAGAATTTACTAGAGGGCACAAGAGGAGAGAAAAATGTTTGGAGATAGAGGAGGGGGAGATATGGCTGCATCTGGGTTAAGAAGTTTGTCCTCAAGTCTAAGAAGGATTATATTGTACTCCTGGGGCCCTCTAAAAGATGTAGGACTTGGCAGGAAGGTTCATGATGCACTTCAAGAGCTGAACTTTTGCTAGGGCTCCAGGGTCTGTAAGAACTCCTGTGCCCTGGTAGCCAAGCATGAATCCCTCCCGCTTCCCAGCGGGGAACATTCAAGTTGAGAGAATTGCAGCGAGTGACCAATGGTCTTGAAGACCAGAAGACACGTCTCACAATCATTCTGCTTGCTGAAGATCTCTGGGATCCTCAGAACAAGTGGGTGACAAAGAAGACCCTGGAGCAAAGGCTTAAAGGCTTACCTAAAACATGGCACCAAGAGTGGAGCTGTACAGACAATGTGATAAAAAAAAAAAAAAAATAGGTGCTGTGGAAATGAGATCAAGAAAGACATTCCCATAGGGAGATGTTGGGAGTTAAGTCCAGACCCCTACCAGACGATCTCAACATTTTTCTTGAAGTATATTCCATAATTTTTCTTGGGGGCATTGTTTGGTTACCACAGCTGTCCCTAATCTCCGTTTGAAGTTTTATTTCCAGTTATGTTCTTCCCACATTTGAGCACAGCGAAATTTGGGTATTCTCCATTTTCCCTTGCAAGTTAGGATCTTTGAGTGACCACACTGGGATTGTGTGGTTTTGAGGGCTTTTGTACCTTGATAATGTTGTGATAAATCTGAATCAAGTGTCTTGACTACACAGATGTGGAGCAGAAGAGTAATTATCTTTATGTTTGAGGTTATTAGTAATCCTGAAAAACTTAGTACCATTCATGTAAAATTTAGGAATTTGACTGAGTGGTTAAGAGATAGGAGGAAGCAATGGGAAGAAGTGGGGACAAATAGAATATTAGGCTGGGTTAGGGTTAGGGTCCCCCTCTTCTGG
Organism: Mustela lutreola; assembly: GCF_030435805.1. Classification (NCBI taxonomy): domain Eukaryota; kingdom Metazoa; phylum Chordata; class Mammalia; order Carnivora; family Mustelidae; genus Mustela; species Mustela lutreola. The sequence continues at coordinate 34,806,634 of NC_081302.1, forward strand.
CTTCTTATTCACATGTGCTCATTCTCAAGTATGAACCCTTCCAAAGGAGAAAGTGGCTGAAGCCCAAACAAGAGAAAGAACAACAGTGTCTCTCTTGACAGGGATGATTAAAATACCCAGAGCTGCTCTGGTTTTCTGGGCATGTGACAGCCACTGCCCCAACTGGGCACTGCACATCAGGGACCTCTCGGCAGTCAGTGTCTCCAGTGACTTTTGTGACTCCTTCTACCTGAGAAGAGGGAATTTTATTTTATAAAAAGATTTATTTATTTATTTGATAGGGAACACACTGGGGGGAGGGAAGGGCAAGGAGAAAGGGAGAGAGTGTCCTGAGCACACTGCTTTGAGCTCAGAGCCCAAGGCAGGGCTTGATCCCATGACCCTGAGATCATGACCTGAGCTGAAATCAAGAGTTGGATGCTTAACCGACTGAGCTACCCAGGTTACCTCAAGAAAAGGGAATTTTAAAACCTCTCTTCCCACACCCGAGTGTTTTAAATATAAATATAAGAACAGGACACACTGTGTTTTCAGATGCACAGAAATAAGTCTGAAGTAGCTGTTCTAGTTTTCTGTTTCAGGCCTGGTGAGAATTTAGAGAGATGGGACCCCATCCTTCTCTGTGACTTTAAGGTCCATGTAGCTTGTTGTTCCTATTGAAAACATGGGTTTATTTAAATTAGGTACTTGATTTCAATGCAACCCTTCTCAGGTTTTTTTTTTTTTTTTCTTAAATATGCATTATTCAGCATGAGTAGGAAATAAATTCTACATCATCTATGGGTGTAGCCCTTTGAATAACATTTACTTAGGTCAAGGAACTACTTTTAAAAATTATATTGAACTTCCATGAAGACTGTAAAAAAATTCAGTTTCAGTGCACCTTATGAACTTACTATTGTTGCTATGCTTGTTAGAACTAAGTTTTTTAAAACCATAATTTAATACAGGGTGAATCAGGTCACTATGCAGACACGCTTATCAATGATGCAGAGAGAGCTGAAATACAAAACATAAAGTCAGAAATTTATTTTGCAGACGTAACAAGGATATACTGGTATGTTACTCTTCAATTTTGAAAGGAATGGAGGGGGAGATGAATCGGGGTCCAGGAACGTGCATTAGTTTCTTGACAACACAGAACAGCTACATAACCGCGGCCTCAGATCTTTAAACTCTCTTAGCCTCAGCTTCCTTTTCTGACAACTGAAAAATGAGCACTAAGTGAATTCTAGTTGTAGAGTTTATTGCCATCCATATTGCTAACCCATGTATTTTTTTGAGGCCAAATGTTATTTTAAGGGAAAATTCTGACTAATGGTTTGATATGGCATAGGTGAACTGTAGTTGGAATTTTAATTCGATTTCATTTAGAATGTTAAATTTTATTTCCTTGGAAGAGAAAGCATAATTGTTGAAGGCCATGGACTTTTATCAAACGGAAGAGATGAGAGAGGCATGCCATCACCACTGTTTCTCTTCTGCATTCATAATCTGTCCAGGTAATGAAAGATAGGTTATAAAGCAATTTAGTTTATGAATGGTAAGATGAATATATAACATCAAAGATAATAAAACCATATAAAAGTTTGCAATTATTTATGAGATCTTTCAGTGGAGCAAACTTGACACTGAAAGAGTTTAAGGTGGTTTAAGGTGTTGCTGGTCACTTTCACTCTTAGGGTCATTTAAATATTATGCTAATGAAAAGAAAATGGAATAAAGTATTATTCTGTTAATGAACTTAAAAGTAGACCCTGGTAGAACTATATGATAAATAAATACAATGTCAAGTTAGAAAAAATGTTGTAGTTTCATGTTGTTGGTTTGCAAATTGAATTTTTACATAAAATTTACACTAAATGGAACCTCATTATATAGTGATGAGGTCCAGTATGATCCAAATCATTAAAATCACTGTACTGCTTAATGATTCACTAAGTGGTACTGCAGTGCCATAAATTTAGCACTAGTTTCATGATTCAAAACACCAGACTGAGACACCAGCAAATCGTATGTGGATCATTAAATTTACAATGAATGTCAGAGATGAAATAAGGGGGAAAAAACACTTTGAGAGATAGGGATAATATGTGCTCTAAGGTGACATACATCAAGATAAATGATCTTATACCACTTGTGCTTGGATAATAATGGGGGGTAGTTTTTTTTGTTATTCCTCATTTCATAATTTCCAGAGGGGCTGGAAGTCTAAACTCCTACGAATTAAAGCAGCTGTCACTTTTTGACTACCCTGTGATCTGTTTCATTTATATTTATAATATATACATTTATATATGCCATTACATTTTAAACTTAGCTGATTTTGCCTAGACATTATGGCTCATCTAATTTCCTATCATATTAGTTCAAAATGATTTTTATGGTTGGATGAAATTTGGACTGGAATTATACAAAAGCTACTAAGAATATAAGGTTTAATTCTGAAACCCTTAACAATGTTTTAAATCACACCCTCCCTGAATTCTGAGCATTATCTTAGTATTGATTCTCCAGTAACTATTTGTGTGAAAATCTGTGCGCTGTAACTTACAAAATTAAACATGTTAAGTATATGCTAGGTTCTCACAGTCCACAAATTTCACTGTTTGGAGAGCCGAGGAATTCACACTTGAGAGTAACTTGCTTGTGCCTATGATTTGGAACAGGAGAGGCAAACATTTCCTTGGTTCATAAGCAAAACTTCTTGCAGGCCTTTTTTATAGAGTAGGGTAGGCAATACAGTGTGGCTTTTCATAGTCGGCTTAACACGATGAAGCACAACCAATAGCCACATGGTATCTCAAACACACTGTGTTACCCAATGATGCCATTCCTTTGTCAGGAAGACCCTGCGTAGTGCATGATAGAGATTGAGAGATGCTGGCTGGAAATTGTCAGGCGTGTTATACAACTAACTTCTGGATCTCAGACCATTTATCAATCTTATGATATAACTCAGCTTCTCTACTCATCAGACCCTGTGGATTTGCAAACGAGAATTCTGCCTACACGTTACTTTCATCAGTTAAGATGTATCAAATAGCCTCTGTGGGTCAGGAAGTTGTAATTTGCTTGTTTGGCTGTTTATATCTATCAGAAGAATGGTATGAACCACAACAATCAAAATGCAGATAGGACGCAAAACAGAACTGCAGACTCTGGTTGAGGGCCTGTGAGGGACCGTGTCCTTTGTTTCAATGATATAGCTGCTGAAAAGTCACAAGCAAGCAAAAGCTGTGTGCTGGAGAAGACAATTCGTGGACATCGTACGGCAAACGCAGCTGTTTTTTTCTAGTTCAGCATGGAGGACGATGGGCTTTTTCCTTAAGAGTCAAGGATAGTTTGATTCTGGCTGAGGGGCCCTGGAGTGGAACCCTGAGAAGAGATTATTTATTCCTTCCTGTAAAAATATAAAATTGCTTTTACGTTCTGCTTTTGCTTGGAGGGGGGAATCTAATTGAAAGATAAGAAAAGAGGAAATGGGTTCAGTGAAATCATGTAAGATTGATTCGTCTACTTAACCTCTGGGGTTTTCCCCACTTACCTCAGGGATACAGAATTTTATTCCAGTTGGCCAAATACTTAAGATAATTTCTTCTTTCGGAAAGAGTAGTATTATTAGCAACCGTACAAAGGAATTTGTACCGCAACCCCCCTGGTCCAACATTTATGAAGGCCCTGGACTATCCAAGTCAAACATGGGACAACAAACAAATCAAACACCAAGAGACCAAAGGGAACTATAAAAAAGAAATGTATTCACTTTGTCCTTGAAACTATGAAAACAATTTCTAGAATAAACAGGTTATGAAAACAGGATAGGGTATTCTGTCAGCCCAGGCCGGGCCTGTTATCTAGAAATTGCTTATAGCAAAGGCCTACAGATTGTTAGAAGAGGAGATAAAAGGGCTATTGTAGTCTTCCATAATAAGCCTTAGGACAACACTGTAAAATGTGGCAGTTTAGTAAGGTTCTGAGACAAAACAAATGGTATATAGCATCTCGCTGCTTGTTTGGAAATCCACCTCTGGTCGAATGCTGGGCTCTGAAAGAATTTACCCTCGCTCTTCTCTGTGTCTGAGATTTCTGTTCAATCTGTATAAGAAGGATAATATTTCATAAGCTCTCTTGATTTGTATTCCCTTAATAATAAACAAATTTCACTCTATCAGGACCGGGTCCAGGTAAGAGGGAAAAGAGGCCATCATTTTTATAAAGAGAAAGCTAGGATATTAGGGAATGTTCTCTTCAGTTAGGCAGAGAAAGTGAATCCCTCTCACTCCCCCAACTCCCCTAATCTCAGATCTGGTTATTTGGTGTGAGATGATGAGAGGCTAGGGAAAGGAGGTTATTAGAAATGTGTTCCAACCTTCCCTCTTTATGGCCTCAAGGGCTCAGTGGAGAGGAGGTGAGTCAGCCGGGCTAAGATGCAAACAGACAGTAGAGGGGCTTTTGTTCCACTGTTTCCTTGCTTTTTGATGTGTGTGTGTGTGTGTGTGTGTGTGTGTGTGTGTGTTGGGGGGAGGTTGCTCTAAAGAGTGCAGGTTTTCTGTGCATTCATATGGGGCAGCCCATGTACTGTAAGGTAGTGGAACAGAGGGTTCAGGCAGATAGAGGGCTTAGTTTGCACCCCTGAACTTCCACTGGTTACAGTGTAACATGAATAATGAGACAAGAGGTGGTGGCCATCCCTGGAGCTTGACTCCTGAGGCTGAGAGGGACTCTAGAGGGTAGGGACTGAGAGAGATGCAAGGAGGGGCGGTCTGTGGCATCAGCAAGAATGGAGGAGTTAAGCAGAAGTCAAATTGTTAAGAAAGGCCACCAGGTGATGACCCAGCCAAAGAAAGAATCAACCACGAATTCACCAGCTGCTGTTATTAGCTGTGGAGTATAAACGAATGTTTAGGGGCACCTGGGTGGCTCAGTGGGTTAAGTGTATGCCTTTGCCTCAGGTCATGATCCTACAGTCCTAGAATTGAGATCCAAGTTAGTCTCCCTGCTCAGGGGGAAGTCTGCTTCTCCCTCTGCCCCCCTGCCCTGCTTTCTCTCCCTCTCTCAAATAAATAAATAAAATCTTAAAAAAAAAAAAAAACAAAAAAGAATGCCAATTAAGTGGGAATGAGTCAGCCATTCTGCGGAAGATGCCAGATAGACAACGCAAAATCAAGAGCCTGTGCAAGGTGAAAGGTTCCCATTAATCCCAGTACCTTCAAGTTTTGAAGACAAGACACTGTTTTGAATCATAGCAGTGACTGAGTATCTTCCAAAGACCGATTTAAACCAAGAGAGAGACTTCTAGTTATAGGTTTAGACTTCATTTTAATACAGACTGGACTAAATTTAATTTTACCTCCATTTTCTTGATTGGTTGTAGGCCTTATGAGTAAGATCAAATCAGTGACACAGGAGCCATGTTTTCCTTGCATATTTGAGTTATAATGTGATAAACATATGTAATGGGGCAGAAAATTTAATCATCTCAAAAGTTGTTGGTTCTCTGTGGGTTGAAGCTAGGAGGAGCTGCCCTTCCTTGAGCCGGAACAAAGCTGGAGAGACCAGGGGCATGGAGTCTCTCTACAACTAGGTCATTAGGCTAGGGGCCAACTGAATGTGCTGCCCAGACAAGGCCTCGAGGTCCCATAAAGGAACACATATGTCTAGCTTGCAGAGTATAGGCAACAGCATAATTATTGAGCCACTGGTGGAAAATTTCAATCTGAAAATAAGAGCATCTGGGATGAATGACTTCTCTGTAAATGTCTGGCGTGCGTCTGAACGATCTGTTTCTTCACCATTGTGAACATTGACTATCCATAAAAAGCTCATCATAGTCAGAAACAATGTTCGTTCAGCTGTTGGTCAACAATATAAACAGCCTTGTTTGGATTAGGTCTTCCATCTCTTTAATGTGATTCCAGTACTTAATATATTTTGCATACTAATGCCCTTTGACTAGAGAAATATCTTTGTTGTGATCTCTCTTTTGAATTGTGAGCTGTTTTTTGGCTTAACACAAGATGCCTGCTATTTCTTTAGTTTAGGGATGAGAGGTTGTGCTTCAATCATTTTATGAAGAATTTTAACTTAATCTGATTTTAAGTGGGTTGGTTTCCTCTCTTTTGTGAGTACAGTGGAGAATAATGAAAAGAATGAGGTAGAATGGAGAAAGAAGGCAAAGAAATGTATAATTATTTTCCCTTTTTAGCATTGCATATACTAATTTATGCAAGGATCTATTTTTACTCATATCACCAATTTCCTGAACTTCATAGAACTTTGAAAATTTGTCTAAAACTAAGACATAGAAGTTCCCTTTAAGGATGTCATCTAAATAGCCACATTCTATCTAACTCCCTTTAAGATGGGAATTCTGAAAATATCTCTTCTTTTTCAGGTCCCTTTTCAGATAACTACTATTGTAAATCATGAATCAATGTGTTCTGAATATCTATGATGTATTAAATCTACACAGGGATTCCATCTCCCACCTCATGGAAGCTTCAGACAACAAAGAACAGCAAAAATATTTATTTTGGGGTTGGAAGCAGAGTTGGTTGTTGGGAGGAGTGTGTGCGGAATGGTGGAGAAATAAAATATTCCTTTCCACCATATGTATTGGACTTTGAACAAGAAGTTGGATGTCCTGGGTTTCCAGCCCTACTCTGCCTCTAATGCCACGGGTGACTTTGACTATATCCACTCTAAAGTGATCAGATTTCACAGAGTTGGTGTGGACATAAAAAGAGTCAAGCTTGTGAAAATACTTAAGTCATTATAAAATACCACACATTCATGAAATATTAAACATATTCTAATTACTGAAATTATCTCGTGTTTTTGCATTTTATTCTCAGATAAACTTCAACACATGACCATCTTCTTACTCTCATTCTTTGTTCAAAATCCTAGAGCTATGGCTTCTAGGGTGTCTTCCTTATTTGGGTGAGGACTTCTGGTTTCCTTGTCTTTCATAAGTACAAGGAAAGCCATATCCCCATCGATGTCGAGCATGTGACAGTTGATCGACTGTTAATAACCTTGACAACGTTATTTTTCTTAGAGAAAAAGGAGACTTGATGACTTCTTTGTTCAATTTCACCTAAAGAGTAGTCTTGCCCGGTGCACACTAAGTGTCATTGGTAGGGAATTGTCCAGGAGGCATTCAGTATGTAAATGTTCTAATTAGATCAATGTAAAAGAGCAGTCGTACATTCTGTTATAGCAGTGTGTCTGGTTCCATTAATAAAACCTCCCGAAGGCATGCACTACTAGTTTTCTCAATTAGTTTGTCCCAGATCATTTCATCTTAGGGTAGGGAGGGGAGGAAGGGTGGAATGAGAGGGTGAAGGGAGGTGGCAAATTACAGGTATTTTCTCCAGCTCAGAGAGCTGTCCTGGTTTGTCCCATATTCTGCCTGGTCATTATATTTGTCTTCAGAAAAACACATACCTACACAATATTTGGGAAAATGAAAAATCAGAACAACTTTTTCTCTTCCTCTTTAGCTAGTGAAACAATTGCCACCACCACCAGCACCACCTTTTCCTCCTCCTTCTCTTCTACCCTTCTCTCCCCCCACTTCCTCCTCCACTTCCTTACTTTTACTCTCCAGAGAATTAATCTCTATGTAAAATTCCTAGCACAGTGCCTGGCCCACAATAGTGATTTGATAAAGTATTTACTTCTTCATTTTTTTTCTCAAGCACGTGTCCAGCCTCTCAAAATGCCAAACACATATCATAACTACAGGATGTATAATAAGGGTCCCCAATTTCTAATTTCTGGAAGGACTGCTATTCTTTCTCTTTACATGGGACTAAACTTATGGGGTTGTAGATCTGGTTATTTAAGAAGGCTCTGAAAATTTTTAATGAGAGTTGTATGCATAGGGGTTCTGGAGGAACAGAATGAGAGAAATGTATGTAAACTCAGCACAGAACATGTACGTGTTGGGTTATTGGCTGTTATACTGTGCTCTTCACCTTCCCTTTATCTTGTTTTTTTCCTGCAGTTACTTTCCTCACCATTTGTGGGGAGGCCTTGATTCAGCATTATTTCCAAATTCTTTCCTTCCACTCTTTTCCTCACGAGTTAAGTCATTAAGGAATATGGAGAGTAGTAAGAGGTTGACAAGTGGAGTAGGGAGCCAGGACAAGGGCAGAAATATTAGAAAAACTGGTAACAGAGAAGAGGTGAAAATGCCTACGGGCTTTGAGAAGTCCTAGTTTCCCTCCTTAGTTTCCCTAGTTTCCCTCGTCTACCTATCTTACCTGAGAAATCCAAAGAATTTGCTTTCATAAGGTGTCCTGACTCTTTTTACTTGTCCCTCCCATCCCTCTTAAAAGACATAGAGCAAAAGGAGGTAAGGTGGCATGGGAATATCACAGAATTAAAATTGGAAGAAGTGAGCACTAATATGACTTTACCGCTTCCCAACAGTCTATATTATAGTCACCTAAATCTCTGAAACTCAGTTTTCCCAACTGTAGAGTTGAGAAAACATTATCTGCCTTACATAATTTACAGAACTGGGCCTCAAATGTGATAAAGTATGTGAATATCTTATATAAATTTTATTACCTTATACACCTTTTAAAACAAGATTTATTTATTTATTCAAGAGAGAGAGACTGGGTGTGTGAAATCAGGGGGAGGGGCAGAGGGTGAGGGAGAAGGAGGGCAGGGAATTTCAAGCAGACTCCTCACTGAGTATGGAGCCCAATGCGGGGCTCCATCTAACCCATCCATGAGATCACGACCTGAGCCAAAATCACGAGTCAGGAGCTTAATCAACTAAGACACCAAAGTGCCCCACCTTATATAATTCTTTGTTCATTTGGTGCAGGAGCCACCATTATGGTGCTATTGGAGTCCTCTCAGAGTAGCTGTTTTGATGAGAATGACAAAGAAAAATAACTAAATAATAGTTTATCATCTGCAGGGCTATTCTATAGAAGAGATGAAAACACCTTCTTATTATATTGTTTTTTGAGGAAAACTAGGAATAGGTTAGATTTAAAAAAAAAGAAGTTATTGTTCATGGAGTAGGGGGATGGGTGGCTATTTTGATTACAAAAGCTTTTTCCCTGGAAATCTCAATGACCAAGAAGGGTACATATAGTGCAGGGTTTCAATAAACATTTAAAGGAGATACACTAGCCAGAAGTGGTCAAAACGATGGCCTATTACCAGGTAGATTTACTCAGTAATGTATTTGTTTAAGCCATTTGAAATTCCTGATATTTACCAGCCCATGATCTACAAAGATGGTGATTTCTTATCACTCACTTCTTCTAAGAGCAAGAGATAATAGAGTGAATTGTGGGGGTGATATACCGTGTATGGTTGAGAATGGTTGGGTGGGTTTGGAAAAGGTAAGGGTTGCTCTAAAAGCCACATTAAAATACCTAACCCTGGATCCAGGATGGAAAAAGTCCAGAGTAGCCGTAAAAGGATGTTGAGATGTTAGGACAATTGTGATGGATTGAGTGTTAGCCTCTCCTCAGAATGCTCTCCTAACACCTTTCCATCTGGCTCACCTCTACTCATCTCAGGTCATATCTCAGAGAAGCCGACCTCAGAGTCAGTTTTCACTCTCTCTCACACATGCTTTTGTAATGCTCTGTGATATTTCTCAACAACAAGTAAGAAAATTGTGTGTGTGACAGTGTGTTTAAATTTCTGTCATCTCCACTAGACTGTGGAGCTCCATAAGGACAGGGGCCATGTTTTTCTTGTTCATTATTCTATCTCCAGTGTTTGGCACAGCATCTGGTGCTCAGGAGTTTCAAAATGTTTAAGAGAATAAGGCTGAATAATGTCAAGGAGTTTGAAGGGTAATCAGCAAGAATGGTGATTTGTTAAGTATAAACTGGATGGTACAGTGGAGAGGAAGAATGTGAGTCAGAGGCCAAGGAGGACAGAAGAAATAAATCTGGTGATATGAGCTATGAGTGAAGAGGCAACCAATAATGAGTGTGCTTTGAAGAATTTGGAAGAGAAAAATTGACTTTAAATCATTAGAACGATGAAAAGGGGGTAGCTCCAGATATAATTGTGCAAGTGTCCTTAGTAAATGAGAAAGCTACTCCCTCTCCTGCCATGGCCCTACTCTGTAAGCTGGCAGATAATGAGATAAGATGGTCTTCATGACAGAAGCCATTGGAAGACATTGTGATTTCAAGGAGTCAAGTGTTTGAAGGGACAAAATGTGAGAAGTGATGTAAGATAAAAGACAGTGAATCCACAGTTGGGTTGTGATCTCAAAGGACAAGAGATAGGAACTGAGGGACAGTGGGATGTTAGGGAGGTTGGATGAGTGAGAAACCGAATCTATAGTGGCAGGAGTGGATCGTGTAAAATGAGAAAGTCCCTGAGGAAAAAGGTGACATGAAGTAGAGGGAAAACACGCACTGTGATGAATATACCCAAGCAGGGCTGTGGAGCCGTTGCTAGAAGTCTCACACTGTTCAACAGACCCATTTGCCAAGATGGCTGGTCAAGCAGTGTTTCCACAGACTTCTTCCTCAGCTAATTTAAGATAGAAATGGTAGAGGGGTGAAGTCCCTGCCTAAAGTTTAGTATTGAATCAGGAGAACAAGCAAATCTCTCTCTAATTATTCAAGTTGTTTAATGATATGCTTTAACAGTTATTTTGCTGCATGGCAATTAGATTCAAATGGTAAGTCAGTCACATAAATGAATATAATTAGAAGTGTTTTTGCATAGTTAAATCAAGCATTTAGAGGCCTGTTAGGCAAATGGTGGTCCAGGGAGAAGGAGAATTTGTGGCTCTTATCATCACTTCCCCTGCTAAAGGGAAGGATTACTGCTTACTCCAAAATTCCCTCCTTCTCATTGTCCTTAGGAAGGTGGCTGCCTGCTTTCTAGTCAGATCATCATGTGACTCTATAGTTATCCTTGTCCTTCTCCTCAAAGTGAGGCACAGAGGAAGAAGGAGGGATGGAGAAGGGGTGGGGGCTGGGTGGGCAAACACCTTTCCTTCAGGGGAGTACAGCAAATTCCTGACTCTGGGAAAGTATTTTGTCATGTTGTACCTCCACCCCCCCCAATATATATATATATATATATATATATATATATATATATATATATATATTTTTTTTTTTGCAATATTTGAAACACACACAAAAGGACAGGGAAAGAATACAAGTGTCCCCACATATTATGAACTTTAACGTATCTTAACATTTGGTATATTTACTTCAGGATTAAAACTAATGAAATAAACAGTACATTGCAGGTAGAGATGAAGCTCCTTTTTGTACAACTCTCTGATATAATTTTCCTCAACCCGCAGGAGCCACTAGGTTAAAGTAGGTATGTAACACTTTTATGTGTATTGTTATACTTTTACTACATATGTATGTTTTCTGAAGTGAACACAAAATTTCTGAGTGTTTTTAAATTTTAAATGAATAATCTACTGTACTCATGAGCTTAAAATGTTTTTTGGGGGAGTAAATTAGAGAATATCCCAAAGTCAAACTTAAGCCACATGACTGCAGCATTAAGAGCTTCAAGTACATGTAATTATCTTATAGATCAAGAATTCCGGAGATGGCTGATTCCAGGTCAGGCATTGCAGTTCAGTAATAACATCCAAGGCTGGTGCTGTTTATATCCTGCTCTGCCCCACTCAAATATTGCATTTCTTACCTTAGGCTTGTTGCCTCAGGGTAGAAAGATAACTGCAACCAAAAATCACAGTTTTGAGGCGTCTGGGTGGTTCAGTTGGTTAAGGGTCTGTCCTTGGCTGGGATCATGAGGGATCCAGCCACATTGGGCTCACTGCTCAGAGGACAGTCTGCTTCTCCCTCTTCCTCTGCCCCTGGCCCCACTCATGTTTGCTCTTTCTTTCTCTATACATACATATCTCAAATAAATAAATAAAATCTTAAAAAAAAAGTATCACAGTTTCACACAACTACATTCAGGGGAGGAGAAAAAGGGCAGAGAGGAAAATATTTCCTGTATTAACGATGTTAACTCCAACCCCCGCCCCTCCCCCACCCCATACATGTATTCTGTATAGTCCCTGGACTATAAATAAAATGAATCTAACTCCCATGAATAGGTGGTGTTTTATGGCATAGCTCACCTTAAAATAGATTATTTAGGTGGTTCTGAGCTAATCCCAAGAGCCCTTTAGAGGTTTTTCCCAGCTGGTCACAGAGGAGGAAGTCAGAGATTCAATGCAGAGAACCATTCAAAGCCTTTCTGCTTGTGTTAAGATGGAGGGCGTCATGTGGCAAGGAATGCAGGTGGTCCTTCAGAGCTGAGATAGACTCCGGCTGAGAGCAAGCAGGGAAATGAATACCTCAATCCTAAAGTCATAAAGAACTGAATTCTGACAATAAGAATAGGCTTGAAAGCAGATTTCCCCCTAGAGCTTCCAGATGGTAGCTCAGTCTAGTCAACATCTTGATTTCAACCTTGAGATACCCTAAGCACAGACCCACCCAAGCCATGCCAGATTCTAACCTATGGATGGTAAACTAATTAATGGGCATTGTTTTAAGCTGCTAAATTTGTGGCAATTTGTCATTCAGCAATAGAAAACTAATACTATTTAGTCAATAATATTGAGTTAAAATAGATCCAATGAATAAAATATTGTATTACTTCTAGAAACTGTTATCAAAGCACATTTAATGACATAAAATACTCATGGTATATCAAACAAAAACAAAAAGCAAGATACAAAACTTGCAACTACATGTAACTACATATAACTGTATTTATATTATGTATTTATGATACCAAATGTGTATTTGAGATCTTACTAGCCAGGGGCCTTGGTAAAGTTGCTTAACCTCACTGAACTTCAGGGTTTCATCTGTAAAGTGAAGATTTTACATTTCTTATGTAAAATAAAAATTTTATATGTCCTCCCAAATATCCTAATATAATTTTATTAACTATTTGGCTTCCCTCAAATACGATCAAGAAAAGCAGATGAATGCTTGATTTTTTCCCTTTTATGTACTAAGTTTTAGAATAATCAATTGGTGCCTGATCAAACTGCAATATCAACCAATGAGGTTTTAAAAAACATTGTTATGAACTTGTAGATTTCAAATATTTTGATTCATTTTAACATTTTAATTCAGTGGATTATGATTATTCTGTTTGATGCTCGAATTGTTCCATCTTTGGCTAGTGAGAACACCTCCAAGTTGGCTTTCGTGTTTTTAATGACTATATCTGTCTTTGGTAACTTTTCTTTCAAACACAGCCATATATTACAGAGGTAGCTTAGTAGTGTCCTGCCCTAGCATGGCAACCAACCACTTCTCCAAGGAGCTCTGGCATATTTTAGTAAGAAAAGGTATGGAGACACTAAAATTTAAATGACTGAGATAATCTATGTTACCTAATTCATGTGGTATCTAGGCCTTTCTAGTGTATACACCAAGAAGAAAATCTTGTTTGAAATGACATGAAGATAAAGCTTATTTGCTCGTTTTTTTCTATGTATATAATAGTTTAAATAGTAATAATATTGCCAGCAACAACAAGACTACTGAATGTCATTTAAGATTTTTCTGTGCCTTTTTTGTGCTTACGGTATATATAACCAAGAATGTATAGTCATCATCTTATGTTTTAAAATCTTGTGATATAATTATTCTGTGTGATTATGATTCTAATTCAATATATAACTAATTAATATTCTTTTGTTTTGCTTTTTGATCATTAGAGATTGCTTAATTTCCTTTCCTATTTTAAAATTTTTCTATGATTTATTCTTTTCCAAAGTCAAAATTATAAACCCAGGTGTATTCAAAGGGGTTTAGCTACTTGGTACTATAATGGTGACAATGGACTTCTTTCAATATAAACACTGGCAGTGATTCCTTCTTTCTCATCAGAATGTTGTTATAGACATGGGTTTCCCTTCTTTGCCTGCACAGGATCTCCCAGAATCACCAAACTTTAAGAAAATTTGCAGAATGCTTGATATATATTTATATCCTATAAAACATTATTTCAGGCTAAGGAGCCCATTTTATAGAAATAAAGACATGTGAAATTAGGCACCTAAATTTCATCAACCTAAAAAGATGGTGGAATGGCCTGGTAAGTTGTTGGTGGAGGTGACAGCTTAGTGATAATACTGCTGGAGTTGGAGTGCTATCCTCTCAGAAATGATAAGTGCCTCAAATCCCTAACTTGGTTCTGAGTCCAATGATTAGAATATGAGTCTAGAATAAAAGTAAGATTGGCCCTTCCCCAATTACTACCAGTGACCCACTGTGGAATTTGTACTTCCTATCCTTGTGAACTGGTTGTGCTGGATTAGAAGTTCTGGTTTATAATAAGGTTGGGAGAACACTTCCTTCACAGTGTACTTGAAGCTACTACTACCAGTAGTAGGTGCTTGGGACTCTTTATGCCAAAGAACCAGCAGTAAAAACAAACAACAAAACAAAACTGTTAGGATACTGGTGGAAGAAATTGAATCTTATTTTCACATAGAGTTAACTAAGGTTGCTGCTACATAAAAGGGCAGAGAGGAGTGTGCCTGAAGGGAAAGGTTCACTGGAGTATCACTTTGAGTTGCCATGCCTGGTGATAACAACAACTAGTTGAAGCAACTTTTTTTTTTTAATAAAGATTTTATTTATTTATTTGAGAGAGAGACAGTGAGAGACAGCATGAGAGGGGAGAAGGTCAGAGGGAGAAGCAGACTCTCCCTGGAACTGATCCTGGGACTCTGGGATCATGACCTGAGCTGAAGGCAGTCCCTTAGCCAACTGAGCCACCCAGCTGTCTACAGCTGAAGCAACCTTAACTAGGGCAAGTGAAGTAAGGTCCTGGGCTCCTTCAGGATGATAGGTGGGTTCTCCCCTAGGCATGCAATCTTCAACACTAAAATGCTGCTCACAAGTGAAGAAAATTCAGAGTGGGTAATGAAAAAAGAATTACAGATTCAGGACCAGTGGCAGCAATGAGAACTACAGATTGTTCTGTACATCTTCTTGCATTAAATCCTTACATAAAATACAGTAGGCCACCACGGTAAAGCTGGGAGAAAAGAGTTACTTTTAAAACATTAGGTAGCTTGTGCTAGAGCTTGAAGGCATGTTAAGAACATCAGTATCTGTACAATGAGGTTATTTAGTTTGAAGTGAGAGTGAACACAAAGAAGTGTCCTCAAGGGATGGGGCCATATTGGAAGATTACCTTTGGTCTTGGTTGCTGGCAGATCATTCAGCAACCGCAGAAGTTGGATCAGCCTTGATGGAAGGGAATCTGTGCACTCTTCCACCTCTGTCACCTTGACTACTCTTCCAGGACTCCGCTGGGCTGGAAGACTACAGTCAGACTTCAGCAAATGACAACTGGCTGAGCTATAACCTTTCCACTTTGTTATTTGGTGTTTAGTCTGCAGTAGATGCTTTCAGATATACAATCATGTATTAACTGATACAAAATTCTTTCTGTTTTCAAGCTATTCCCATAAGTTCATCCATAGGTTTCTTTCCCAGATCTTCTTATCTCCCGTGTTTCATCTTGTTCCTTCCAGGTCCCTCTTCAACCAATCCAGTTGTTTGTCACTGCTCATAAGTTGAGGCATTCATTGTCTTGGGCTACCTTTCTGTATACAAGGGAGAAGGTCAAGTATGCCTTTGAAGTTCTGTCCACTGGGAGGATTTTCCTACACCACTTTCTTTCAAAACCACTCTGTCGTTGGAACAGTCATTATTTTGAGGATTGCACCCGTATCCTGTGAGCCAAACTTAGGGTTTTTTCCTTCCTCTGTCAAAGTCATAGGGAAGTCCCTCTGAGAGCACATTTGTATCACTGCAACCATGGTGGGTGGCATGAGTGTCTGTCTGTCTTTCCGTGCAGCTTAGTGATGTCTTCAGGATTGTCTGGAGCCCAATCCTGGTGCTTCCCTGCCCACCCAACATGGTGACTTTGCGTGCTTGGCATAACCAGCTCATTTTGGGTAGTCATTGCTATAATATGGCTGTTTGATATCCTGAGGTCTGATGCTCCTTCTTTATCAAGACCCAGTAGTGTGGCCAGAACACTATAAATGATGCATAGTTCTCTCCTGTAGATGCCATCGTCCTCCTTTAGAACTCCAGGAACCTTCTTGTGGGCTTGTTGGGGCTTGCTAGAGATACCACATGGTAGCTTTTCCTAGCACATATTTCTCTGGCAGCATGCAGTCTGCTGGCTCATAGGGCCCAAGTGCTAAGGCTGCTTGGCGCACACCGGATCTGCTTTAGAACACTTCTATCAACTTGGGCTCCACTCAAAAAGTAACAGCCTTTGTATCACCCCATAATTGGGTCAGAACATTAATCTGAAATACCCCTCTGGTATCTAATGAAGCCCAGTAAGTGTCGTGTACCTCTTTTAAGGTATGAGGTGCAAGGTGCGGTAACTTTGCCCTTCATTCTAGGGAGGAAATGTCCTGACATATCGTAGTTCACTGAACCCCTCAAATCCTTATCAATAAGTCAGACTTATGAATGCTTTCATGTTTCTCTCCCCCTGTCTGGAGTGCATTTTACCAAGATATCCAGAGTAACTGTCACTTCTTCTCATAGGTATAAATAACAGAACGTCCTCAATATAGTGGACAAGTGTGATGTCTTGTGGATCGTTCAGGTTGTCCAGGTAACTACAGGCAATATTAACCTGATCCTGATCTTTTCTTTCTACAAAGCATCTATGGCAATAGCCCCCTAATTCCACAACCTTTATAGTCATTATTTCCCTTGTTCCTCTCAAACCAGTCAGTTGCATGAGCCAGTGTTTCTCCTGTTGGCCATATCCTGCCCCAGTAATCACAGGTATAATTTTGTTACACTATGGTAAGGATTTTCTGTGTTTCACCTGCCACCAAGAATGGGGTCCTCAGCCAGCTGGCTGGCAAGGGACTTGACTTTAAAATCTTAATGTTGGACTTTGCTTCATAAGAGCACTTCCAGTAGCAACTGGTTTAGGTTATGTTTCCTAGAAGCAGGGTCTGAGACAGGATTCAGATGAATACTATTTATTTTCTCAAGAGAAAAGGAGAAAAAACAAGGTAAGCAGTGGAAGGCGCTTATGACAGGATGCAGGTCCAGATGGAATCTGGCTTTAGCCTATTCCATAGAGAACTCTGGGGTATGAATTGCAATTTCAGTTTGGTTTTTGAAGGAAACACATCCCTGTCCCCAAGGAGTTACTGGCTGTCATCTGTTCCCAGGAGTGGAGATGTAACATAATCTTCTAGATTAGGCAACTCTTGCTTGGTTGAGGTCAATTACCTGGATAAATGCCATTAGAAACCATTCCCAACCCCAACAAGGGAATAGGTACGCCAGTCCTAGTCAAAGAGATCTGGCCAGGACACCAACAGCATTCAGTACAGCAAGAAATATATTTTCGAAGCAAGATAGAGCATTTAACCAAATGGACTGAAATACCAGGTATGTGAAAATTTCAGGGATACTTTATTTCCTAGGTGGGCGCAATCCATACCACCTTTGCTCATGAAATTGAATGATGCTGAGAGTGTAGACATTTGCCAGTGTAGACACATCTGGATAGTACCTGTGAAACAATACAGACATTAGCATGATTTGTATTCAGTAAACCCTATGAATTTCTTCTAAAATTATGATGTTATTTCCATCCATTGAAGGATTAATTAATTCTGCAAGTCTTCAAAATCTGAATATTTTGAGCTCAGAATGTTCAGGCATGGGAAGCGAGGACCATCCCCAGTTGCCATCTGCTCAGTCCACATGTCCACATGGAATCTGCTTACTCGTACTTTGAGCAAATCGGCAATGCTCTTTTGTTCCCCTGCAGTCTCAGGTTCAGGGTGTTTAGATGTCTTGTCATATTCACAAGGATGTACATCTTTCTGAGCCCCTGGGGGGCTGACAAGTTGGGTCTCTCAGAGTCCATTAATTCCAAAAAGTCCTTCATCTGAGGTAGCAGCTCAATAAATATCTTCAAGTTTCTATGACTCAGTCATCTGAATGCACTACCATAAAAGAAGTCCAAAAGCTTTATCTTTAGAAAGTACATAAACTCTTGATGATTTAGGGCATACAATGAAGAAAATTTAGTTTTGATCATTTCCACATCATGCAATGAACTTGAATTGCACAGTTCAGAGCACAACAGCTCTTTGGAAGCAGAACATGCCATCCTTACTTTTGGACTTGAATAAATTGCTGAAACCTTTCTCTTCCTTTTCACTTCAAGTACCTAACGGTGCTACCTGAACTTAACATTTCCTGCTTAAATTCTGCTCCTCAAATTCCTTAGACTCAAAGCCCTTAGATCTTATTAGTTTTTGAGTGCTAGCTAATTAGGTAAAATCTTTGTTTTCCTTTCTTCTCTTTTTTATCCCTTTTCTTTTCTTTGTACCTTCCTTCCTCTCTCTCTTTCCTCTCTTTCATTTCTTCCCTCCCTGCCTCACCCCCCCTTCATTCCTCCCTCCCTTCCTTGTTAAAATATTTGATTGTAAGTCTCCTGGCCACTGGGTGAGGGGGAATGGGTGGGTTGAATATGACTTTCAGGGCTCACTTTTACTTTGCACCCAGTGAATGACCTTTAATTTTATCCAACAGAAAGTTTCAGGAGGTTAAGAGTAATATATAACCTTCATGTTTTACAGAATGAAAAAACACTGAACCTAAAATGAAACTTATTCTT
Organism: Mustela lutreola; assembly: GCF_030435805.1. NCBI lineage: Eukaryota > Metazoa > Chordata > Mammalia > Carnivora > Mustelidae > Mustela > Mustela lutreola. Next base: position 34,825,333 of record NC_081302.1, read on the forward strand.
TGGAAATTTCATGCAAAGAACTTTCAAAAACTTAAATCATTCCTTCACTTCCAGGACAAATTTCCTGTAGTTCTGTGAAAAAAATTATATCTTCCTTTAAAACAGTTAGCTTTGAGGTTTGAAAAAACAAATAAACCAGCTCCCCAGATAGAAAGCACTAATAACCAAAACTTCAAGGATAATATGTATGTATGTGTGTAGAGAAGGATTGCAGAGACAGAGAAGAGGGGAGAGATTTTTTTTTTAAATAGTATTTTTTAAATTAATTTATTTATTTTCAGAAAAACAGTATTCATTATTTTTTCACCACACCCAGTGCTCCATGCAATCCATGCCCTCTATAATACCCACCACCTGGTACCCCAACCTCCCACACCCCCGCCACTTCAAACCCCTCAGATTATTTTTCAGAGTCCATAGTCTCTCATGGTTCACCTCCCCTTCCAATTTACCCCAATTCCCTTCTCCTCTCTAATACCCGTTGTCTTCCATGATATTTGTTATGCTCAACAAATAAGTAAAACCATATAATTGACTCTCTCTGCTTGACTTATTTCACTCAGCATAATCTCTTCCAGTCCCGTACATGTTGCTACAAAAGTTGGGTATTCATCCTTTCTGATGGAGGCATAATACTCCATAGTGTATATGGACCACATCTTCCTTATCCATTCGTCCATTGAAGGGCATCTTGGTTCTTTCCATAGTTTGGCGACTGTGGCCATTGCTGCTATAAACATTGGGGTACAGATGGCCCTTTTCTCACGACATCTGTATCTTTGGGGTATATACCCAGGAGTGCAATTGCAGGGTCATAGGGAAGTTCTATTTTTAATTTCTTGAGGAATCTCCACACTGTTCTCCAAAGAGGCTGCACCAACTTGCATTCCCACCAACAGTGTAAGAGGGTTCCCCTTTCTCCACATCCTCTCCAACACATGTTGTTTCCTGTTTTGTTAATTTTGGCCATTCGAACTGGTGTAAGGTGATATCTCAATCTGGTTTTAATTTGAATCTCCCTGACCTTTCTTAAGCAGGTTCCATATCCAGTATGGAGCCCAATGTCTGGCTCAATCTCGTAACCCTGAGATCATGACCTGAGCTGAAATCAAGTTAGACACAGAACCAACTAAGCCACCCAGGTGCCCCAGAATTCATTTATTTAAGTAATTTATTTAAAATAGTCTTGACTTCTCAAGAAGTCAAAGTACATAGGAAATAGAAGAGGATAAGATGTACACTGTGATTGCATTCTGCAATGTTTTCTGTGATTTTTTTGTTATTTTTATTAAAGAAAAGGATCTAGAGAAGTGAACTGATTACAGATATGTTTTTCAGATACAATGGACAGGACTTGGTTGTGGGTATGAAAGAGAAGTGTCAAACATTTGTTTACAGAAACTGGATGGATCATAGTACCATTTCCTGGAAGGAAAGGCTAAGAGTGGAACATTTGGAGGATGTGTAGAATTTTAGAATCTACGAGAATGTGTAGAATTTTAGTTTAGGGCACATTAAATTTAGATGCTTATGAGAAATCCAAGTGGAGAAGTGGAGACGTCATTTAGGCCAGGGCTAAAGGAGTTTGGGGTTTAGCAGAATGGTCCAAACTAGAAATGAAAGTTTTAAAAGTTGTTCACATAAAGATGGTGCTGGGAATCCTACTCACATAAGGGGGTATAGAAGGACAGATGCACAGTACTTAGAAGAATTTCGATGTTTGGAGGCCAGAAGAGCAGAAGCTGGCCCAAGACACCAAGAAGAACTTGTAGCCATATTTCCAAGAGATCAAGTACCAACTATACTGGCGGCTGGTGAGAATTCAAGGCAGAGGAGGTCAGAAGAGTACCACTTAGATCTGCAACAAAGAAGTTGTTGCTTTCCTTGACAAAGTTAAGGGCAGTGTGTTTGCTAGGATGGAGATTGAATAGGTGAGGATTTTGATGTGGAGTTTGGAGTCAAGTTTTTAAAGACAATTGAGTGTGATAGGGAACAGAACAAAGGAGTCTCAATTGGAAAGGGGTGAATGATGTCTTTTAAATATGTTAGAGAGCTAGAATGCATGCGTGTGCTAAAGAAGAGGTGGTATGCATGTTACCCAGCCATAGAAAAGAATGAGTTCTTACCATCTGCAACAACATGGATGGACCTAGAGGGTGTAATGCTAAGTGAAATAAGTCAGTCAGAGTAAGACAAATATGATTTGCCTCATATGTGGAATTTAAGAAACAAAACAAATAAAGAAAGAAAAAAGAGATCAACAAAAAAAACAGACTCTCAAATACAAAAATAAAGTGGTGGTTGCCGGAGGGGGAGGTGGGTGGGAAGATGGGTTACAGGTGTGAAGGGGATTAAGAGGACACTTGTTGTGATAAGCATTGAGTAATGCATAAAATTGTTTAATCACTATATTACACACCCGAAACAAATATAAATCTGTATGTTAATTATACTGAAATAAATAAATAAAATAAATATTTATAAAAAAAGGAATGACTCGTTCTAGATGGAGAAGTTGAAGATACAAAAAAGGGAGGATACTTGAAGAATAACTTCTGTTAAGATGAGAAGAGTAAGGGTCTGGAGCTTATGTGGAGGGATTGATCTTTCATAGTAGAAGAGGCATTTTCTCTGATGCAACAGGAGGAAAGGAAGAGTTGACAGAGCGGCAGAAGATTTGTGGACTATATGAAGATTTTGCTAATCTCTTTGATGTAGAGTAACTTTCCCCTTAAGGTGGAAAAGAATCATGCCCTGAATTTTCCTAGGTGTTCTTGTAGCCAAATATTGCATCAAACCTCAAAGCTCCCTCTAAGTGCTCTGCTTGTCATCATTCATAATTCCCCTTTTAACACTCACATTCTCCTCAGAAATTCTGCCAACAGATCTATATGGCTTCCGGAAGTTCAACCCTCTCAACCGCTGCACTTTTAAACCTTTCCTAAAAGTTCAACGACTGGCCCATTAACACAGCATCTTGCCTTGACCTTCCCCAACGGGTTGAAAGAAGGTTGCTCTTACTTCTCTTGAAGCTTATTATAGATGGAAAAAAACATTTCTCCTTATTCTGTCTACATTTTCTTCCAACATTTCATTTCTTTTCTTGACCCCAGGGTAGAGAAATAAATACATAGTAACTAATATGTGCAGTCGCTGAGATGTTCCAGAAGCATTTAGTCTAAAAATATTCCTTATAATATCTAAGGTAGAAACAATAGACATGAAAGGGAAAATTTTTGATCTGTGGTACAAACTTGTGAACAATTTGTAAATTCTGATAGCACTTACATAGTAAGCCTTGGGTATTATTAAGTATGTGATATTTTTAAGGATAGTTTTTCTTGATCATTGGAACAATGTGGCAACTCTTACATGTCACAGAAGACAGCAGATTGTGACAACTGACCCCAAAGAAAGACTGGGGAAGACTAGAATTGACATGATACTTTACTACATTATCTTCTCACCTCTTACTTTTTCTTGCTTCTTTCCTGAGGTGAGTCTGTATATGGTGAAAATTAGATCTCCTAAATACCTATGCTAGGTCTTCTTCTATGTCTGATAATAACTGTAGCATTAAAAAAAAAGAAAGAGAAATTCAGGGTAAAGTATCTTAAAGCGTGATTAAGACTTTAATCAAAATGCAACAAATTGTAACATCCCATACTTGGCTTTGAGGTAAAGGAACAAATTGCAGGACCAAGATACCATCTGAAACTTACAAGGGGAAAAAAGCCCAAACCTGTTTGCTTAGCTTTCTTCATTCTCCTTTTTTTTTTTTTAAATATTTTGTTTATTTATTTGACAGAGACAGACACAGCAAGAGCGGGAACACAAGCAGGGGGAGTGGAGAGGGAGAAGCAGGCTTCCTGCTGCACAAGGAGCCAGATGTGGGGCTCGATCCCAGGACCCTGGAATCAGGACCTGAGCCGAAGGCAGATGCTGAATGACTGAGCTACCCACGTGCCTGTCTCCTTATTCTTCTTAAATCAACTCACAGTCAGCTGAATTCCTGGTCTGGCCCTCCCTAGTACCAGGAAGGCTTACCTTCTTACCTATTTCAAGGCTCTCTCCTTGCTGGGCTATGGAAATAATTTTCTCCTGCCTCCTCAAGTGAGCTTAGGTGGCAGATTTTATTTCCAAAGATGGCAATACATATATGTCCCAAATCACCGTGATATGGTACGATATCACATATACCATTGTGGTCTTCCATTAAAAGAGCAAGTCAGTGTTCCCTCTTCCTGAATCTGTGTGGTCCTATGAATACAGTAGAAGTGACATTATGTGAATTCGGAGACTAGGTTAGAAAGTACAAGATATCCTCTGCCTGGTTCTTTCTCTTGAGGTGTTTACCTTTTGACTTAAACCCTGTAAGGATGAACCAACTAGCCCGTGCAGAGAGGCCTCATGGAGAGTGCTGTGTAGAGAACTGAAACACCCCCCCAGACAAAAGCCAGTATCAACCGCCAGACATGTGAGGAAGAAAGACTTTGGTTGACTTTGGTCCTTAGCCTTTGAGCCTTTCCAGCTGACACCAGGTGGAGCGGGGATGAGCTGATAACTGCCAACCCTTGGACAAATGGCATATCTGTCCACAAAATAGATGTGATCACTGAGTAAGCCGCTAGGTGTTGGGAAAGTTTACCACACATCAGTCATAACTGAAACACTTGGCTACAAAAATATCTCTTCTTATGGTATGTTTATTTATCAACTCCTTCTCATCACCTTCGAATTTACTCAAGTGTCTCATTAAAAACAAACAAACAAAAAGCCCAATCCTTCCTCTTTATTCTACACCCCCTTCCAGTGACAGCCCTAAATAGCTCTTATTCTTGAGTATTTAAGTATTTGGAAAAGAGAACCAATTCGCCAAAAGTCAGTTTGCCAGAAACAAAATTCATGAATGTCTGATTTGCCACATATCACATGTGCCACATCAGTTGTCTGGTATAGACTGTAGGTCCCAGGGAGGCCGTGAGGTGTCATGGTGCTCAAATTGTTCCTTGGCCCTGGCCCTTCTTCTTCACTCTTTCCTTGGCTGATTCCAGACTTGCTCTCTGACCCTCCGCTTTTCCAATTTCTTCTCCCTAATGTTGTCTGTCCATTCCATAATCTCTTCTCTCTGCCCCTTACTCTCTGCCTGTGGTCTTCTTGAGCCCACCCTCCCTGACTCCCACACTTTAAGAAACTCTGTCCTGAGGCGGAAGCCCAACCTCTGTTGAGAGCTGGACCACCGTGTGCTGCTTCAGCATTTTTTTCTCAACATTACCCCCTTGTGTCTTTTGGAAGCTCTGGGAATATGGAACTGACTGATTCCTGTGAATACCTCGCTGCCCTGCTCTGAGCCCTTACATTTGCCTTTTCTTCTGTTTGCAACACTCCATCTGCTCTTGACCCCTTGGCAAATGTCTTTGGAAGTTTCAGGTCTGTGACTCCCCCAGTCTTAGACCTTTCAGCGGGCCCGTCCACCATCCCTGTTGCTGTATTTGCACAAAACTTTATCACCAGAAGGGTGTTCCGTGACAAATGCATTTCTCCACTGGACTGTTAGACCTATGAAGACAGGAATCATACGTTCATCTCTGAATATTCATGACCTAGCAATCATACGTTCATCTCTGAATATTCATGTCAATATATTGACACATAGTAGGCTCTCAATGAATCTTTCTTAAAAGAATACCATTTACCTAGAAAATATTACCCCAGCCATCTGCTGTTTAAAGATAATTCCTGCACAAAACCAATTTAAAATTACTCCCTCAGGCTATATAATAAAGACACATATAAAGAACATGTCTGCATTTTGTTTAAGACTTCTACTAAAATCAGAGTTCACTTTGTGGTTTAAAGCCCCTTGTATAAATATCCATATTACTAATTTCTCTTAGTTTTAATGGAAGGTAAAAGCTTGTATCTACTGGCCCAGGGCACGCTTCCTTTTATTAGATATTTTATCAGATAACAGGAGGTGGGTCCCCTGCTCCCCCTGCCCCTTCCATTTTTGTCTCTACTTGTAGGGAGTTCAGAGCTAAGTTAATGTGTATGTGTGTATATGTGTGTGTGTGCTTTTCACCATACTTGACTTCAAATCTTAGCTATGTTCCTCTTCGGGCTTTAATTTCCTTCTATATAAAGTTGGGTTATCATAGCTGGACTCACAACATTTTTGCGAGAATCCAATGAAACTTTGCAGGGAGATATATATTTTTAAAATATTATTTATTTATTTGACAGAAAGAGACACAGCAAGAGATGGAACACAGGCACGGAGAGTAGGAGAGGGAGAAGCAGGATTCCCACTGAGCAGGGAGCCCGATGCAGGGCTCAATCCCAGGACCCTGGGATCATGACCTAACTCAAAGGCAGATGCTTAATGACTAAGCCACCCAGGTGCCCCTGTAGGGAGAACTATTTTGGAAAGTCTTATCCAATGCGGTATAGAAACAATGAATTTTAGACACTGAAAAAATTAAATAAAAAAAAAACACAAAGAACAACAGAAAAAAAAATTCTTACCCAAATATGTATCATAACAGTTAGCAATAATAGTTAACAATATTATTGTTCTTTTTAAAGAAAATAAAACTTTAAGAATTTAAACTTTTCAGTTCCTTCTCTTGCAGTCAGGAAACACAGAAAGGATTCAACTATAGTAATCATATTCACCTCCATTTCCTATGCTGTAGGTTAAATTTTCCCGTTCAGGTTTTTCCAACAATACCGAACACATATTTTTAATTCTAAGTGACCTCAAGTCCTCTTATGGAAGTAGATGAGGTATGTGAAATCAAGTAGAACGTCAATAAGAAGGAGTTAATCTGCTACTGAAAGGTAATTTCATAGGACACTAGAGAGATTTATTAACTTTTTCTGTGAACAATAATCTCTGATTTTTACTGAATTCTTATTGTGGGCCAATTCTCTGCTAAGTGCTTAAATGTGTGGTCTCTCTAAATCCCTACAACAAACCTATTCAATAGATACTCATTATCTGCATTTTTTTTTTAAATTTTTTATTATTTATAAACATATATTTTTATCCCCAGGGGTACAGGTCTGTGAATCACCAGGTTTACACACTTCATAGCACTCCCCAAATCACATACCCTCCCCAATGTCCATAATCCCACCCCCTTCTCCCAAACCCCCTCCCCCCGGCAACCCTCAGTTTGTTTTGTGAGATTAAGAGTCACTTATGGTTTGTCTCCCTCCCAATCCCATCTTGTTTCATTTATTCTTCTTCTACCCACTTAAGCCTCCATGTTGCATCACCACTTCCTCATATCAGGGAGATCATATGATAGTTGTCTTTCTCTGCTTGACTTATTTCGCTAAGCATGATACGCTCTAGTTCCATCCATGTTGTTGCAAATGGCAAGATTTCATTTCTTTTGATGGCTGCATAGTATTCCATTGTGTATATATACCACATCTTCTTGATCCATTCATCTGTTGATGGACATCTAGGTTCTTTCCATAGTTTGGCTATTGCGGACATTGCTGCTATAAACATTCGGGTGCATGTGTCCCTTTGGATCACTACATTTGTATCTTTAGGGTAAATACCCAATAGTGCAATTGCTGGGTCATAGGGCAGTTCTATTTTCAACATTTTGAGGAACCTCCATGCTGTTTTCCAGAGTGGCTGCACCAGCTTGCATTCCCACCAACAGTGTAGGAGGGTTCCCCTTTCTCCGCATCCTCGCCAGCATCTGTCATTTCCTGACTTGTTGATTTTAGCCATTCTGACTGGTGTGAGGTGATATCTCATTGTGGTTTTGATTTGTATTTCCCTGATGCCAAGTGATATGGAGCACTTTTTCATGTGTCTGTTCGCCATCTGGATGTCTTCTTTGCAGAAATGTCTGTTCATGTCTTCTGCCCATTTCTTGATTGGATTATTTGTTCTTTGGGTGTTGAGTTTGCTAAGTTCTTTATAGATTCCGGACACTAGTCCTTTATCTGATATGTCGTTTGCAAATATCTTCTCCCATTCTTTCATTTGTCTTTTGATTTTGTTAACTGTTTCCTTTGCTGTGCAAAAGCTTTTGATCTTGATGAAATCCCAGTAGTTCATTTTTTCCCTTGCTTCCCTTGCCTTTTGCGTTGTTCCTAGGAAGATGTTGCTGCGGCTGAGGTCGAAGAGGTTGCTGCCTGTGTTCTCCTCAAGGATTTTGATGGATTCCTTTCGCACATTGAGGTCCTTCATCCATTTTGAGTCTATTTTTGTGTGTGATGTAAGGAAATGGTCCAATTTCATTTTTCTGCATGTGGCTGTCCAATTTTCCCAGCACCATTTATTGAAGAGGCTGTCTTTTTTCCATTGGACATTCTTTCCTGCTTTGTCGAAGATTAGTTGACTGTAGAGTTGAGGGTCTATTTCTGGGCTCTCTATTCTGCTCTCTATTCTGATCTATGTGTCTGTTTTTGTGCCAGTACCATGCTGTCTTGATGATGACAGCTTTGTAATAGAGCTTGAAGTCCGGAATTGTGATGGAACCAACGTTGGCTTTCTTTTTCAATATCCCTTTGGCTATTCGAGGTCTTTTCTGGTTCCATATAAATTTTAGAATTATTTGTTCCATTTCTTTGAAAAAGATGGATGGTACTTTGATAGGAATTGCATTAAATGTGTAGATTGCTTTAGGTAGCATAGACATTTTCACAATATTTATTCTTCCAATCCAGGAGCATGGAACATTTTTCCATTTCTTTGTGTCTTCCTCAATTTCTTTCATGAGTACTTTATAGTTTTCTGAGTATAGATTCTGTGTCTCTTTGGTTAGGTTTATTCCTAGGTATCTTATGGTTTTGGATGCAATTGTAAATGGGATTGACTCCTTAATATCTCTTTCTTCTGTCTTGCTGTTGGTGTAGAGAAATGCAACTGATTTCTGTGCATTGATTTTATATCCTGACACTTTACTGAATTCCTGTATAAGTTCTAGCAGTTTTGGAGTGGAGTCTTTTGGGTTTTCCACATATAGTATCATATCATCTGCGAAGAGTGATAATTTGACTTCTTCTTTGCCGATTTGGATGCCTTTAATTTCCTTTTGTTGTCTGATTGCTGAGGCTAGGACCTCTAGTACGATGTTGAATAGCAGTGGTGATAATGGACATCCCTGCCGTGTTCCTGACCTTAGCGGAAAAGCTTTCAGTTTTTCTCCATTGAGAATGATATTTGCGGTGGGTTTTTCATAGATGGCTTTGATGATATTGAGGTATGTGCCCTCTATCCTTACACTTTGAAGAGTTTTGATCAGGAAGGGATGTTGTACTTTGTCAAATGCTTTTTCAGCATCTATTGAGAGTATCATATGGTTCTTGTTCTTTCTTTTATTGATGTTTTGTATCACATTGACTGATTTGCGGATGTTGAACCAACCTTGCAGCCCTGGAATAAATCCCACTTGGTCGTGGTGAATAATCCTTTTAATGTACTGTTGAATCCTATTGGCTAGTATTTTGTTGAGTATTTTCGCATCTGTGTTCATCAAGGATATTGGTCTATAGCTCTCTTTTTTGATGGGATCCTTGTCTGGTTTTGGGATCAAGGTGATGCTGGCCTCATAAAATGAGTTTGGAAGTTTTCCTTCCATTTCTATTTTTTGGAACAGTTTCAGGAGAATAGGAATTAGTTCTTCTTTAAATGTTTGGTAGAATTCCCCCGGGAAGCCGTCTGGCCCTGGGCTTTTGTTTGTTTGGAGATTTTTAATGACTGTTTCAATCTCCTTACTGGTTATGGGTCTGTTCAGGCTTTCTATTTCTTCCTGGTTCAGTTGTGGTAGTTTATATGTTTCTAGGAATGCATCCATTTCTTCCAGATTGTCAAATTTATTGGCGTAGAGTTGCTCATAGTATGTTCTTATAATAGTTTGTATTTCTTTGGTGTTAGTTGTGATCTCTCCTCTTTCATTCATGATTTTATTTATTTGGGTCCTTTCTCTTTTCTTTTTGATAAGTCGGGCCAGGGGTTTATCAATTTTATTAATTCTTTCAAAGAACCAGCTCCTAGTTTCGTTGATTTGTTCTATTGTTTTTTTGGTTTCTATTTCATTGATTTCTGCTCTGATCTTTATGATTTCTCTTCTCCTGCTGGGCTTAGGGTTTCTTTCTTGTTCTTTCTCCAGCTCCTTTAGGTGTAGGGTTAGGTTGTGTACCTGAGACCTTTCTTGTTTCTTGAGAAAGGCTTGTACCGCTATATATTTTCCTCTCAGGACTGCCTTTGTTGTGTCCCACAGATTTTGAACCGTTGTATTTTCATTATCATTTGTTTCCATGATTTTTTTCAATTCTTCTTTAATTTCCCGGTTGACCCATTCATTCTTTAGAAGGATACTGTTTAGTCTCCATGTATTTGGGTTCTTTCCAAACTTCCTTTTGTGGTTGAGTTCTAGCTTTAGAGCATTGTGGTCTGAAAATATGCAGGGAATGATCCCAATCTTTTGATACTGGTTGAGTCCTGATTTAGGACCGAGGATGTGATCTATTCTGGAGAATGTTCCATGTGCACTAGAGAAGAATGTGTATTCTGTTGCTTTGGGATGAAATATTCTGAATATATCTGTGATGTCCATCTGGTCCAGTGTGTCATTTAAGGCCTTTATTTCCTTGCTGATCTTTTGCTTGGATGACCTGTCCATTTCAGTGAGGGGAGTGTTAAAGTCCCCTACTATTATTGTATTGTTGTTGATGTGTTTCTTTGATTTTGTTATTAATTGGTTTATATAGTTGGCTGCTCCCACGTTGGGGGCATAGATATTTAAAATTGTTAAATCTTCTTGTTGGACAGACCCTTTGAGTATGATATAGTGTCCTTCCTCATCTCTTATTACAGTCTTTGGCTTAAAATCTAATTGATCTGATATAAGGATTGCCACTCCTGCTTTCTTCTGATGTCCATTAGCATGGTAAATTCTTTTCCACCCCCTCACTTTAAATCTGGAGGTGTCTTCGGGCTTAAAATGTGTTTCTTGGAGGCAACATATAGATGGGTTTTGTTTTTTTATCCATTCTGATACCCTGTGTCTTTTGACAGGGGCATTTAGCCCATTAACATTCAGGGTAACTATTGAGAGATATGAATTTAGTGCCATTGTATTGCCTGTAAGGTGACTGTTACTGTATATGGTCTCTGTTCCTTTCTGATCTACCACTTGTAGGCTCTCTCTTTGCTTAGAGGACCCCTTTCAATATTTCCTGTAGAGCTGGTTTGGTATTTGCAAATTCTTTCAGTTGTTGTTTGTCCTGGAAGCTTTTAATCTCTCCTTCTATTTTCAATGATAGCCTAGCTGGATATAGTATTCTTGGCTGCATGTTTTTCTTGTTTAGTGCTCTGAAAATATCATGCCAGCTCTTTCTGGCCTGCCAGGTCTCTGTGGATAAGTCAGCTGCCAATCTAATAATTTTACCATTGTATGTTACAGACTTCTTTTCCCGGGCTGCTTTCAGGATTTTCTCTTTGTCATTGAGACTTGTAAATTTTACTATTAGGTGACGGGGTGTGGGCCTATTCTTATTGATTTTGAGGGGCATTCTCTGAACCTCCTGAATTTTGATGCTCGTTCCCTTTGCCATATTGGGGAAATTCTCCCCAATAATTCTCTCCAGTATACCTTCTGCTCCCCTCTCACTTTCTTCTTCTTCTGGAATCCCAATTATTCTAATGTTGTTTCGTCTTATGGTGTCACTTATCTCTCGAATTCTCCCCTCGTGGTCCAGTAGCTGTTTGTCCCTCTTTTGCTCAGCTTCTTTATTCTCTGTCATTTGGTCTTCTATATCACTAATTCTTTCTTCTGCCTCATTTATCCTAGCAGTTAGAGCCTCCATTTTTGATTGCACCTCATTAATAGCTTTTTTGATTTCACCTTGGTTAGATTTTAGTTCTTTTATTTCTCCAGAAAGGGCTTTTATATCTCTCGGGAGGGTTTCTCTAATATCTTCCATGCCTTTTTCGAGCCCGGCTAGAACCTTGAGAATTGTCATTCTGAACTCTAGATCTGACATATTACCGATGTCTGTATTGATTAGGTCCCTAGCTTTCGGTACTGCCTCTTGTTCTTTTTTTTGTGTTGAATTTTTACGTCTTGTCATTTTGTCCAGATAAGAGTAAATGAAGGGGCAAGTAAAATACTAAAAGGGTGGCAACAACCCCAGGAAAATATGCTTTAACCAAATTAGAAGAGATCCAAAATCGTGAGTGGGGAGAAAGGGGATAAAAAGAGGTTCAAAAAGGAAGAAAGAAAAAAGAAAAAAAAAAAAGAAAAGAAAAGAAAAGAAAAGAATATTAAAAAAAAAAAAGAAAACACCTAAGAAAAATGTAAAAAAAAAAATATATATATATATATATTAGATAAACTAGTAAAAAATCGTTAAAAAAGAAAAAGGTAACAGTTAAAAAAAAAAATTTTACCCGAAGGCGAGAAAAAAAAAAAAAATGAAAAAGAAAAAATTAAATTAACTGCAAGACTAAAAAAAATCACAGGAAAAAAGCCATGAGTTCCGTGTTTGGCTTTCTCCTCCTCTGGAATTCTGCTGCTCTCCTTGGTATTGAGACCGCACTCCTTGGTAGGTGAACTTGGTCTCGGCTGGATTTCTTGTTGATCTTCTGGGGGAGGGGCCTGTTGTAGTGATTCTCAAGTGTCTTTGCCCCAGGCGGAATTACACCGCCCTTACCCGGGGCCGGGGTGAGTAATCCGCTCGGGTTTGCTTTCAGGAGCTTTTGTTCCCTGAGCGCTTTCCGTAGAGTTCCAGAGGACGGGAATACAAATGGCGGCCTCCTGGTCTCCGGCCCGGAGGAGCCGAGAGCCCAGGGCCCCACTCCTCAGTGCGCCCTCAGAGAACAGCGCCCAGTTACTCCCGTCTGCCTGACCTCCGGCCGCGCTCCGAGCTCACCGAGCCTGCGACCGGTTCAAGGTAACACGGAGCTGCGAGCTTACTGTCGGCTCTGTCTCTGTAGCCGGCTTTCCCGTTCCAATACCCGCAAGCTCTGCGACACTCAGACACCCCCGATCCTTCTGTGACCCTGCGGGACCTGAGGCCACGCTGACCCCGCGTGGGCTTCGCCCCGGTTTAGCCTCTGGAGCGATGTCCCTCAGCGGAACAGACTTTTAAAAGTCCTGATTTTGTGCGCGGTTGCTCCGCCGCTTGCCGGGAGCCGGCCCCTCCCCCCGGGGTCTATCTTCCCGTCGCTTTGGATTCACTTCTCCGCCGGTCCTACCTTTCAGAAAGTGGTTGTTTTTCTGTTTCCAGAATTGCTGTTCTTCTTCTCTTCGATCTGCCGATGGATTTTCAGGTGTTTGCAATCTTTAGATAAGCTATCTAGCTGATCTCCGGCTAGCTGAAGCAGTCTCAGCTTGCTACTTCTCCGCCATCTTGACTCCTCCCCTCTCATTATCTGCATTTTTTAAAAAAGATTTTATTTATTTATTTGACAGACAGAGATCACAAGTAGGCAGAGAAGCAGGCAGAGAGAGAGGAAGCAGGCTCCCTTCTGAGCAGAGAGCCCCATGTGGGGCTCGAGCCCAGGACCCTGGGATCACGACCCAAGCCGAAGGCAGAGGCTTTAACCCACTGAGTCACCCAGGTGCTCCTCATTATCTGCATTTTGTAAGGAAAGGAAACTGGGGTAGAAAGAGGTTAAAGAGTTCACATGGTTAGTTAATGCTGAGTTGAGATTCTAACCTAAGAAGCCTAACTGCTAAGTCCGTGTGTTTACTTGTCTCCTTTGCTACAAAACATTCAGGCACATTTCACACATTTAATACATTAGAGTCAAGAGACATTCAGAAAGCCTGGAGACAAATTATTTTGAAATGTTTTTATTGCAATGATAATTTCTTTTCCAGGATTTTCTTCTTTCCTTGATATTCTCTCTAAAATGATCTATTCTATGCATATCTCATTACTCTTATATTTTTCCTACAGAGTCAATTACTGTTGATTTTTACCCAAGTCTGTTTCTTTTGATACTATGTCCAGTTTGAGTATTTTTAGTCCTATGTGCCTAATTGTATTACTTTTTATTATTATATTTTGAAATTGATTCCAGTGATTATCATTCTATTTCCCTACCTTTTTTGTTAATTGAATTTTTAATATCTTGTGATATTCTTGAACTACAAATTGAAAGCAACCCTTTACATGAGATCTTACCTTTACACAAAGATTTTATTTCAAGTTACCCTGCAATGTTAAATCAATCAGACTGAATAATAATAAATAAAATTAAAATGTTTCTTTTTTTTTCCTTTTTCTCTTTGAACTCAAATTCAGTCAGTTTCTTGAGTGGAGGACTTACAAGATGCTATAGATATTCTTTCCTTATTATAAAAGCTTCAATTTCTGAAAACAAGTAAAATCACATCATGAAAATTTCTTCCAGATTAACGAGTTGTTACAATTTATAGATTCACAACAGGATTTTTTTTTTTTTAAGATTTATTTATTTATTTATTTGACAGAGAGAGAGATCACAAGTTAGGCAGAGAGGCAGGCAGAGAGAGAGGAGGAAGCAAGCTCCCTGCTGAGCAGAGAGCCCGATGTGGGACTCGATCCCAGGACTCTGAGATCATGACCTGAGCCAAAGGCAGCGGCTTAACCCACTGAGCCACCCAGGCGCCCCACAACAGGATTTTTTTTAAAAAACCATCTTCCCTGGATCATCAAGATATTGTTTGATTTATAAACAGGCAAAAAACATGCACATTAGTGAAGTGTGAGATACCTGACTAAATGTTGGCCAGTGTTAGGAAATATGTCAAAAGATGTTTGATCCTTTTTTTCTTAAAAAAAAGATTTTATTTATTTGTCAGAGAGAGAAAGAGAATAGGCAGACTGAGTAGCTGGCAGAGGCAGAGGGGGAAGCGGGCTCCCTGCCAAGCAAGGAGCCTGATGTGGGACTCAATCCCAAGATGCTGGGATCATGACCTGAGCTGAAGGCAGACGCTTAACTGATTGAGCCACCCAGGCATCCCAAGATGTTTGATCCTTTTAAAACCTTGTGTAAACTGTTTTGTTTTATGGGACAAAATCATATATATATGCATGTATACACACACACACATATCTTTTGTAGATGTATAAGACATATGTTTACACGTATGTATGCATGCATGTGTTTGTGTGTATCACTGATAGAAAATGAAATATGACCTGAGTCTCTAAAATCTCTAAAGGAATATAGATACACCTGGATAGATGTTCCATCATTCTTCAAAGATACTCCCTTTGAATGAGGAATACCTCACTGTTCATAACATGATCCTAGACTTAGCTTGACCTGTCAAGGTTTCGGTCAGTCAGAGGTCCTTTGTTTCACACTCATACACTCCATAGCACCTAGTGGTGTGCTTGGCTCTTAGGAAATACTTGACAAACCAACTATTCATCATCTCTGCCTTCTCATTGCACACCTCATATCCACACCATTTCGGTTTTTTGTCTATTATCATCTTCTCATGCATCTCTGCTATGATCCCTTTCCTCTCCAACCTATAGACAGATACCAGAATAATAATTTAAAAAATAAAACTTGACATAAACGTGCTTCTACAAAGGGCTTTTGGGGGCTCTGGGTAGCCGTTCAAATGCTTTCAACTTAGCACTTACTTACTTTCCCACCTTCTTTCCTACCATGTCCCCTTGGATCCTCGTTGAAACATGAATGTTCTATTCATGGTGTCCCCAGACCAGCAGGTCCGGACCATGGCTTCTTCCCCTTTGTCTGTAATTCCCTCCTCTTTTCTCCATGTCCCTCAGTGCTCTCTTTCCTTTTGCCTCCATTTCCAAATCCTTAGCGATTACTGATACTCTAGTAAGTATTCACCCACTTTGCATTTTTTTACAAAAGATTTTATTTATTTATTTGATACACAGAGAGAGATCACAAGTAGGCAGAGAGGCAGGCAGAGAGAGAGGGGGAATCAGGCTCCCTGCTGATCAGAGAGCCCGATGCAGGGCTCGATCCCAAGACCCCGAGATCATGACCTGAGCCGAAGGCAGAGGCTTAACCCCCTGAGCCACCCCAGTGCCCCCAACCCCTTTACATTTTAACTGAGCCTTTTTCATACATGCCCGACTCTCCAAAGAGATGGTGTGTTGCTGGCAGGCAGGGATCACCTCTAACTTTGCCTTCTACTTATCAGGTCATCCATAAAGTGTGAGTAACAATGATGTCTCCTTCTCACCGGAGTCAGACATCTTGGGACATACAGAGCGGTTGTAACCATCTTCGGATGTTGGCTGGCTTTCCCATGCGGATGACCACCTGAGCACGCTGGCTTCATCACACTGGGATACACAGAGTCCCCTGAAGTCCTTGCTTCCCTCTCGGGGCGGCTTAGGTCAGGCTTGGGCTCTACTCCTAGAGCCATCTTTTTACCTTGTGACCTGAAATGCCTGTGAGGTTAACTGGGTCAGTAGCCACAGCTTCTTTCTGTCTCCTTTGAAGAACTCTGTCAAGAACTGCCTTTCCCTTACCTTTGTTGTCTTTGTTAAGGATTTTTACTCTTCTCTGAACTCCTAATTTAGGTTTTACTAAGCAATTAAAATAAAATTCTTCCTTCCTTTCTGAACCCTGTCAGCAATTAAAAGAGAAAAAAAAAAGGTTAAAACTACTTGGAGGGACTTTTGAACAGTTTGAACGGTTTCATTCACCATCACTCAAGAAAATGTAGCTGAATAGAAAACACAGTAAAATTTATATTTGCAATAATGCATCCCTCTTCCCCCATCTGTTTGGTGAAACCAGACACTTTGTTAATTATATCCAGTTAGTTTACTGGGAGAAACATCCAATTTAGAAACATTTGGCTTTATTAAAAGAAACAAAATACAACTACAAGGGAAGACAAAAACTGTTTTAATATACTCATGGACCTTTATTGCTTCAGTGAGTAGGTAAGGAAGAGAAGCAATTCTTTATATCCAAATTATAAAGTACGATCAAATTTGAAGCTGTGAAAATATTGAACTTTTGCAAGAAAAAAAAAAAATAAATGATTTGAAGCCCTGGTGATCACACAGAGAATCCAGACAATTTGACAGCTATGAATTTATCTCACTTGTGAATGAATAACCTTTGTAACTCACTTGGGACTTAAATATTCCAAACACATTTCCCTGGAAACACTTCAAAAGGCATAGTTCATTTCTGTCTTTACCAAACAGCTCCTTTGGTTACCTTTAGTTTGCTGGCTTTGTGGTTTGAGTACAGACTTGAAAGTTTGAAAATTAACATAGTTAAAGCTTGCCAGTGGGTTTTTACCCCTGTAAGAATGAAACAAGATTAACTCTTTGATTATTTTATGGTGTAAACAGCTCCTTTTACCTCTGTAATAAGGGAATTTCATTGATATTACTTAAGAAATTTCAACTCTGTCTCTGAGCTAAAGTTCAATGTATTTCTATTTAGAGAGGAAATCTTTCCACCAAAGTTCATGTAAGACCAGAATTGCATCTGATTTGGTTGAGTTCCGTATAGTTCTAAGGGACTTGCTGAAAGCAAATTATTTTTTTTAAAGTTAGATCCAGGGTTTCAGGTCAAGGGTACTAATAGTTTTAGAGAGTTTCATGCATGTGTTTTATCAGGATCAAAAAGTACAAACACATCCTCAGCTCTGTGCTAGGTTCTGAACACTGCAAGTCAAGCAGTCCTGCTTCTTGGTACTTGAATGGGCTTCTTTATTTTTTTCCTTGCCCCACTCCATGGAGTGGGCACAATGAATCGTGTTGATGGAGGAACATTCCTATCGGCTGACATGTCAAACCTGTTCCTGTCCAATGGTAATATTGCAAAATACAGCAGAAAAAAAGCACAATTAAAACACTAGTATTCCAATGTCAAAATACGCTTACTTGTGGTATCATGTTTCATGTTTAAGGACTCTAGACTTCACGACTTTACTCTTATCTCTGGGAAAAGGAGGGATTTCAGCTTAAGTGGGAAAAGAGATTTGTCCATTTTAGATTTGAAGATGTTTATAGAAATAAAAAGATAATAGTCAAAATAGAAGTTTAATCTTCAACTTTTAGAAGCTGAAACTTAACCCACGTTTACTTTTTCTGTCCTCATTAAAAATAGTATTTACTTTAACAAAATTTGTCTTGTAAGTGTCTTTGATTTCAAAGTAAATGTGCCTCGTGTCTTTAACAAAGGGTAAAAGAAAGACCTGAGGATAAGCCCGATTCTTCTCCTCTCCCAGTTCAGCTTGTTTTTTAAAAAGAGCCTTCACTGGAAATCTGGCAATCTCTCGGACCTCTTCTACCAGATTTTCTGCTCCTTCCTGGCAAGGGTCTCTGTCTTCCGTCACACATGCTCACTGGAGAGAGAATTTCAGCCATTATCTTTATTTAACTGACTAAATCAACATTTCCAACCCCTGCCCTAGCTTCACTCCTGTTATTCCAGCACCGCGTTCAATGCATAAACGTGTTTAAAACTCTACTCCCTGTCTCCCTGCTGGCTACTCCTAA
The DNA here is from genome assembly GCF_030435805.1 of Mustela lutreola. Classification (NCBI taxonomy): domain Eukaryota; kingdom Metazoa; phylum Chordata; class Mammalia; order Carnivora; family Mustelidae; genus Mustela; species Mustela lutreola. Next base: position 34,843,819 of record NC_081302.1, read on the forward strand.
AATCAGCTTTTTCTCTAGGCTGTTCTCTTTCAGTTTATGATACCCTGAGGTAATAGAGCGAAATTTTCTTTGCCAGGATAATTTTGTTGTGAGGGACGGACAGACTTTCAAATTAGCTTAAGAAAAAGGAGACCCTGGAGGAAGGAAGGGTACAGGGCACCTGACTGACCCATAGGCAGCAGGGGCTGCTGGGTCTCCCTAGGGAATCAGGAACCGGGCAGTAAGCCCAACCAAGGCAGATGCTTTCTTATTCCCCTCTAGGTTTTTTTGTTTGTTTGTTTGTTTTAATGATTTATTTATTTGAGAGAGAGTGACAGAACAAGTGGGGGAAGGGGCAAGAAGAGACGGGGAGAGATGTGGGGCTCAATCCCATGACCCCGATATCACGACCCCACCTCAAAGCAAATCCATCACTTCACCGACGGAGCCACCCAGGCGCCCCTCCCTCCTTAGTCTGAACGTGACTATCCTTGCTTTTCTCTGCCTATCTGCCAATTTCTCCTATGTCTCCTTTCTTTTGTCCCTGTCCTTTCCTGGAGACTGTTTCCTTTTTTACAGATCTACATGGTAACTTTGTAGATTCTTCAAAATGGGTCTCTCAGCCCTGAATTTATTATCACCTCAGCATTCCAGTGCCTGCAGTCATCAGTCTTCCCAGATTTCATTTCCAAGTGTCTGGGCTTGGATGGCCAAATAGCGCCATGTAGTCTCTAGTGCTTAGCCCAGTTCAGTGCAAGCTTAGCCAAAAGAGGAATAGATGGTTTGATATAAATACGAGGAGTTATCAAGGACCATGCTCCATAGCTGTGAAGAGCCATTTTGAACAGGGGAGCGTGAGCCAAGTAGCACCCTCCAAGTATCTACCATGAAGTGGGAAGGAAAATTTTGTATCATACTCTGAAGGAAAAAAGGTTACAAGAGTTTCCATTTCTTTATTTCCAATATGAACATGTTCTGGAAATTAATTGTAGTATATGGCACAAGTGAAAGGTGACACCGTCTTATTCATCCAGGCTTTAAAATCTGACGTCATAGATGCCCTTCTTTGTCTCCTAGATCTTACCAGTCACCAGCTTTTGCCCACTGTTTCTTCAAATGTCCTTTGTTCCATTTCTTTCCCTAATACTCCCACTACCAGAACCTCCATTCTTTGAGCTTTATCGTCTTTCTCTATTTCTCCTATTTTAGAAGCTTTTTAATTTAATTATTCACCCTGCTTCCAGTCCCTCTTCTTGGCAATCCATCATTCATATTACTGACAAATTGGTCATAAAACACTCTTTCAATCTTATCATTCTCTGACTCAAAGACTTCAGTGACTCCCCATAGCCTACCGGATGAAATCCAAATGGCTTATTCTGACCATGTAAGACCTTGACCATTGAGCTGCAACCTTTGCCGACAGCTCTAACTATCCACTTCATTGGTACTGTACTCAGGCTAAACTGTGCCCCAAGCTGCCTTGAACTTTCTGATTTTATGCTTTTGCTGAAACCGATCCTGCTGGCCTGGAATGCACACTTTTCTCTCTGCCTCCCTCAATGCCATCCATCATTCAAGTCATAATGCAAGTCCCTTCTTCTTTGTGAAGCCTTCCAAATTCAGGCCAGCCCAACTAATTTTTTATTTCTCGGATTCACTACAGTTTTACTTTCCTACCTCATTCATTTAATTAGTACTCTACTTCCAAAAAATAGAGTTTGGTTTTTAAATCGAATTTTAAATCTTTTAATGGTTTTGTTTCTTCAGTTAGATTTTGTATGTCATGGGGCAGAACAGACAGAGGAGACATTTTTACGATTTTCCTATTCCTCCTTATAACACCGGTTATCATGTCTTACACATTGTAAGAGCTCCCAAAATACTGCTATGACACCAATGTCTGAGGACACTTTGCTACAATGCGGTAGGCAAATCAACCTGGTAACAAAAGCATCGCTGATTTTCTATTTTAATTAATTCTTCTCATTACGAATAAATCAAATTAGTGAATGTGTTAACTTATCAATTGAAGTTTTAGAGTTTTCAGGTTGTAGGATAATATATTAGGTGGCAGTGTGGGAAGTGAGAATATGAGATTGTTGAGCAACTCCAAATATCTTATTATCCACGCAATGGAAAAGAGGCGAAGAGAATTGATTTCCAGGCATGGGAGACTGTGCTGTGACTTACAGGGCTGGGTGAAAGGGAAGGAGTATGTTCAATGCTGAGATGAAATTACCTGTTTCCAAAAGACATGCAAAACTTTATGAAGGAAGCATTAGTTGATCTGAAGAGTGACCTGCTTCTTCTGTAAGTTTCTACTGGCTTGGGACAGGGTTTTTGTCAAAGAGAGAGGCTATCCTTTTTCTTTTTCTCATCAGAAATTCCCACGTTCCCTGGGAACTCTTTCCTGTGGGAATAGATCTTTGATAATATATTTGGAGTAAACGGAAAAATAAGATTTATTTAGAAAAAAGCTTAGCAGTTAATTTGCTTGTTTATTCAGTAAATTGAAGACTTGGTGGGCTAAATACCAACGATACAATGCAATTATAGATAGAGTTTCTTATCTCTCATAGGGAGAAGAGTATAAACCTAAATAATTATGAACATAAGGCCATAGAAACCAGATACGGGAACTGAGATATTTCTGGTGCAGTTGGAGGTAGGTGTGTTTATTTTTATTTTACTTTTTTTTTCCCCCCTGGAGACTTGTACCTATTAATCCCTTTCACCTATTTTTCCCATCCCCCCACCCTCCTTCCCCTCTGGCAATCACCAGTTTGTTTTCTGCATCCATGAATCTGTTTCTGCTTTTTTGTCTGTTCACTTTTTTGTGGTTCTGCAATTAAGTAAAATCTTACAGTATTTGTCTTTCTCTCTGACTGATTTTACTTGCATAATACACTCTATGTCCATCCATGTTCCTGTAAATGGCAAGATCTCATTCCTTTTTATAGCTGAGTAACATTCCAGTGTTCATATGTACATGTACACATACACACCGTATATAAAATAGTATGTATATATGCCAAACATACACATATACATACTATATATGCAAAATATACATGTACTAAATACATTTATGTATATACACCATATATACCAAATATATATATTTATATTACATATATCTATTCACACACACAAACACTAAATATATATATCACATCTTTATTCCTTCATCAATCCATGGCACTTAGGTTGCTACCATATCTTGGCTATTATGAATAATGCTACAATAAACACAGGAGTGCATATGTCTCTACTAATTAGTGTTTTTGTTTTCTTTGAGTAAGTACCCAGCAGCGGAATTACTGGATCATATGGTATTTCTATTTTCAATTTTTTGAAGAACTTCCATACTGTTTTTCAAGACAATTGGACTGATTTACATTCCCACCAACTGTGCATGAGGGTTCCCTTTTCTCCACATCCTCACCAATACTTGTTATTTCTTGTCTCTCTGATAATAGCTATTCTGACTAGTGTGAGGAGATATTGCACTTGGGAATTGATTTGCATTTTCCTGATGATTAGTGATATTGGACATCTTTTCTCATATTTGCTGACCATCTGTAGTTTTCTTTGGAAAAAATGTTTACTCTGGTTTTCTGCTCATTTTTAAATTGGGTTTTGTTTTGTTTTTTGGTGTGGGTTGTATGAGTTCATTATATTTTTTTCAGATATAAACCCTCTATCAAATACATCATTTGCAAATAACTTCTCCTATTCTAGTAGGCTGCCTTTTTGTTTTGTTGATGGTTTCATTTTTTGTGTGAGAGCTTTTTATTTTGGTGGAGTACCAATAGCTTATTTTTGCTTTTGTTTCCATTGCCTGAGGAGACAGATCCATAAATATGTTGCTATGGATGACATTCAGAGATTACTGCCTATGTTTTCTTTTAAGAGTTTTATGGTTTCAGGACTCATATTTAGGTCTTTAATCAATGTTGAGTTTATTTTTGTGTATGATGTAAGAAAGTGGTCTAGTTTCATTCTTTCGCATGTAGTTGTCCAATTCTCCCAGCTCTATTTGTTGAAGACACTGTCTTTTCCTTTTGTATATTTCTTTTGTATATTCCTCTTTGAAAGAATCTTCAGGTGTTAACATCATGTTTATCTCATCAATTGAAGTTCTTCTTTTCCTCATTGAGTCTGTCATTTCTTTGGGATTCTTGTCTTAAGGGCTTTTTGGTTTTCAAAACTTTAATTGTATTTGGATCTTCTTCTTCTTCTTTTTTTTTTTTAAAGATTTTATTTATTTATTTGACAGAGAGAGAGAGAGAGATCACAAGTAGGCAGAGAGAGAGGAAGGGAAGCAGGCTCCCTGCCTAGCAGAGAGCCCGATGTGGGGCTCGATCCCAGGATCCTGGGACCATGACCTGAGCCGAAGGCAGAGGCTTCAACCCACTGAGCCACCCAGGTGCCCCTTAATGTAACAAATTTAACATTTCTTTACATTTGTATCTTTTTAAAGTCATGTAGATCTGAGAATATGCATCCTGGTCATGATTCATTCATTCTGCATTCTACAGAGTGTCCGCTATGTGTCAGGCACAGTGTTCTGAGGATAGGATATGAATCATAGATTCACCGAGTTTTAGCATCAGGAGGGATTATTTTCAGGGTCGAGAGTCTTCTCTTCACAATAATGGTATAGGCAAGTTGAAGAGCTTGTTTCCAGTGGTCTTAACTGTGGACTTATTCTTTCTTGAACTTTTTGAGCCAATGAAAGTTTTAAAGATCTTTTTGATAGCTTTTGCCAGCCATCTCTTTCAGCTTTACCTTTCCTGTTGGATGTATCTCTTTAAAATTAGAGGTAGGGGCGCCTGGGTGACGTCAGTCAGTTAAGCATCTGCCTTTGGCTCATCCACAATCCCAGCGTCCTGGTTCCCTCCTCAGCAGGGAGTCTGCTTCTCTCTCTTCCTCTGACCCTCCCCCTGCTTGTGTGCTGTCTCTCTGTGTTTCAAATAAATACAGTCTTTTAAAAAATAAAATAAAATAAAATAAGAGGTAATCAGAAAACTGCCTCTTCATTCATACAAATGTCTTTACATAATCACACTTTTTAATTTTTATAGAAAATTAGTACAGTTGTCGCCAAATTTTAAATTATAATGGAAAAATGCACATACATAAAATGTCATACAAAATGAAAGATGCTATCATATAGAAAGGAAATAAAGCTAACAGGCACCAACCAACCAAACCCAAAATATGTTGTTTCTACTTGTTTTTGCACCTGGGAAAAAAATAATGCCATTATTTCTACAAATAAGTAAACAATACTGTAAAAAGAAAACTATAAAACATCCAAGGAGTCACTTTTTAAGGCTGAAGCATCAAATATAATAACGAATATCCCAAATGCTTAGAAGAAGATTGTGAAGACACAGAACCAGGCTTCAGAGGTTGGACCATGGCTGACAACAACATAAACAAGGTGAAGAGCCCCAGGAGAGGCCTTGGGGAGGACTGGCTGGGCAGGTTCTTTTGTTCTGCGTGTTGTGTTGAACTTCCTACCTCCTCAAAAAGGAGGAAAAGGCATTAATAGTTTTTGATAGAAATGTTTCCCTATTTTATTTATTTATTTTTAAAGATTTTATTTATTTATTTATTTGACAGACAGAGATCACAAGTAGGCAGAGAGGCAGGCAGAGAGAGAGGGGGAAACAGGCTTCCTGCTGAGCAGAGAGCCCCATGTGGGGCTTGATCCCAGGACGCTGGGATCATGACCTGAGCCGAAGGCAGAGGCTTTAACCCACTGAGCCACCCAGGCGCCCCGTTTCCCTATTTTATTGACCAAGAAAAGTAATTTCTGATAAATTAAAATATGAAACAAGATCACAAAACTGGTGAGATGGCAATGTGTGTGTGTGTGTGTGTGTGTGTGTGTGTGTGTATTATGATTTGACCTCAGATTTTCCTAAAAACAAAGACCTATGCCTTTTCCCTTGGACACCACACCTCCCAGGGAGCCACATTAGGAGAATTTACCTATCAAATCACCCGTGTGTTATTTACTGTTTTGGGAGTTACAAACTTGTGATCTTCAGACCCATGTGTCTCCTAGAATTCTTTTATAGGCAGACCGAATGTGATAGCACATGTTCAAAATACTTAGAAGAAACTTGTGTGGACATAAGGTCTGATAAGTGGTGGTAAAAATGTGATCGTCGTATCTAAGAAAGAAAAAAAAAAGGAAAACAACCTTCACTCAAAATCAGGAAATCCTTCAAAATTTATTTAGGTCTAAGGAGAATGGTCAGCTTTGCTTATATTCATTTAACTGATTATAGAAAATACAGTTCTGTTTTCATAGTGCAAAGAAAGCTTTGATCACTTGGCATGGAAATGATTGTTGCTAAGATTTCAGAAAAAAATATACAGCATTTGCTGCACTGCACTAAATATATATATATATATATATATATATATATATATATATATAATATATATATGTATTTTGCACTTGGAAGGTGAACATTTTTAATGAAAGGTCAATGGAGGAGAGAGCATTTGGCATCATTTCAAGATCTGAAGAAGCAAGGTCTTATTCTTTCTGCCAAAAATTATTTAGGACTGATTCCAACTCATTTTTTTCAGCCAAACAACTACATTTTAAATTTTTTAATATTTTCAGTTCTTTAGAGCAGGTATGAAATTACCATGTTGATAACCTGGTACATTTAACTAAAACATCTTTATATTTCTCAAACAGATGTGACCCCTGTAGGAGAATGGTTCTTTTTTTTTTTTTTTCCTTTTTCTTTGCCTATCTTCTCCACAATTTGGAAAGGAAAGAACAACTTGATCAGATTCAGAACCATGTAGAGAGATTATTTTTGGCTCACAACTGAATGAAAAAAAAAGACGTAAAGTGAGAAGCATAAAAATGAAAGCTCTAGGGGGTGCCTGGGTGGCTCAGTTGGTTGAGCGTCTCCCTTCTGCTCTGGTTATGTTCTCAGGGTCCTGGAATTGCGCCCTGCATAGGCTTCTCTGGTCATCGGGGAGTCTGCTTCTCCCTCTCCCTTTGCCTGCCCCCACTCCTGCCCCTGCTCTCTCTCTCTGTCTGTCAAATAAATAAATAAGAACTTTAAAAAAGAGAGGAAAATAAAAAGAAAGCTCTAGTTCTTTCATTCCTATATGGTCACTATATGGTTCTCCATCTACCTATCCAGGTAGAGATGATCAGTTTTGGTACATTTGTTGGTCTTTCTGGACTTTATCCTATTTAAAAAAGGCAATAATATTTCAGTCTCATTCTATAGCAATATATCCAAAGTTAGTTATCTAAGGTAAATGAGTTTAAGAAAGTATCTAGTAAAATACTTATAGCTCCTTTTAGATTCCCAATAGACATATTATATAATGCTGCAATTTGTAAAGCTAAAAATATTTTCTTCCTGTTCTTCAACTTCCAAGTATTTGGGTGCCTTTTTCTCTGGTAGAAACCTCAAGGGCATACAAGCTTCAGGGACCATAAAAGAAATGACTTGGAGGGTGTTAAGAATAAATTAGTTTTTTTTTTTTAAAGAAGTAAATTAGTTAACTTATCTAATTGATTTTTTTCAAAGATGACTTAGAAAGTTCAGAATATCATCATCCTTTTTTATTGCACTAGATTTTGTGCCAATAGTTTCTTGAGTGATCATTCTGATGGTGTAAGAATATATTTTATTTTCAGGCCTAATTAGCCCCTTTCTGTTTTGAGCACTATGAAAAATTTCACGTAATTTTTGGTGATGGGGTTAACCTTTTACTCTCCCTTCTGATGGTTGATATGAGAACTATCTGTTTTTATATAAAGCACCACTAAGTAATGTCTGTTGTCTTTAGGTGTGTCTACCAGAAGATACGCAGCATCATGAATCTACATTGCCAGAAGCTTCAGTTCCTTATCCCCCAACAAAATTTCCCACGGGAACATTAGAATCCATCCTCTAAGAACCATCCATTTTTCTGAATTGAAGAGGTAAAGAAGGCATTCCTCAGATACATTTTTATTTAAATTCATTTTACTATAATTTTTAGTAAGAGCTTTGATGAGATATAATTTAAATGCCATATAACTTACCCTTTTAAAGTGTACAATTCTGGTTTTTTTCTTGTATTCACTGAGTTGGGTAACCACTACCTCAGTCTAATTCCAGAACATTGCATCTCCCCAAGGAGAACCCCACCCACGTAAGTAGTTATTCCCAAGTCTTCCTTCCCCAGGTGCTGGCAACTGCTAATCTACTTTTTGTCTCTGTGGACCTACCCACTCTGGATATTTTCCATAAACAGAATCATAGACTATGTGACATTTTGCCTCTGACTGGTTTCTTTCACTTAGCTTAATGTTTTCCAAGTTCATCCATGTTATTGCATTTATCAGTATTTTATTCCTTTTTATAATGACTAATATTCCATGGAATGGACATACCACATTTTGTTTATCCATTCATCAATGATAAAATGGTTGTTTCCACTTTTTTGGCTAGTGTAAATTATGTTGCCATGGACATTTGTGTACAGGATTTTTTGTAGATGTATGTTTTCAATTCTTTGGGTTGCACTTGATCTTAGCCAAAAGGCCGAGAAATGATTCAATTCTTTTGGCTAAATACCTAATGGTACTCTCTGGGTCGTGTGGTAACTCTGTGGTTAATAATATGAGGAATGGTCAAACTGTTTTCCCAAGAGGTTGTACCATTTTATAGTCCCATCAGCAACATAGGAGTTTTTGAATGAGTATCCTAGCCAACACTTGCTATTTTTTGTACTTACATTGTTTGTGTCTGTGGAGGATTAGCCCCAAATTACATTGATTATTTCATAAAGAAGTTCTGCTTTTCCTCATCTCTGCTTCTCTGACTCTAGTCCATTTCAGCTTCATCTTTTCCTTGGACAATTTTAGCAGTCTCTTATTTGCTTCCCCTTGTTGTGGCCTCCTTGTCTGTTCAATGTCCACAGTGATCCTTTAGAAATATATGTGGCAAATATAAATGTTATTTCAAAAAGTAAAAATGCTAGAATTTGTGCTGTGGCAACTTCCATATCTATAAAAAAAATCAGTAAAATCTAGGTTTTTTACATGCCCTTTGAATTGAGACATATTTCTTTTCAACACATCTCTGTGTTTTGTTTTAACATTGGTGAAAAGTACCATGCTTCATTTTTTTTTTTTCTGTAAGATATGTAGATTAGAACAGCAATGAAATTTAAGGGGCTCTAAGATGATACTCATAACCATCTTTCATTGAGTGCTTACTATGTACCAAACAGTTTTTTTAGTACTTTCCATGTTAACTCATTTATTCATCACAACAAAACTTTTTTTTCTTTTAAGATTTTATTTGTTTAAGAGAGAGACTGAGATAGAAACAGAGATAGCAGGAGAGAGCACAAGCAGGGGAGCAGAGGGAGAAAGAGAAGCAGATTCCCCGTTGAGCAGGGAGTCCAACTTAGGGCTCAATCCCAGTACCCTGGGATCATGACCTGAGCCAAAGGCAGAGCTTGACCAACTGAGCCACCCACACGTCCTACAACAAAGCTTCTTATAAGGTAGATAGGACCACTATTAAACTCATTTTCACACTATGAAATAGAACTGCAGAGCAGTTAAGCAAATTCCCCTAGGTCACACAGCTAGTAGGAGGAGAGCCAGGATTCTAACCATGGAATCTGGTTCCAGAACCCACATACGTAGCCATGAAGATGTAGTGCCTTTCTGTCTCATTTATCACCTGAAAAATATAAAATTTAAAATAAGAAGTTCCCCATTTTTAGATGTTCAATATGGTTTAGTATAGGTTAAATAGTTTCACATTTTTATTAATTCTTGTATGGTATCATTATATATAGTTAGAAGGTTGTATATTAAAAACTTCCTGTTTTTACTAACTAGAGGTTGACAAATCAGTTCTGACATACTTAAAAAAAAAAAAAAAGCAGTAGCTCGGGCAAAAAAGTACTGGACTACTTAAGGGATAACTTCCAAAGACATTCATAGAAGAATAACATTTCTGGAAATTTTTCCGGTAGTCAATGTCCTATAATTATATTGCCTGCCAGTTTATGTGCTCCTTCCTCTTACAGCCAACCTCTTTCTAACCACCCAACAGAGCATTTTGTGTTTCTGAACATTTACATTCAATTTGTTAAATGTCACCGAAGAAAAATAAAATGGAGAGGACATCAGTTAATAATGTACTCTTATATTCCGTCATCCCATGGTTTCATGTCTCATCCTGGTGACCTAATTTGCCATGACAGGAACATGGTCCTGGTTTCAGAACATTCCAACTGTAGCGATCACTAAACCTTATGTGGAATTTTGGTCCCCTTAGCAAATTGAACCAGATTGCTTTTCTCGGGACCATTTCAGATGGGTATCTGTGACAAGGGGTATCTGTTGTAGAGATTTGAAGGGGAGATCTTTTATATATAAACATACATTGAAGTATAATGTCTATAGGTATCATTACAGAGTGCCTGAGTTTTCCTGTTAAAGTAGATTTGAGGAGCAAAAAATTTAAAAGCATATTTTATTAACCCTTCCTAGCAATGTGGCCTTGGACAAAGCTCTTAATTTCCTCAACTCTAAGATATAAATAATAATAATAATAATAATAATATCTCTATATAATAACAGTAAGATCTATGTTTCAGACAGTTAGTTGAAGATTCACTCTAAGTAGTAGCATTTTGAACAATACACAGTGCTGAAAAAATATTAATTCTAAGTATTATAATTTCAACTTTAATGCATTTGAAATAAGTGTTCATTCTGTGTTTGTAAGTAATTTCAAATTTTTTGTCAGGGTCAGAAACTATATTTCTGTATTTCTATATTTGTATTATATTTCTATCACAAATTCTGGTGAAGCAGCACTTGGTCATAGGTATGTGCTTGTAGGTATGTTCCAGGTTTCACCGGCCGACTGAGAGAAGTGACTTTTTTTTTTTAAAGATTTTATTTATTTATTTGTCAGAGGGAGTGAGCACAGGCAGAGTGGCAGGCAGAGGCAGAGGGAGAAGCAGGCTCCCCTCTGAGCAAGGAGCCTGATGTGGGACTCGATCCCAGGATCCTGGGATCATGACCGAAGCAGAAGGCAGCCGCTTAACCAACTGAGCCACCCAGGCGTCCTGGGATGTGACATTTTATCAAGATTAATAGTTGACTTGTGACTGTCTGGATCACACATATTTGACCCAAGGTGTCAGCTTCCACCCTTTTGCATTTCTTCTGGGGACCCCAAGGGTCGGGAGAGTTTTGCTCTTGTTCTACTCTTTGGCTTCCTGATAACGAGGCCGACCAGAGCCCCAGTCTGGGATCCCCAAGGAACCGTCACCTGCTGCCCCATCAGGTGCATACCTAGAGCAAGAACGTCTGCTCCCCAACTCTTGGTCTCCCTTTGTCACTGCAGTCCCTGCTAGGATACTACCTGAGCCCAGAATCTTGGTTATTGTCTCTCTCATCTTATCATAGAAAAGCATTGCATATAATACCTTGCATGTGTCCAACAGGTACTTGTACATCCCCCCCGCCCTTGAACCACATTATCTTCAACATTTCAATATTTTGCTTTCAAGTTTGAACCACAGGCTTAGGAGAGGAAGAACGCTGATGTGGCCCGGAACAGGACCATTCACGTTAACAATGATTGATTTCTGAGCTTCTAGTGAAGCTATGGCTTTGTGGAGGAGACTTGAGAAGCACGACTCAACTTTTATTCTCAAGATACCTTTTCACTCTCAAAGACTATTTGAGGCTGTCCAAGAACTTTGGTTATGTGACTCACTGATATTGACTTATTAGAGCTTAAAACAGGAATTTTAAAGGTATTTATTTAAAAATTCATTTTCAATTGTCCATAATAAACCCCTTACATGTTAACATAAATAACATATCTTCATTTAAAAAATGATGTCCCAAACCAGAAAAATTAGTGAGAAGAGTGGTAATGTTTAACATTTTTGCAAATGTCTGCTTTAATAGAAGACAGCTGGAGTCACATATCTGCCTCTGTGTTCAGGCTTTAATGGAATCACACACGACATAGCTTCTGGAAAACCACAGTGTACACTTGTAAAAGAATGAGAATGAAAACGTCAAATAATATGTTAGTGTCTTGAGTATGGTTTTGATCTTGCCCTGGAGCAGGGCTCATTAGATCCCACTGGGAGAAGGCCTTAGCTACAGCTTAGGGATTTGACTTTATGGGGATATCCCAGAATAAAATGTAGACAAGAGCTGCCTTTGATAGCCTTGGGGATTGCGGGAAGAATAAGGTGAGCAGCCAGTTAGGAATGGCAGGGCAGGGATAGATCTGATCTCCTGTTGCAGGAGCCAAGTCCTGCCTTTGTGGCTTTGGGAGCTCCTTCTACCCAGGGCTATCCCTGGGAAGTTCCTCACAGGAGGGCAGGCACGCTTTGGTGAGAGCAGTGTGAGGGTAGCTTTCTCAGGTTGTACCTTGTACCCAGGGGGACCAGACCAGATGATGAAGGGAGATGGATGAGTGGGAAGCTCTCAGGGGAAATCATGTTGGTGGGATGAAGCAGATCTGTCGCTGTGGGATGTGGGCCAATCTCCCCAGACCAGGACCAAGAGGAAGTCACAGCCACCTCCCAGAGCCACTCAGCATCTGTAGGAACCAGGCAGGGACCTGACTGGGAGGGACAACTGGAGGCCCTGACCAAATTACAGGAGAATTGATGAGACATACTAAGGAAGGGGCGGGAGGTAGTGGCTAACAGGCAGCCATATTTGTTGCTGGAGGACAGTGAAAAAGTCCTGACTATGAATCCCCCCATCTCTCTCTGTCACAAACCCTTTAGACTCTACTTCCCCACTTGCCCAGTTGCCATCTTGGAGACAAGTAGACTGTAGGGGAAGAAATCAGACAGGTTGACATTTATGTAAAAAAAAGGTCTAAATTACCTTTGTTAAAAAAAATGTGGAATCGATAGATTGACAGAAATTAATGTAGTATTATTATAGTACTCAGTGTCCTTGGTTTTTCTTCCCCTACTACCTAATTCATTGGGACCTTTTAAGTCAGCTCAGGTAGGCATAGAAAATATAAAGACACTACATTTCTTTGTAGATTAGAGTGAAGTGTGCTTGACTTAGTAAACCCACGACAGCTTGAAGGAGAGAGGAAGGACATTGCACTTTTTCTCTGTTCCCCTCACCTCTCCCTGTCTCACCTCCTTTTAGTCTCAGACAAGATACTCATGCATATTTTCTTTTGTATGTTGATACAGCCCAAGTTACTGATCTGTTAAACTTTTTGAGTTTGTAATAACTAGAATACTTTGCTATGTCTCCACAGGCAGGTATAATCTTAAGAGTATGGTCTATTCAGTCTTCGAATTGTCAGAGTTGTAAGACTCTAGCACCAAAGTACTTTTATCAATGTAGTAAGGAGTTTGAGTTTTTCCCCCTGCTGTTGTTCTTTTTTCACAAATTTTCTGTTTGCAGCCATGTACTGCATGGCTAATGTGATGTTCTGCGTTTTTGCTTTTAGCTCCTCTAAACATTCTGTCTGTCTCACTTAGTGGGGTGCACAGAGGGAGGGTGAAAATGGGGTAGGTGTTTACTTCTCTGCTTCCCTTCCTGTCGAGTTGCCCAGGGCTGGCTGCATACCTTCATCTAAGTCATGGACTCTGTCAGGTGGCCCTCTCCTTACAGGCTCTCTTGTTTCCTTTTTCCTAGAGCTGGGATGATAACAGCCAACCACTCCTACCAATCCTGGGTACTGGGTTCTCCCCATGCCTTCCCTGCATTCTTCCCAGAGCTTTGTAAACAGTTTATTCAACTTTCTTCTCCATGCCTAGTGAGCCATTTGTTCCTACCAGGACCGTGACTCATAACGTGGGGTCCTCAGTTCATCTAGCCCAGATTTCTCAGTAGTAACATAAGCCCCTCTTATTTATAAATGTTGCATCTAGAACCCAGAGTATGAAAAGATCTCGAAGCATACTGCTTGATTCCTAAATCTAGAGCTTGTATATCCACTTCTTAAAACCAGAGAAGGGGGAATCCTTTTGGATTCTATTTCTGGAGCTTGTGAGTGCTCAGTTTCTTTCTTTTCCTTCCTTCCTCCTTTCCTTTTCTTTCCTTTCTTCCTTCCTTTTTCCCTCCTACCTTCTTTCTCAAATCTAAGTTTCAATTAGATAATAAACTCCGTCTCAACAATCTTGTAGATTGGCAGCAGTAAAAGGGTTTTGAGACAGTTAATGTCATCGAATAGGTTTTTTTTTTTTCTTTTCCCATTTGAACCCAGATAGAGCTTTTAAGAAAGTTCTTTCTTATCCTGGATGATAGGAATTCAGTGGCTACAATATTTCAGAGGTCAGGCCCCATACATGGCGGAAAGGTGATGAGAATAGCTCTTGAGTTAAATTGGGGGTAAAACTGGTGGTGTAGAACAGGAATTGATAAGAATAGGGTTTTGGCTAGGAGCATCTTACGTTTACGGTCAGTTAAAGATAGTGAAATCTGCCCAGGAGAATTCTGAGTCTGAGTTGGCTCACAGCAGAGAAAGCATCAAATCAAGTTAATCATCCCTTAAATAAAGAGCCCGCATTAGATCTCAAGCTAATATTATAACTGAGACTTTGTAAAAGCTATCTTGAATATTACATGAAGATGGTTGTCAAGATAACTGTGTATTCAATAGCACATCAAGGATTTCCCTATTGACAGGATAAAACACTGCGGCTAGAACCGCTGCTAGTGTGATGCTGCTGCTTTCCGTGCGCGCGCTTGGAGTGAGCCCACCACATGTAGTCTCATTTGCATTGTATTTCAGACAGGAGTTCCTGTTTCTCTGAAGGCCTACAGTGAAAAATCTTCAACATATGGAACCTTAACTTACACTTTCTCCTCATGTAAACACTGGATATTTAAAATCGGGATCACATCTATGGAGACTATTCATTTCACTACAAGTGTTTTAGTCAATCACCAAATTACTAACAGTCGCCTTACTATGCTTATTGAGAAGTGTACATTCAAGCTTGGGCTTCATTTCCCATCTCCAATGTCAATCCGAAGCAGTTGCTTTTAAGAAATTTTGATCTGAGCCCACCCCTGAATTGGAGTCCGGGAGCTAGAGCTGTCCACTTCCCCGATTTTCCACTTTTCAAAATCCGACCAATCATTCAAACCAAACAAAAATGACAACTTCTTAGGAAGCTTTACAGGTCCCCTAAATCCTAATTAATTGCCCCTGGATGTGTTTTTGCATAAAATAGTACATGTACCTTGACTTAACCCTATGTCCTTCTACTTTATAGTATAGGAACATGAAATGTAAGTTCTTTAAGGCAGCTTCTTTCTTTAAAAAGAAATCTAGTACTTGAACAGTTTCTCATGCTTCATTAGGCTTGTTCATAAATGAATTAGATTTGGTGGAGAATTATTTTATTAACATATTTCTAAGGTCTATGCTCAATGATAAAATGTTCTGCAAAAGGTATGGCCAGATTATAAAGGCTTAGCATGGCACAAAGAGAACAACTGAAAAAAAAAAGATGCTCTTCTCTTGGTCTGACATTAAAAGAGAAAGCTTTGGGGCTGAAATAAAAAGGAATCTCTCCTTCTAATTGGGAAAATTTCCATGTGGGCAAAAGGAATTTTGAAGTTGATAGTCTTTGTCTATGCAAGGGAAGATTCTTTGGATTCCATTTATTTTCAACAGGTGGGGGAACTTGGAATTTGCTAATGATAATACAGATGAGAGAATTCTGAGTAGCAACAGTATCCTTGTTTGAAACCACTCTTTGGCGCAGGGTTTTCACGCACAGCATGCAAATGCATGTCATGTTCATAAATCCAATCACAAATGATGGTTTTACGACCAAACTGTATTTCTTCCAAACAAAGTGGTGGTAATATTTTTAAAAATCTGCAAGCCCTTTGAGAGTCTTCAAAAAGAATTTCATCATCTTTTCTCATTGAAGTGAAGATATTTATAACGGAGAGGATGCCGTATTGCCACTATGGGGAAGAATTGCATTCCCCACCTAAAATATAGCCACCAATAGTGTACATGTTTTGCATTTAGCATTCAAAATATATGAGGAATAAGACCTAAGTAGATGCAGTAGGATCTAGAAATTAGCCTAAGTCAGCTCTGGAGACCAGATTTAGGGAGGACTATAAATCATACCCTTAGAGTAGAACATTACTGTTTAGAATACTCTAAAATGTACCATGGATCAGAAACCTTTTTCTAGTTGTTTGTTCTTCAGGCTTTATCAGACTTTCTGTGGTTCATAGAGGTCAGCTACTCAGGTGTGAATGGTGTTTTAGAATTTTTCTCTAAACTTTGAGTCCGATAGACACAAAGTTCCCCGAGGGTCTATCTCTGTTTTCATAAAGGTTACGCTTAAATAAAGATTGAAGAACTCCAAGAGGCGTTCCTCCAGCCCACTTCCTTGTAGAATAGCAGCTTTTAAAGGGTGTTTCTTTGCTTTTATTTTAGTCTCATGTAAAACTAGATTGCACTTCTCAATGAAACTTCTAGGAACATTTACGCCGTAATTTGGAGGCACTCACAGTGATTTCAACACTCTGGTGCAGGGCTCTGTGAAGCCGTGTTTTGGAAGACACCATTGATTTATTGACTAGCATCACTTTAACTCTGTCTTCACCAGTAACTTACAATTTGGGTGAGCCCTGTTGTTAATGCAGTAGTGCTGTGGAGCCTCCTCTCAGGGTCCTGAGATTCACTCTAAGATGAGCCTTTCTGTCTTAGCTTCTGTGATCTGTGTCCTGCAGTGCACGAGTGGAGCACGGGTGCGAACTTCACACGCAAGACAGATAATTTGAATGTCTGAACTTCTCTACCCATCTTCAGGTGCACTCAGGTTCTGTGTTTAACTGTCCTATTGCAGAGGGTGTCCCATCATTCATTTGTTCCAAAGATACTTTTTGAGCATCTGTTGTGGGTCAAGCATGTTCTCATGCTGTGGCTGCTTCAGCCAACAAGACAAGCCCTCCTGGGGCTTGTTATCTCGGGGAACAGGGAGGCGGTATGTGAGGTAACAAACACCTGATGTTATTCTAGAGAATGCTTAAGTGGTACTGCGGAAAAGAAACAGGCACTCATGGGAGTTGTCTCTGATGATATACAACATCTATGTCATGGTCATATATTTTATTTGAAACCACTTCTTTAGGACACGCGGGGAATACCATCTCAGTGCTGAAGGGGTTTTCTTGGTCTGTTGCGCACGTCCACTTTGGCGCCTGTCCGGAAGGGCCTTTGGAACGCTCTCAGGAAACTCCTCACACATAAATGTCTACTGTAGCTTTTGGGAGGCTAGAGATGCAGCAGGTGCCGTGGTTTTGCTGTAAAAGCACCAATATTCTCCTTAGGGCTGTTGATTTCATTTGTGACATGTAAATCTCTGAGCAATGGCTCCTGGCAATGGCTTGCAATGCGCTCTCAGGATCTTTGATGAGAAATATGCCTTTCAAGGAGTCTTGAAAAGATCAGGGGAGACTCTTTTCTCTTATCCAGTGACGTGATTCTTCCCAAGGCAGTGAGACAAAACGGTCAGATTTCTAGGAGGCAGATATTATCCAAAGGGGTTTTCACAACTGTCCCTTTTGTTTGCTGTTCTAAGTGATGTGAACTAGTGATAGAGTAAGACTCAAGACGGTTTCCTCAGCTTTCTGTCACTGGGGTCTTTTTCTTTTTTTGTGAAGGCTTCACCTGCCCCCTTCTCTCTGCTCTAGGGCAACCAGTGGTCATGACCTGAAGGCTGCTTCTTTAAGAGCAATCACCTGCAATCTGCGTGGAGGCCGGCAACAACATCCAATTACCACAAAGAGGGGATATCTTTATTTTTGATAGAAATAGTATTTGCATATTCATGTCTAAGCATGCATTCTCTGTATCCAGACAGAAAACACGACATAGGAACTTTGTAGACCATCTCCTGTTTCCTTGTCTTTCCCTCATTACAACTTATCAGATAGCATCTTTTTGGATGGAAAGGTCCTTCTGGCATCTTCTGGTACCAAGTTTACAAGTCATTAGTAATAGTTTATAGAGCTCATCTTCTTCCAGATGCAAGTACCCAACCAAGATCTTTGGCCTACAAGCCAGGACACTTCATGGTTTCTAAGAATGAGGTTCCCTGAAAGAACATTTTACTGTTTTGTTTAGACTTCATAGAGCTTCAGGGATGCAACTGGATGAAGCTTCTGGATGCTAGCAGAAGGTTTCAAGGATATCAACATTTGAAGTGCCAAAAGCAGAATGGCTGACATTAACTTTTCAGCTTCCCCAGAAACATTATTTAAAGCTCTTCGTAGAACCGAGTTTTAGAGTAGAGGCTGTAGTCATGTGCTTTCCTGGTTGGGTTGTTGTCAATAAATAATCTCAGCCATTGACATGCATATTGTTTTCTCTTGCACTGATTTATTTGCCTTCATTATTCCGGCTGATTCCATCCTTACTCCATCAGCATCCTTGTAAGATGAGAATAAGTTAAGAGGAAGCTATCAGAGAAATTAAATGAGTGGAGCCTCAGGGTGTGAAACACTAGACCACTGGCATGGGACTTTGGTCTCATATTCTCCAAAGACATCTATTGTCTCTCTAGTGTACCTCCATAGTTTAAACTGTATTGCATTGAAAAGCTACTTATTCAGATTATAACTGAGATACTTGTACTTCCTAAGAGTTTTCTCAAATTCAGGGAAATTTCCTGACAAGTACGTTGGGACGTACAATAGACTCTTACACAACATTACACAATATTGTCATGCTTTCCCTTTTTCCTTATGATGAAAAGAACACTGAAAGAAACTCAGGATTTTGAGAGGGATAATTGCAAACTCCCCTCTTAAGATATGGTGCCAAAATAAACAATATATGGTTCGGAAATCCATCTGGCAACTGTAGAAGTTTAATATTTTTGCCTTTTGTTCAAACATTAGTACTCTGTGGCAAATAGGAAATCATGATGGCAAACATTTTCATTTTGGGAATCGGAAAGAGGCATCTCAAAATCTTTCATAATGGTAAACTGGCATCACGTGAAGCTTATATGAGACATGAATATGACTATGTTGTATTTTCAAACTAATTTTAAGGAAGAGACTGATTTAAATATATATACATTTATATGCTTAAATTTTATTTTAAAATAATTTCTAACTTACAGAAAAGTTATACGAATCCCCAAAAGAATTCTGTACACCTTTCACCCAGAATCACCAATTTTTAACATTTTGTTACATCTGTTTTATCATTCCCTGTGTGTGTGTGTGCGTGCGCGGGCATGCTTTTCTAAACTATTTGAGAATGACTTGGAGACCTCATCCACTTTACCTCTAAATATTTCTTAAGAAGAAGAATATAACCATAGCACCATTACTGAGATCAAGAAATTAAGATCGATACAGTGCTGTTTTCTAATATACAGATTCTATTCAAATTTCACCAATTGTCATCCTTCAGGGCAAATTTTATCCTTGGGTCTACCATCCAACTCAGGATCAGGCATTGCATTTAGTTTTGCTTATTTTTAACTTTGATATAATTTGAAAAATATAGAGAAACACAAAAATATAAAGAACTTCTATTATATCCTTTACCTAGATTCACTGATTGTTTTATACCTATATTATATATAATAAATATATTGTTTAAGTAACATATATATAATGCATATATACAAATAAACAGGCTTTTGCAGGATAACAAGGTCAGATGAAATGAGCTAGAACTATGTGAGGCAAAAATCAGAGTACGTACTTACGGTGATGAACACTAATATGTAGAATTGTTGAATCATTATATAGCACACCTGAAACTAATATAACACTGTATGTTAATTATACTGGAATTTTAAAAAGTGAAAAAAATTTTAAAAGAAAAAGAAGTATCTCATAATCTCTGAATGAATTCACCTTACTAGAATTTATTCTACATGAGATTTTCAATATTCTTCCCCTTCTTTTGTGAAGTTCTTTGAGCCAAGGAAGCAACTTTAAGAATGTCAACAGGCACCCATGGCTCCTGTTGGGCAGTGGAGCCATTGAAGAATGTTGTGATTCAGCCTCTGCCAACTTGTGTCTCTAAATTAGAGACTACAGCAAAAAGAGCCCTGAGAACATTAGAATGCTGCATGAAGAAGTCTTTTTGGACTTTTTTGGTGTATTAAAACTTTTTCACAGTTAATAAGTGAATTCATGAATTCAGAGAGGGCACAGAGCCTTGGTGTGAAGTATTGGAGCAGAGATTCAAGACTTTTGGGTCTAGTCACAGCCTCAATTAAGGTCCAGGAGCCTTCGTTTAAGCAGCTTTCTGGAAGGTCATTTTCTCCTGCTGACAATGGACAAGAGTCTGAATAGTGAAGATTCAGCAGACACTGCATCTGGTTATGTGCTAATTTGCTGGAACTATATGATCTGATCTCATCAAGAAACTTTGGAATTTGTCACCAGGCTGATTCTGATAAGCTCATTCCCTTTAGCGAGGCAAACGGGGAAGTCGTTTATATAAGCAGAGCTGCATTTTAGACTGACCCGGTTCTCTGAGCTGAAGGCGAGTACTTCGAAGATGCAATTTCCACGGAACTCAACGTGCTGAATCAGATACTCGTGAAACAGAGACTGACACATAGTAGGAGCTCAAGTCAGTGTTGTTGAAATTACCTCCTGCTGTTGAATCACCTTTAGATCTGTTCCCAATTTTTTAGACGCTAATAACAAAATCTGTGAACTTGGTAAGATACTGACTGTCACTCCGACTGCTTATCTATGTGATGCTTTCAGTTTGCAAAGGTAAAGAAAAGTCGAAGGAGATGCAGCCCCAGCCTGCCAACGTTTTATTTGCCAGCAAGCTGAATTCATGACTCAGTGAGGCTTGGGTTTTAAACAGTTGTTTAAAAAATGCCTTAGGTTTATAGGTGCATTGACTTTTGCAATATCTGCTCTGTCAATGCCTGGGATAACAGAGAATATATTTTGTTTGTGGTACTCAATTACTTTAATTCAGTTAAAATGTTTTATGATCTGTGTCATTTTCGCCTGCTGGAATTTTTTTAGAGTATTTGTTTATTTCTGCCACTTCTTTTTCTAGACTTTTATTATTTATTTATATTTTACATTACATAGTGAGGTTGTCTATAAAAATTTAACCACTTCATGACATGAAAGAAATCATGCAGAAAAAAAATATACTTCTACAGAGCTTGGATGGAATCTTCTGTTCGTTATAGCCCTAAAGCATCTCTAAGTTCTCGGTCTGTAGTTGTTAATGACTACATATGTAAATCAACATGTGCCAACCATAGACCATGAGAATGACAGATACTAGGGTGATTACTAATGAAGTCCTTTCATGATAGACTTATTCTATTATTTTCCATAGGAATATCTTTAAAGTGAAAGAAGAACATAGTTGCTATGGAACTGAGATTTTTTTTTTTATTGGGAGCCCTTCTCACACTTAGAGCCTAGAAAGATTTCTAATTGTGGATGACAAAGATGAACTACAGTCACCCAGGGGACATGAGGCTTAAATCCAATTCTGTTTTCATTGTAAACATTGAACATGGTCACAAATATTTAGCTTTTTAATATGCCAAGTGTCATTCCAATAGAAAGGTAAATATGAAATAGCATCTGTCCTCATACCAGCAATCTTATAAAGATCTCCAAAATGTCCTAAAGTTCCTGCCTAAAAGTCTTACACTGTTAGAATTCACAGCAGCCATCAAGGTTTACCATGAAGTAGAATGCATAACAGTGACAAGACCTCAAAATATAAAGATATTTCTAAAGTTTAAGCCCTCACATTTTATAATTTTAATTCAATAAAATAAAAGCAGTATATCTGCATGATCTTTGATCTTCAAGGAGTCACTGTGCAGATGGACTCTTAAGAAAAGACAGTTCGGGAGGAGTCAAGATGGCGGAGAAGTAGCAGGCTGAGACTACTTCAGCTAGCAGGAGATCAGCTAGATAGCTTATCTAAAGATTGCAAACACCTGCAAATCCATCGGCAGATCGAAGAGAAGAAGAACAGCAATTCTGGAAACAGAAAAACAACCACTTTCTGAAAGGTAGGGCCGGCAGAGAAGTGAATCCAAAGCGACGGGAAGATAGACCCCGGGGGGAGGGGCCGGCTCCTGGCAAGCGGCGGAGCAACCGTGCACAAAATCAGGACTTTTAAAAGTCTGTTCCGCTGAGGGACATCGCTCCAGAGGCTAAACCGGGGTGAAGCCCACGCAGGGTCAGCATGGCCTCAGGTCCTGCAGGGTCACAGAAGGATCAGGGGTGTCTGAGTGTCGCAGGGCTTGCGGGTATTGGAATGGGAAAGCCGCCTACAGAGACAGAGCCAACAGTGAGCTCACAGCTTGGGGGTACCTTGAACCAGCCTCAGGCTCAGTGAGCTCAGAGCGCGGCCGGAGGTCAGGCAGACGGGAGTTACTGGGCGCTGTTCTCTGAGGGCGCACTGAGGAGTGGGGCCCCGGGTTCTCGGCTCCTCCGGGCCGGAGACCAGGAGGCTGCCATTTGTATTCCCGTCCTCCGGAACTCTATGGAAAGTGCTCAGGGAACAAAAGCTCCTGAAAGCAAACCCGGAGTGGATTATTCAGCCCCTGGTAAGGGCGGTGCAATTCCGCCTGGGGCAAAGACACTTGAGAATCACTACACCAGGCCCCTCCCCCAGAAGATCAACAAGAAATCCAGCGAAGACTAATTTCACCTAACAAGGAGTGCGGTTTCAATGCCAAGAAGAGCAGCAGAATTCCAGAGGAGAAGAAAGCAAAGCACGTAACTCATGGCTTTTTCCCTGTGATTTTTTAAGTCTTGCAGTTAATTTAATTTTTTTCTTTTTCATTTTTTTTCTCTTCTTCTGTTAAAATTTTTTTTAATTTTTACCCTTTTCTTTTTTAACATTTTTTAATTAGTTTATCTAATATATATATTTTTTCTTTTTTATATTTTTCTTTATTCATTTTCTTTTTATAAATTCTTTTCTTTTTTCTTTTTTTCTTTCTTTCTTTTTGAACCTCTATTTATCCCCTTTCTCCCCCCTCACGATTTGAGATCTCTTCCGATTTGGTTAAAGCATATTTTCCTGGGGTTGTTGCCACCCTTTTAGTATTTTACTTGCTCCTTCATATACTCTTATCTAGACAAAATGACAAGGCGGAAAAATTCACCACAAAAAAAAGAACAAGAGGCAGTACCGAAGGCTAGGGACCTAATCAATACAGACATTGGTAATATGTCAGATCTAAAGTTCAGAATGACAATTCTCAAGGTTCTAGCCGGGCTCAATAAAGGCATGGAAGATATTAGAGAAACCCTCTCAGGAGATATAAAAGCACTTTCTGGAGAAGTAAAAGAACTAAAATCTAACCAAGTCGAAATCAAAAAAGCTATTCATGAGGTGAATCAAAAATGGAGACTCTCACTGCTAGGATAAATGAGGCAGAAGAAAGAATTAGTGATATAGAAGACCAAATGACAGAGAATAAAGAAGCTGAGCAAAAGAGAGACCATGAGGGGAGAATTCGAGAGATAAGTGACACCATAAGACCAAACAACATTAGAATAATTGGGATTCCAGAAGAAGAAGAAAGAAAGAGGGGAGCAGAAGGTATACTGGAGAGAATTATTGGGGAGAATTTCCCCAATATGGCAAAGGGAACAAGCATCAAAAGTCAGGAGGTGCAGAGAATGCCCCTCAAAATCAATAAGAATAGGCCCACACCCTGTCACCTAATAGTAAAATTTACAAGTCTTTGTGACAAAGAGAAAATCCTGAAAGCAGCCTGGGAAAAGAAGTCTGTAACATACAATGGTAAAATTATTAGATTGGCAGCTGAATTATCCACAGAGACCTGGCAGGCCAGAAAGAGCTGGCATGATATTTTCAGAGCACTAAACGAGAAAAACATGCAGCCAAGAATACTATATCCAGCTAGGCTATCATTGAAAATAGAAGGAGAGATTAAAAGCTTCCAGGACAAACAAAAACTGAAAGAATTTGCAAACACCAAACCAGCTCTACAGGAAATATTGAAAGGGATCCTCTAAGCAAAGAGAGAGCCTACAAGTGGTAGATCAGAAAGGAACAGAGACAATATACAGTAACAGTCACCTCACAGGCAATACAATGGCACTAAATTCATATCTCTCAATAGTTACCCTGAATGTTAATGGGCTAAATGCCCCAATCAAAAGACACAGGGTATCAGAATGGATAAAAATACAAAACCCATCTATATGTTGCCTCCAAGAAACTCATTTTAAGCCCGAAGACACCTCCAGATTTAAAGTGAGGGGGTGGAAAAGAATTTACCATGCTAATGGACATCAGAAGAAAGCAAGAGTGGCAATCCTTATATCAGATCAATTAGATTTTAAGCCAAAGACTATAATAAGAGAAGAGGAAGGACACTATATCATACTCAAAGGGTCTGTCCAACAAGAAGATCTAGCAATTTTAAATATCTATGCCCCCAACGTGGGAGCAGCCAACTATATAAACCAATTAATAACAAAATCAAAGAAACACATCAACAATAATACAATAGTAGTAGGGGACTTTAACACTCCCCTCACTGAAATGGACAGATCATCCAAGTAAAAGATCAGCAAGGAAATAAAGGCCTTAAACGACACACTGGACCAGATGGACATCACAGATATATTCAGAACATTTCATCCCAAAGCAACAGAATACACATTCTTCTCTAGTGCACATGGAACATTCTCCAGAATAGATCACATCCTCGGTCCTAAACCAGGACTCAACCGGTATCAAAAGATTGGGATCATTCCCTGCATATTTTCAGACCACAATGCTCTGAAGCTAGAACTCAACCACAAGAGGAAGTTTGGAAAGAACCCAAATACATGGAGACTAAACAGCATCCTTCTGAAGAATGAATGGGTCAACCAGGAAATTAAAGAAGAGTTGAAAAAAATAATGGAAACAAATGACAATGAAAATACAACAGTTCAAAATCTGTGAGACACAACAAAGGCAGTCCTGAGAGGAAAATATATAGCGGTACAAGCCTTCTCAAGAAACAAGAAAGGTCTCAGGTATACAACCTAACCCTACACCTAAAGGATCTGGAGAAAGAACAAGAAAGAAACCGTAAGCCTAGCAGGAGATGAGAAATCATAAAGATCAGAGCAGAAATCAATGAAATAGAAACCAAAAAAACAATAGAGCAAATCAACGAAACTAGGAGATGGTTCTTTGAAAGAATTAATAAAATTGATAAACCCCTGGCCAGACTTATCAAAAAGAAAAGAGAAAGGACCCAAATAAATAAAATCATGAATGAAAGAGGAGAGATCACAACTAACACCAAAGAATTACAAACTATTATACGAACATACTATGAGCAACTCTACGCCAACAAATTTGACAATCTGGAAGAAATGGATGCATTCCTAGAAACATATAAACTACCACAACTGAACCAGGAAGAAATAGAAAGCCTGAACAGACCCATAACCAGTAAGGAGATTGAAACAGTCATTAAAAATCTCCAAACAAACAAAAGCCCAGGGCCAGATGGCTTCCCGGGGGAATTCTACCAAACATTTAAAGAAGAACTAATTCCTATTCTCCTGAAACTGTTCCAAAAAATAGAAATGGAAGGAAAACTTCCAAACTCATTTTATGAGGCCAGCATCACCTTGATCCCAAAACCAGACAAGGATCCCATCAAAAAAGAGAGCTATAGACCGATATCCTTGATGAACACAGGTGCGAAAATTCTCACCAAAATACTAGCCAATAGGATTCAACAGTACATTAAAAGGATTATTCACCACGACCATGTGGGATTTATTCCAGGGCTGCAAGGTTGGTTCAACATTCGCAAATCAGTCAATGTGATACAACACATCAATAAAAGAAAGAACAAGAACCATATGATACTCTCAATAGATGCTGAAAAAGCATTTGACAAAGTACAGCATCCCTTCCTGATCAAAACTCTTCAAAGTGTAGGGATAGAGGGCACATACCTCAATATCATCAAAGCCATCTATGAAAAACCCACCGCAAATATCATTCTCAATGGAGAAACACTAAGAGCTTTTCCGCTAAGGTCAGGAACACGGCAGGGATGTCCATTATCACCACTGCTATTCAACATAGTACTAGAAGTCCTAGCCTCAGCAATCAGACAACAAAAGGAAATTTAAGGCATCCAAATCGGCAAAGAAGAAGTCAAACTATCACTCTTCGCAGATGATATGATACTATATGTGGAAAACCCAAAAGACTCCACTCCAAAACTGCTAGAACTTATACAGGAATTCAGTAAAGTGTCAGGATATAAAATCAATGCACAGAAATCAGTTGCATTTCTCTACACCAACAACAAGACAGAAGAAAGAGAAATTAAGGAGTCAATCCCATTTACAATTGCACCCCAAACCATAAGATACCTGGGAATAAACCTAACCAAAGAGACACAGAATCTATACTCAGAAAACTATAAAGTACTCATGAAAGAAATTGAGGAAGACACAAAGAAATGGAAAAATGTTCCATGCTCCTGGATTGGAAGAATAAATATTGTGAAAATGTCTATGCTACCTAAAGCAATCTACACATTTAATGCAATTCCTATCAAAGTACCATCCATATTTTTCAAGGAAATGAAACAAATAATTCTAAAATTTATATGGAACCAAAAAAGACCTCGAATAGCCAAAGGGATATTGAAAAAGAAAGCCAACGTTGGTGGCATCACAATTCCGGACTTCAAGCTCTATTACAAAGTTGTCATCATCAAGACAGCATGGTACTGGCACAAAAACAGACACATAGATCAATGGAACAGAATAGAGAGCCCAGAAATAGACCCTCAACTCTATAGTCAACTAATCTTCGACAAAGCAGGAAAGAATGTCCAATGGAAAAAAGACAGCCTCTTCAATAAATGGTGTTGTGAAAATTGGACAGCCACATGCAGAAAAATGAAATTGGCCCATATCCTTACACCACACACGAAAATAGACTCAAAATGGATGAAGGACCTCAATGTGCAAAAGGAATCCATCAAAATCCTTGAGGAGAACACAGGCAGCAACCTCTTCGACCTCAGCCACAGCAACATCTTCCTAGGAACATCGCCAAAGGCAAGGGAAGCAAGGGCAAAAATGAACTATTGGGATTTCATCAAAATCAAAATCTTTTGCACAGCAAAGGAAATAGTTAACAAAATCAAAAGACAACTGACAGAATGGGAGAAGATATTTGCAAACGACATATCAGATAAAGGACTAGTGTCCAGAATCTATAAAGAACTTAGCAAACTCAACACCCAAAGAACAAATAATCCAATCAAGAAATGGGCAGAGGACATGAACAGACATTTCTGCAAAGAAGACATCCAGATGGCCAACAGACACATGAAAAAGTGCTCCATATCACTCAGCATCAGGGAAATACAAATCAAAACCACAATGAGATATCACCTCATACCAGTCAGAATGGCTAAAATCAACAAGTCAGGAAATGACAGATGCTGGCGAGGATGGGGAGAAAGGGGAACCCTCCTCCACTGTTGGTGGGAATGCAAGCTGGTGCAGCCACTCTGGAAAACAGCATGGAGGTTCCTCAAAATGTTGAAAATATAACTGCCCTATGACCCAGCAATTGCACTACTGGGTATTTACCCTAAAGATACAAACGTAGTGGTCCAAAGGGGCATGTGCACCCGATGTTTATAGCAGCAATGTCCGTAATATCCAAACTATGGAAAGAACCTAGATGTCCATCAACAGATGAATGGATCAAGAAGATGTGGTATATATACACAATGGAATACTATGCAGCCATCAAAAGAAATGAAATCTTGCCATTTGCGACAACATGGATGGAACTAGATCGTATCATGCTTAGCGAAATAAGTCAAGCAGAGAAAGACAACTATCATATTATCTCCCTGATATGAGGAAGTGGTGATGCAACATGGGGGCTTAAGTGGGTAGGAGATGAATCAATGAAACAAGATGGGATTGGGAGGGAGACAAACCATAAGTGACTCTTAATCTCACAAAACAAACTGAGGGTTGCTGGGGGGAGGGGGGTTGGGAGAAGGGGGGTGGGGTTATGGACATTGGCGATGGTATGTGCTTTGGTGAGTGCTGTGAAGTGTGTAAACCTGGCGATCCACAGACCTGTACCCCTGGGGATAAAAATATATGTTTATAAAAAATTAAAAAGAAAAAAAAAGAAAAGATGTTTCATACTACTAACCCTATCTGGTGCCAGAGAATATAATGGAGTTTCAAGTAGTTATTATGAGGATTCTTGGGAAATCTTTTTTTTTTTTTAAAGATTTTATTTATTTATTTGACAGACATCACAAGTAGGCAGAGAGGCAGGCAGAGAGAGAGAGGAGGAAGCAGGCTCCCTGCTGAGCAGAGAGCCTGATGCGGGGCTCAATCCCAGGAGTCTAGGTTCATGACCTTAGCCAAAGGCAGAGGCTTTAACCCACTGAGCCACCCAGGCGTCCCGATTCTTGGGAAATCTTTGAAGAACTTCTTATTCCGTGACAAATGTGTAATTATTACCTGTCACCATGTTAGATGTGGGATAGAAAATGGGAAACAGTGGTATGAAAAATTAAAGGAAAAGGCCTGAATGTATGTATGACAGGTTTTGGGAAGTGCATGGAAGAGCTGAGCATTCTAGCAAGCATGGTAATTTCAAGAATTAGTGAGTCATGATTAACCATAAATCAGTGCTATCAGTAATACAACTGCACAGCACCACCACCACCATTGTCATCGCCAAGAAATCGCAATCACCTGGGGGATGTGATGAGGGTCGAACATGTGTGTTAGTTTGTTGAAAGAATAGGTAGAAGGAACCTGTTGGAAGGTTGTGGCTTTCCTGCCTGAATGATTTGTCACATTCTAAATAGTGCTCTGTCCAGATGGCACTGAAAAAGAAAGGTGATAGATAGGTAGACAGACAGACAGTCAGCAGACATGTGTTGGCTATTATTTGTCTAGATCAGGTTCGCCTGTCTTCTTTGTGCAAGAGAAATTTAATCTGTGGAAAAATCATTCTGCTTATTTCCGTGGGTGGATATCAGAAAAGACTGTGTTTGAGTTGTTCCTAGAAGTGAATAAATAATTCCGCTAAGGGTGTACTTGATTTAGGAAAACCTCCATCTTTGTGTCTCTTACCTCCATAGGTACAAATACCATTGACAAAAAAAGATTAAAAAAAGTTGGAATTACACTAGTTTGCTTTTCAAACTGTCTTCATTAATTATAATTCTAATTTTACTTTGTCTTGGCAGGCTTGATTTAAAAATCCAGTTGCTTTTTTTTTCCCCCCCAAAAAAAGAAAGAAAAACAAAGGAAACCATTTTAGGAACTCAATGAGAGTTAAACTCTTCACTGATAGTGAAAAAATGTTTTAAGAGAGGGAATGGAGGGTACCCAAGTGATGTAGTCACTTAAGCATCAGATTCTTGGTTTTGGCTCAGGTTCTGATCATGGGGTGCTGGGACTGAGCCCTGAATCTGACTCTGTGCTCAGCAGGGTGTCTGTTTTATATTATTTCCCCTCTCTCTCCCTTTTCCCCTCCCCCCTGCTCACTCTCTCTCAAATAAATAAATAAATAAATAAATAAATAAAATCTTAAAAAAAAGAGAGAGAGGGAATGGAAGAAAGCGTTCCCTTCACCAAACTCTATTTCCAAATTATGATTATCTAATCTACCTATGTCAGAGAAAGTGGACAACTTCCTCTGTGTTCTTATACTTCATAGTTAGAATGTTTCTTAAACAAGGAATTTGAAATAAAATTACCACTTATAATTTATGTTTCTTCTAGGTGGTAGGAACAGAAAGAACAAGTAATTACAATCAACATAAGAGTACAATTGTAATATAAATCAAGAAAGTCTTCTTTGCATAGATAGGAAGAGAAACAAGTGTTTAAGTTATGGTTCATTAAATATAGTTTTCCTAAAAAATGGAATTTGCAAATGAAATTTTAAGTGAAAAGCTTTTTCCTTACCATCAAAACTACTAACACTTCTCAGCATAATGATCTATGTCAGGCCTTTTTCCCCCCTCTGTAGTTAAAGTGATCTGAACATACAACAGATTGTACAAGTTAGGCCAATATAATCATGAATAATGAAAATAACAAAATATGAATAGGTAAAGAAACAGCTAATAGTGAGTGACTGACACAGGGTAATAATACAAAGAGAAATATTTTTTCTCCTATTCAGTTAAGGGAGGCTTCATGGAAGAGGGCAAAATTAAGACGTAACAAATGCCATCCTACAAAGGTGAAATTTAGCAACCAGATTTTTCTTATGTTTATCTTTTTGGAGATTTGTCTCACTACAATACAGACTTAAACATTGTTCTTTTCCATCCCCCTACCTGACACTTTTAGAAATAAGAATGTGGCTCCTATTTTAGCCCATTCCCCTTTTACCCCTTTAGTTGGTGTTTTCCCCACTTTGTGCCTAAATGTGTTTATCACCCATTTTCCAAGCTCAGTCAAGTGCAAAAGTGATAATGGTGAAAGCAACCACCACCACTATGTCAGAAACAGCTTTGACAAGCCTTCAAATTATAAACCATTTCTTCCTACCCTATTTCACTTGTCTTACCCCAAGTTCTGTGATGGGGCTGGTGTTACCATCTCTTTTTTAACATATGAAATTTAGATTGAGAAAAGTTAAATGACCTTGGCCAAGGTTCTAGGATTCTTCAATTAAGGGATCGGAGCTGAAGTTTCAAGTTGGTTCTTCAGTGAAAGGGTGAATGAGAGATAGTGTGGAGTGGGCAGGACCCAGGGCCAGTGGTGAGCCCTCTCTTGTCACCATCCTTGGAGCTGTGCACATGTTCTCCCTTGACTAGAATGACTGGTGTGCTTGGATGGCATGTCATTGAGAACATGCTGCAAGACTGAGATCCTGTAATGCAATTTATTATTTTGTTATGTACCCCCATCACCTAGACTAGTTATAATCATTAATTTGGAGAGTTTTGTCATGCTGAGTGGTATTCATTGATCTGTATAAATATATCATGTTTATTGACTACATTTGCTATGTGAATCAATCTTTTCAGAGTATTTTCTGAATTTCAAGATGACATAGGCTCCCTCCCAAAGTATTCTAGGTTCATTTTCTAGTGTGATCTTTAATCCAGCCTCAACAGAAGTGAAAATTATTCTGTCTTGAGTGGAGAGTTTAGGGTGTTTACCGGGACATGCCTATCCACAGGTAAAATGGCATAGAGGGCAAAGAAACTCTAGATTTCATTCCTACTTAGTAGCTTCTCCCATGCTCAGAAAAAAATACCCTATACTTCATGTTTTTACTCTTTTATCACTTTAGTTTTTCCATGGGTCATGTCATTTTACAGGTACATGTATATATTTGCACATACAAATTCTTTCTATATTTAAATACACTCTCCTTCCTCAATGTTCGAGCTCTTCCCTTTTATACTTTTGTCTTCATTCCCCTAGTTCTCTTATTAAAAATGTTGTTTACAAATTAAGCTCTCACTTTCATGTCCTTGACATAGAAGACTCTGAGATATTCTCAGATAATTGAGGTCCTTGCCTTCTCAACATATGAGCTGTCACTGAGGATAGTCTTATTTTATATTAACTTCTTGAATTTTAGTTTATCATTTTCTCCTTCAATAAACTGGTATAAAATATAAACATTTTCTATAATTTTCAGTGACCTTTCAGTTTAAGGTTTATAACAGTAATATAGTGGGTTAGTCCTTCATCCAGTAGAGTAGAAATTATTTCATATTATCCCATTACAGAGTGGTTTCCAGTAGGATAAACTGTAAAGGAGGCACTATTATCTCTATTCACTTTAAAAAGAATTACTTGGTAAGTACAAAGTAATTAAGCAATGTGACATGACAGGCATTGCATTTGCAGGGGGGAGGATTATTATACATCTCAGATGTCTTAAGAGGTTTGGGCCAAAGGCTGAGTGGCTTCAACCACCCAAGAAGTATAATAAACCCTCAAGAACTACAGCACCTGTCATATCTTATTGCTGTTATGAAGTGGAAATCACAAAACCAAAACAGGGGGAAAAGGTTAGATCTGTGCCCTTGCTGGGGATTACTTACATGCCTATGACATCACTGACAGTTCTATCTGTGTCCAGAGAATTTTAAAGCCATTGCATAATTATTGCACAAACAACACAACTCATTTGAAACTGCTGCTTCAGCATTCTACAATGCCAACTTTGTCATATACCAGTCCCCCAATGCCCTCTTTTTGCAGAAATCATATTGGTGCTCTTAATCCCTAGCTTTCCTCTTTCACTGATCATACAGCTTCAGGGGCAAGGGAGGGTAAGTGGGAGGAGGTGGAGATTGTTATGTAGAAATAATCTTGCCCCCTAGAGGATCGGAGGCATTTGGTTCCTTGTATGCCTTGCAACACCCCAAGGTCATTATCTCATGATAATCACATCTCCTGGAGTTGCCTTATTGCTTAAGTGTAACACTAAATTTTAATTACAATGAAATAGAGCTCTTCTGGTAGTTTATACAACATCTTGTGTTCTCATTGCCAGATGGAAATAATGCAGAGCTTTTACTGTAATCGTATGTGGTGGTCCTGGGCTCCAATGCAATAAACACATATTGTTGGTTTGTTGAGAAAAGCACTTTGCTTCATGGAACGATCTACATTCACTTGGAGTATTTCAAGTCGACAGTTTACAAAAAAATTTCCCCTTTGTTTAAAAATATTGAAACCCAGCAATGCTTTTTCCTCCCAAAATTGGCTATAATGGGTAAATTTAATTAAGAAAATCAAAATAGAGTGTTGCCCATTGATAGATGAGACAGATTGTTTTATGTGTAGGATTTTATTTTCATGGTTTTCTGTTCAGTTGTTTGTGCCATTTTGACAGTCAATGGGCTCGAATGCACTTTTTTTTTTTTAAACCGTGTATTTTCTCACAAATTTACCACATTTTTTTCTAGTGATTACTGTGCATCTTTTCATTCTAGCATTTGGTCAGCTTCTTCCCTATCATTTGGGCTGATGGTAAAGAAACAATTATTTAAGACACTTGTTACAGAATGGCAAGGCAGATTGTATCCGAGGGAGGGTCATCATAATGGAAGGAGCTACCATTGCAACAGGGTCTTGTGGTAGGGGAGAGAGACTGGACTCAACTCTGAACACAACAAGGAAAAGTGGGAATTTATGGCCAAGGAGCAGGGACGGAGTCAGTGGATAGAAAATGACTCAGAGGAAGTGTCTGGGGAAGGTGGGACTCTGGCTAACTCACAGGCTACCTGCTGAAGGCAGGTCACTGTGATCAGACACCCCAAGTGGATGGCGGAGGATGTAGAACCCAATTTGCTATCAAGAGTGATCAGGGGACACCTCGGTGGCTCAGTGGGTTAAAGTCTCTGCCTTTGGTTCAGGTCATGATCCCAGAGTCCTGGGATCAAGCCCAGGAACCAGCCCCACCTCGGGGCTCTCTGCTCAGCAGGGAGCCTGCTTCCCCCTCTCTCTCTGCCTGCCTCTCTGCCCACTTGTGATCTCTGTCTGTCAAATAAATAAACAAAATCGTTAAAAAAAAAAAAAAAAAGAGTGATCAGATCTGGAGAATGAGGGATTCTGGCTAAACGGTCTTCTCAGGACTCTTGCTAAAACTGGGCAAGGCAGAGGTGAAACAGGAAGGCCAAAAGGTGAGGACGTGGTGGAAAACATTCTTCCAGGAGCCAGTTAGAGGTTGGTCAGGGAGAGAATCTTTATCATTGTCTCATGAGCAGTGTTTGCTTGTCAGACAGAGGTACAGTCCTTGTAAGACTGAACTAAAGCCTGAGCACTTCCGGGTCGCTAGGGAGATGGTGATGTGACCATCCTTAAACAATGATAATGATAATAATAATAATAATAATAATAATGAAAATAAATATGAATTTTGAATAATATAATATTTAGAATACTTTTGTATTTTTATTGATTTGTGACAAGAATTCTAACTAAAACACCATGCTTGCTGTCAACATGCAAGTTCAAAATAAGTTTCCCAACCACCATTCCTTTCTTCCAGGTAGCTGCTAGGGTTTCCACTTTATGGGCACCAGAGAGTAAAAAACGACTCTCTCCCCTGCTCATGCTGTCACTGCCATGCAAGCCCCAGCTGTTCTTCCGAAACAGCAGGCCTGTTTTCCTCGGGGCCTGACCAGAGTGCTCTCCCCTCAGATGCTTGGCAAAACCCTCACCCATTTCCAGTCAAGTCTTTGCTTAGAAGTCACCCTTCCAAGGAGGCTCATCTGATCATTCTACTTAAAATCGTAATCCGCTCCATGCCTCCCTCCTGGATCTCCCTTATCTTGCTCTGCCTTATCTGTCTTCCAGGACATTTATCATTTCTAAACTACTCTATAACTTAGTTACCTAATTTGGCTAACATCTAACATTTGTCTCTTACGGACAGACAGGAAACTCTCTGAAAGCAGCTATGTTTTGTTGCTTTGTTGACTGATGAATATCAAGTGTCTAGGACATTGCTCAGTACAGAGTAAGTGCTCAGTAAAGAGCTTTTGAATGGAGGAGCATATAAACAATGACAGTAGCTGTGTAATGTCCCAGAGCTTTGGGCAGTCTCTGAGACCTCAAAGTAGGATGGGGGCAGAACTTTTCCCTGCGGAGGCTTGTCTTAACATAAGGGGAAAGGTAAATATGATGTAGCTTCTTCAAAACAGAAAGAAGCCTGGCAAGCAGAACCAGAAGATTGGGACTGGTAAGGTTATTCTAGAAAGAGGTCCAAATCATTATGCCCTTAGTATTTGCTTGTCACAAAATACTTTAAAATATCAATATCATATCTATAATATTTTTTATAGTCAAGTGTTTAAATATCTATTATTTCATCCACTTTCCTGAATGCTGGTTATTTGCTCAGATCCTCCTGCTACATAAAAACATACTATTCTGAAATTTCTGTAACACTTTCTATAAATTTGTAATCATTCCACTGCAGGCTAATCTATACCCGAAAGATGTTATTGGCATTAAATTCTTCACTTTAGATGTTGAATACAGGTATAGACCCTCGAGTATTTATTAAGCAGTGTGGAATATAAACACCCTGTTATTCTGACATTACAGTATGAATAAAATATTAAAGGTAAGTAATTATTTCTGAAAGCAGTGATTTAAAAAATCCATGCAATAGTTGAAAACAAATAAAGAGACTGTATACAATATGTTGTGTTTGCATCCAGTTTCATTCCTTTGAAGGTAGAATTTCAATTGTTTTATCAATGCTGTGATTATAACAAAACTCTGTCTTGGAATACTTAGGTTTGCACATTTTTATCTTATAGAACGTATGAATATGTTTGAAACTGCTGTTTTATTAGTATTATGTGCCCAGTGTTTGCTATTGTTATTATTATTATTTATTTATTTTCTATGACAAGCTAGTAATACTTTTTTTTTTAAAGATTTTTATTTATTTGACACACAGAAAGAGAAATCACAAGTAGGCAGAGAGGCAGGCAGGGAGAGAGAGGAGGAAGCAGGCTCCCCGCTGAGCAGAGAGCCTGATGTGGGACTTGATCCCAGGACCATGAGATCATGACCTGAGCCAAAGGCAGAGGATTAACCCACTGAGCCACCCAGGCACCCAAGTTAGTAATACTTGTCACAGGAATAATTTGCAAAGTTTCCAAGATATTGGTCCAGGTTAAAAAAAAAAATTTTTTTTAATTTTTAAAATTTTCATTTATTTGAGATAGAGAGCAGGTAAGAGGGCACAAGCAGGGGACAGAGGAGGAGGGAGAAGCAGGTTCCCCACCAAGCAGGGATCCCAACATGGGGCTCTATCCCAGGACCCTGGGATCATGACCTGAGCTGAAAGCAGATGCCCAACAGCCTGAACCACCCAGGTGCCCCTGGTTTTCACTTTTTTTTTTTTTAAAGAACACACAATGTATTACACTTTTTAAAAACCTTTTTTTTTTTTTTTTTTTACCTTTAATTATTTTTCCTCTTAGTCACTTCATAGTTTTAGTGTTTTGCAATTGGACTTACTCTCGTCATGTGCCATCAAAGACTGCTTACAATTCTTAATGACTTTAGAATAAAATCCAGACTCTCCTCAGGCCTATAAGTCCTACACATTTGGGTTGATTCTTCCATTTCATTTTGCAAACCCTGTCTTTGTCATTAAGTGCTCAGTTGCACTGGCTTTATAAATTTCCAAGTTTCTAGAATTCTCCAAGTACTTGGTGCTTCCTCAGCAAGAAACACCTTTCTCCTTGTTTTCAGATTATTGGCCCATCCCTTCTCCTTCTAGGTATTAACTCAAATACCATCTCCTCAGAGAAACCTGTCCTAATTAGTTTGTTTCATTACGACATCTGGTTTATTTTATGTATTGCATATTATGGCCTGTTATTGTTGCACACTTAATTTTTCTTCATTATTTTTCTCTCCCATCATAATATAAACTTCTTGAAGATAGGGTCTTGGTTGTCTTGTTGACCAGTGTTTCTTCAACAACTCATAGATATCAAGAGTTCAGTGTCTGGTAAATGAATGGATGAATGAATGAATGAATGAATGCCAGATTAAAATTTGGAGTAGGTTTGCTAAATATACAACTATTGCTGCAAAATCTCCTTATATATCATTAACAGTACTTTCCCACCCCACCCCCCAGGACCATTGTTTGTATTATAGGCTAGACAAGGACAGGATATCTGGGCAATAAATGTCTGTGGAAGGGAGAGGTTTAAGATTTGGTAAGGTTTTTTTGTTGTTTTGTTTTTGTTTTTGTTTTTTTTTGGTACTGTCTAAAGCCTTCCTAGCAACCACCTTCCTCCTTGACTATCCCTCACCCCATATAGTAAGGTCAAAATTTTGTGCTTTTAAACGTCCTATACTAATTTCACAGATAATCATATTTTGATCTATTTTGTTTGTTTGTTTGTTTTTTTAAAGATTTTATTTATTTATTTGACAGAGAGAGATCACAAGCAGGCAGAGAGGCAGGCAGAGAGAGAGAGAGAGAAGGAAGCAGGCTCCCTGCTGAGCAGAGGGCCCGATGCGGGGCTTGATCCCAGGACCCTGTGATCATCACCCCGAGCCGAAGGCAGCGGCTTAACCCACTGAGCCACCCAGGCGCCTGGATCTATTTTGTTTTATATTGGGTTTTGTTAATATGGTTAAGGCAAATAACAGAATTTAAAGAAATTGTCTCTTAGCTATTCCTTCAATTGGTGCACAGTAGGATCTATGCAAAGTGGTTCTTCAGACACTTTAATTTCAGTGAGAAATCATTTTGGTCCTTGCCCAGCTTAATAGTTCTTAATACTTTCTTTAAAGCTGTCATTTATACCATGAGAACCCAGATTGCCACGCTCTCCAATACCATGAAATTTTATCAACTCTGTTTTTCTAATTGGCCATATGAAATAATACAAGGTGTGTAGGATGCCTCAAATTTATTGTTTCATCTCTGGTAGTTCAATATCAACTAAACTGGATTCTCCCCCTTAGCATGACCAAGTGAAAACATAAAGAAAACATTCAACCTCATTTAGTAATTGTCTGGAAACAGGAAGCCAAACCATGATCTATAGTACAGGGCGATCCCATTGTGGAAATTTCACCCTGACTGTAACCTCTTATCTTGTTCTGCTCTTACATGTGGGTCATATTATGCACTGCTTTGTGCTAGTTTGACAAGAACTAATGTGGATGCTTAAATATTTTAAAGGCTGAACGCTTCAGAATGATAAAATACAGAGCTGATCAACCCTTCCTGTTGCGTTTGCGGTTAATGATAAAGTAATTTAATACTTTCTTTCTTTCTTTCTTTTTGGGGGGGGTTGTCTATTAGTAGTTTTCATAACGAACATTAAAGTTCCTTGAAGGAAAAATTTTCAAATAAGGCCATGCAATGACACTTTTTAACTACAGTTGTTTTTTATTCAGCCATAAAATCTATCTTTCATAAAGAAACCCACTTACATGTCTTACTTCAGTGAAGGTTATTTGTAGACTGAAGGTCTTTTCTTGTCAAGATATGATGAATACCATGTGTGAAGACAGAAGAGCATCAGACCTGTATTAGCTGGAAAACCTACTGATCTGTGAATAACCTAAAAAAGAAAACCTGAAGATTAGCAACGTCGCTTTTAAGAATGATCCATCAAATTCAACAAGCAGATTCACAGAGATGAATCATCTGGTTCCTTTTATACCTACTATACAGTAAAGGTTATTTCCTTTCCCTACAAATAGAAGTTTGAGAATAAAGGGAAGGGAGATTTTTGAACGTCCGTTGGTATAAGTCAATAATCTTAAAGTGTTTCTGATTTTTTTTAGATGCAAATCCTTGCTAATGACAATTAAAATGCTGTAGTCAATTGTTTGAGCATTGAGCTCAACATTTTGGGAACTCAGTATCTATCTTTTCATAAGTGTATTGCGGGGAGGACAAATTCTCAATACACCTTCCCCAATTTTTCATACGAGACTTTAATTTTACGGCAACTTGGAATATCTGCTTGAATTATTTTTAGGAATTTCCTACATAGCTCGCACAGTCAAGGAGCATTTAGATAAATGAAAATAATTAGGTAAGTTATTCTTTTGAATGTTAAGTTGCTTGGGTAAAAGAATAAAAGATTCAAAGCATACAAAATCATTACATGACTTACAGAGTCATTAAAAATAAATGCTTTGTTTTCTAACTTTTAAAATTTCAAAATAGGTTTAAAGTATCACTTTAAAACCCACACTTCAAGGTCTAATTTTTCTCAATATTAGAGTATTACCGTTTGTAGTGTTTTTACTTCTTTTCACATTGAATTGAATGGACAGAGTTGACTTCAAAATGTAAAGCATTAAAGAGGAATCACTGTAAGGATTTTTCAGATTTCATTCTTAACAGTGTTTTCAGTAAATAAATCCTAATATAATTAAACAGCAATTATTTTTTAATTGAGATATATTGATATTAGACAACAAAAAGGGATCCTGACATTGTAACATACAGCTATGAAAACTGAATTTTTGTGCCTTACTTCCTAAAGAAGGTTTCTGGCAAAATGTGCCTTAATAATTAAAATTAGTCACCAAGTGATGTTTTGTTGTTGTTAAGTTAGCAGTAATTCAGATTTCAAATTTATTTTCCTTAAAAATAGATCTCCTTTAGGGCAATGTCTTTTGGTAAAATTTTGCCTATTTAATTAGTTTCCAACATGCCCACCATAATGAAAAAAAATTTTTATAGTGAGTGAATGACAAACTTTCTCTATGCTTAAGCAATTAATAATCATTTAGGCTTTGATATTAAGTACTCTGATAATGTTATTTATAACTATTTTCATTATGTAAATTAAATAGGAAAATAGAAACACCATTCCTTCAAGAGTGAGTTATCATTTCATGAATGAGAAGTTTGCTGCTGGAAAAATTTTAATGTTTGAAACCACTTCAAAGCATTCGAAGACTTCATCTCTCATCAGATTATCTTGGAATAATGAAGACATAGGGAAGAGCTGGGAATCTTTATTCAAGGACCTCAGTTAATTATGAAATGTGAGGGCATATTTTTTAGAAGTCCATTTTCCCCCTAAAAGTCAGATATTAACTATCTCAGAAAACAGATTACACTCTGAGCTTAAAAATCTATTTTTTTTTATGAATTTCTGAAATTGAGAATGGCAGTCTCCGTTCAAAAAGAGTAGGAAAGGAAAACTCCTCTGATTATTAGAAACTTAAACACTGCAAGAGGCCTTGAAGCTTCGTCCCACCTACTAGAACAGCCATAAATCACAGAGGAACGCCGGAGAGAGACCCGTCAGTGATGTTTAGATACCGGGCTGCCGCGAAGTGAAAAACACAGAGTTTCAGAATTTAGCACCTAAGGCCCAGCTAAATATTATTGATTTTAACTTGAGCTGAAATAGTCACCCATTCAATTTAATAATCCTTTTTGCGGATGATAAAACAAACTTTAAGTAAAACATGGCTTTCAAGAGAAGTGGCATTTATGATAGTCAAAGAGTGAAACAATTTAATTAAGCGATAATGTTCACGGCGCTGGAGCAGTGAGCAACACATGCAGTTGATTAAATGCGGGAGGGAGTTCGCGGTGAAAGGCTCCCTTTGGAAGGAGCGGTCCTCAGATCCTCCCCATTCTCTCTTGTAGGGTGCGAGGAAGACGTGGCTTCCAGAGAACCTTAGTCATTTGCTGGTTCTCACGTTTTCCCTCTGCTTTGCGGCCATGTCTCACCATTGTCTGAACTTATGCTGGGGTTTTAGACTAGGAAATGTCCATTTCTTTTCATTCAAAACTGAGATTTCATTCTTTTATTTCTCTTTTAAAAGTCCACTGATTGATTGATTGTTTTATGGGAGTACTGGCTTTATATGGCATTCCCAGTGGCCACTGGGGAGTTGATTTTTTTATTCCCTAGATGATTCTAGGGTTTCTATTTATGGTGCTCCAAAAATGGGGGTTGATTTCTATATGTCAGTTGCTTTCCAAAAAAACCAGGTGAGTCATCTGGGACAGGTGCTAGCATGGTAGTGTATCAGTAGTGGAGTTCAGTTCCAGAGAGAAAACCAATCAATGGTAAATTTCAGATGACGAGAAAAGAAACCCAATGAATTTAGCATTAAAGGACTATGTTCTGATGTTGCAGAAGATTAGAACAATTAGAAAAAGCTCTTTTTTTACTTTGCATAATCTCCCTTTAAGTTTTGCTTTTGGAAATTGGGAGGTATTGTGTTGGCAGATGAGTGCATATTTCAAAAAATACTCAGCATATTTCAAAAGTCAATTTTTTGTTCAAAATATATATGTGCTGGTATGACTAAATACCTGTATAAGTTCAGGAAAACACATTAGAAAGATTAGAGG
The DNA here is from genome assembly GCF_030435805.1 of Mustela lutreola. Taxonomy (NCBI): domain Eukaryota; kingdom Metazoa; phylum Chordata; class Mammalia; order Carnivora; family Mustelidae; genus Mustela; species Mustela lutreola. Next base: position 34,884,744 of record NC_081302.1, read on the forward strand.
GCTATGCACCAAAATCCTAATAGTAGACACTGGCCAGTTTTCATTTAAATTTTAAATAAGGTAAGTGATTAAGTTTTGGGTAATTTCTATACATGTGTATTTTTTATACATGTTTTCAAGTGATGACTATTTGAATGTTTTCAAATGTTTTATAATGAATATTATATATTTTATATTTAAATGTGTATTTTATTATAAAAATTAAAAAGTGAAGAAATCTGTACCAAAAACCTTCTGAATTTTGCTGCTGTATTTACTACTAAATAGTACAAAATTTGAATTTTTTATTTTGTTTTGATTTTCATAAAATATACTTACAAAGAAGTCAAAAATAAAAAAAATTAAAAGTATTTATTTACAAACACTTTCTTCTAGCAATTTAAAATTATTGATTAAAGTTGAAAGGGGCACCTGGGTGGCAAGCCAGTTAAGCTCCTGACTGTTGATTTTGGCTTAGGTCATGATCTCAGGGTCCTGGGATCAAGCCCTGTGTTAGGATCCTCTCTTTCCCTCTCCCTTTGCCTCTCTCCCTGCTCCCTCACTTGCTCTCTCTCTAAAATAAATAAATAAATGTTAAATTGAAACTAAGACTACAGATTATTCATGAATATCCATGAAAGTATTTTAACTAAAGCTGAAAATTTCAATTTATTATTTTACAATGTTTAAATGTTACTATTTTTGTTCAAATATAAAACGATTTCTAATTCTAGTGTTCACTGACCATTTTATGGCCAATGTAAATAATTAGTATTATGTTCACTGTGTGCTCTAGGGTAATAAGTGTAATACGAGTTTCTTAATATGGCAAAATATTTTTCAAGGGCCAAATCTTACAAACACTGTGCTAATTCATGAAAGTCATTAACATTAGTGCAAAAGAAAACAGGAAAAAAGGCTAATGGGCAGTACTAGGAAACAAAACTTCCCATGCAGGCATCTATTATATTCATGTTCTTTGAGAGGAAGAATTTAATTTAATTAATATGTCTTTTCTGTAAGCGTTAATGCTTCTGCTACATGTTATGGCATAACCTACGAAGCTTAGGCTATTGTAACACAGTTGTCTTGTTTTAAGGACACTGGGAAGAGAGACACAGACAAGCATTTCTGTGGGGCCTGAGCTGTATTAGATACAGAGCAGATGTTCAACACTAGAAGTTGTGCTGTGCCAACCCTAAGGGATGGATCCTAATGACAAATGTACCTGCATGTTTTTTAAAAATACATTTAATTTTGCATGTGTGTGATCTACAGGGATGCCTAAAACACGAGATCTACCCAGGGGAACAGTCCCTCTTCCCTGGGTCTAGGGGAGGTACAGTATATCGTCCATCTCAAATCTGTAAATATATATCAAGCACCTGCTATATTCCAAACCTGAGAATATATTTCAGATTTTGATCCTATTGAATAGATGTTTACTATCTTAGATGTGGTGCGAGTGGAGAAATAAGCACTCGTGTAAACCACACCGGAAACAGCCGGACTGGAAAAGGAGCTACATGGAAGATCCAAAGGTTAACTCTCGTTGGGGATAGTCTGGATTAAAGTGCATTTAAAATAGACTTTGTAGGGCGCCTGGGTGGCTCAGTGGGTTAAGCCGCTGCCTTCGGCTCAGGTCATGGTCCCAGGGTCCTGGGATCCAGCCCTGCATCAGGCTCTCTGCTCAGCAGGGAGCCTGCTTCCTCCTCTCTCTCTGCCTGCCTCTCTGCCTGCTTGTCATCTCTCTCTGTCAAATAAATAAATAAAATCTTTAAAAAAAAATAAAATAAAATAGACTTTGTAGAACTGGTAGAATTTAAATAAATAAGGAGAAAAGGGGATTGTAGGAAGAGACAGTTGCTTCCAAAAAGGGACGACGGTGGCTAAATACAGGGCACCGATTTAGGGGATGGTGAACCGGACCAGGATGTTAGGCTGAAGAATTTGTGTTTTTGTGAAGAGGGGAGTAGTTTTCTTAGCGGGGGATACGGCATAACCACTTCACCGACTGAAGTACACACTTAATTGAAAGTGTAGCTTGTTTAAATAATACCTACCTAGTAACGGGCTTGTCAAAGCCTTGAACAAGGATGGATTTTGATGAAATTAAATATTCAGTGGCCACAAGTCCTTGTCTAACGCCATACTGATTTAAGTATAGGCATTTCCCAGAATAAAAGATGGATTATAAAAGCCAGGTATTTTATTCCTTAATTGCTGTGGAAGCTAGTCTCCAGTTACAGCTCTAAGCTTTAGCTGATGTAAGAGTGTTTCAGCCAAAGTTAAATTTAATAGAATGCATTAATTCTTCCCCATAACAACCAGAACCTAGCACAAATTTTAGAATGCATTTACAGCATGTTAAAAGGGCAGACATTTATAAGGATGTAACAAACCACCTTGCTTGCTACGTTTTAGCTAGATTATAGGAATATAGGCTACTATACTATAAAATAATGGACTTCATAGCTCTTTTCAAAAAATAAAGGGCATGTTCACTTATGAAGTAACCTATTTTACGAAGAAATTTTCAAAAAGTATTGGTGATTACAATTAAGTCATATTTAGGATTTTACTTTTTAACAAGTTTTATTTTTTGAGACACAGAAGATAGACTCCTGGCAAGAATCTTTTTTTTTTTTTTTCCTTCTCAGAGGGGCATGAAATACTGGGGTACAACTGTTAGGTGATAAACAAAAGGCAGGAAAATAACCACAAAGCCTTAATTAATACAAAAAAGAGGAACTGGACAAATTTAGAGAAATGAATACGAGCTATATTTTTGTTTATTTTGGTTGTTCTCTACATGTTCGAGAAATATCTGGAGAGTCACCGAACACTTCGCGATTTTCCAGCTTACTTTCCACGTTGCGGGTCAGCTAGCTAACCCGTTCCTGAGAAACCAGACCACTCAGAGCGTTCACCCAGTTCAGCTTCAAGGAGTTTGAAGACAAGGATTTGTCTCAGCTGGGTACTGGAGACATTGGGATGAAGCAACTTTGGGTGGGCTCTATGCCACTGGTCTGCCCCAGGCCTGCAGAAGTAATTTTGTTGTGCCTTGAAAAAAAAGTTCTTTTCTCCAACGTATGTGAGAGGGAAAGTTCTCACAAGGAGTGTGGGTCCAACCGTGAGTTCCATCTTGTATGTGGGTTGAAGAGGATTTAACAGGGACATCTGTGATGTATCTCGCTAAATGAACAGGGTAGAAACATATGGTAATAATAAATATTGTTATACACTGTATGAGCATACTTTAATGTAATTTTAGTAATCTGTTTTCCTTATCCAATATTTGCCATTCTGAGGTGAACTCTCACTGCTCTGCCCGTATTTTCCTTTAAAAAGATTAATTTTCTTAATTGCTTATTGCTGTGGTATTTAGCCCTTTGTCATAGCTCTTTAACTAGAGTATATAAAACTATATTGCATTCAGAACCAGGAAATATTAAATGAGATCCAGACCTCAGCAAATCAGAAAACTAATTAGGAATTTATCTCATTTTATGAAGAGAAACATCTTATTTTTATTGTTCTCATTAAATGAATAATTTATTCTTTAAAAAACCTTTTATTTTAAGGCATTCAGAAACACAGAAAGAGTGGGACTTTAAGCAAAGTTACAGTCACCTTGATAATCTTTAGTTTCTCAAATTTCTGTCTAAATGAAAATTCAAACTTGATTTATGAATATTCTAGATAAAATAATGGTATCACGTAAGGAAGAGATCTGTGACTGAGGCATATATGGCTCTGTCTTAGATATAAATGAGTTACCAAAAAATACAGAATTTATTTTGTGTCACATAACCTAACTGTGGTTAGGTGCAAAACCTACATAAAGCATTTACTGAGTAGTTAATATCAAAGTCCTCTTTTAATAAGAATTACATTATAAATTAACCCTACTGAGTCAATTGATATTATCACTGGCTATGTAACAAATGATATAAAAACATGTATCTTGGTTCTTACTGTGTCCTGGTAATTCACAACCATATGGACATGCCCTTATATACATACAAAATCAGGACAACAGGATGAACTAAGTTTAAACCAGCTTGAAAAAGACCAAGGGCTGATACAAGACCGAGCTGCTTTATCATCAGAGATCTTAAAAAGTAATTGAAAACACTCACCTTGTTTTGCTACTTTGGAGGTATCCTGGCAGATTATATAGCCATCACTGGAACATTAAACTGAAGTATGAGAGGCCAATGTATCCCTTAGGAGAGAAAGATTTGTTAGAAGGTGTTAATGGTTTAGCATAAAACCTCAAGGTAAGTCAAGCAAGTCAGTGGCTCTGAAGCATGGCTTTGCTCCCTGTGTTATCCTGCTGTTTTCTTAGTGGTGTCACCAAAATTCTTTATATTGATTGAGAAGGTTCCATAAAGTTTGAATGTATGAGATCTCCAGCCTTAGGTCACTGATACTCACACTCCTAACTTTAAGTTACAAAAATACCATAAAAACAGCAAATTAGGGGGAGATCACAGATATAGTAGGAGAACAGAATAACTTCTGCAAAAGTTTATGTAACAAAGTTTAAACATTAATTCATTGTCTGATTTGATTAGTAGTAGAGCTAGATCAATCAATCAGTCAGCATTAGCAGGTCGGTAGCATGTGGTTTCCTCCACAGGTACGCAATCCTTTTCCCTCTGAGTTCTTACTCATTTTTCTAATACACAAACTGCACAAATTTTTAATACATCATTCTTTAATGATGTATCTGGTGATTAGAGCCCTTCTGCTTTACAGTATTCGTTTGGTATGTAGGCTACTTTACTAACCGCTATTGGTCTCCCGTAGTATACCTACTCTTCTGGGTTTTTGTTTTTGTTTTTTGTTTTTTTTTCCTCTCTATTCTATATAAGAGGAAAGAATTGCCCATGGATGTACACTTCTAGATTTCTTTTTTTTTTTTTTTCATTTTATTTAATTTTATTTCTTTTCAGTGTTCCAGCATTGTTCATGCACCACACCCGGTGCTCCATGCAATACCTGCCACCACCAGCCCCTCCCAACCCTACCCCCCTCCCCTCCAAAACCTTCAGTTTGTTTCTCCGAGTCCACAGTCTCTCGTGGTTTGTCTCCCCCTCCCATTTCCTACTCTTCTCTTTTCATTTCTCCTTTCTATACTGTAAGTTTCTTAAGGGCAGGGGGGAAAAAAAAGCCTTCTAACAAGAGAAAGCATTGAATAAACGTTTTCATTGCTTTGGATTTCAAGGCAAACTCTCACCAACATTTAATGATGACTATTTGAGCTATAACCATGGAAGAATATTTATATCCTTTTCTGGAAAACACAGATACTCTTTTCTAATGATTATAGACAATTACATTTTGTACTATCTTTAACGTATTTTTCTATTGTTTAAAAAAATTCTATCAGAAAATCATCATCGTAGAAACTCATATTTTAATTTGACCTAACCTTCTTCTTCCCTTCCTCCCTCCCTCTCTTATTTCTTGCTCTTTTTCTTTGCAATACATTGAAAAATTAATGACATAATGTAGCTTCTTTTTGGATCTAAATGAATGATTCCATAAAATATAGGCTAAAGCACTATGTTGGGATTTTTAATTTCTCTATTGGGAGATTTCCTGAGATTTGCAAGACGTAGGACAAGGGTGCTATAAAAAGTTAATCTAGAGTGGTCTGAATGGAAAACGACTTAAAGGGATTCAATGGTGTCAAATAAGCATCTGAGATTTTTTTCTTTTAGGGATAAAATGTTAGATTTTTCAAGACTGAAATTAGTTGAAATTCTCCTCTTCCTCCATAATTAAGTAATAATATGTGACAAAGCATGAGTTAGTGCATAATAATTCATACCTTTTGCTTTGCTAAGAATGAGGCCATAGGATGAGTGCTTGTTTAAATGCACAAGTTATGAATTATTATATCATAATTCACACCTTGAAGTACCATATTGTGATTATAAAATGGCCCTGTGCAAATATTATTAATTTTTAAAGTTCAGAAATAAATTATTAAAAATAACACATTATGACTTCAAAAGAACATCTCTAATGTGAATTCATTAAAAATGGAATGAAAAATAAATTAGTGTACACTGAACCAGAATTATATATAACCTTTCTTGATGAACTATTTTCATTGACATAGTGTTGTGAAGCATCCACTCTATAATTTGTAGCTATGGTGTAGCTCTTTCTCTTTTTTTTTTAACATCCCAACAAGTAATGTATTCTTACTTTTTTCTCTTAGGGCCATAACTTAATGGTGGCTTTAAGTTAGACTTTGCAGTCAATTTTGGTACTGTTTTCTTGTTTAACAGGGTTGCATGTGGGAATCATGAAGGGCAACTCTCTTTAGCAGTTGAGTACTGACCTCCAGCCTTTGAACCCAGTCCTTCAATGGCTTCTAGGACAATGCCTTTTGATGGTCTGTCCCATCCCCCTTCCTCCCCCCCACCATCTTCCATCAGTTTCCTTTCATCTTTCTTTCCACTGGCTACAGGTAGTCTTCAAAATGCTCACATATTTGATTTTCTTCTCTGTTTAGTCCTACTCCATCAAGACCATATTTATTTCAATGATTCTCTCTATGTAGAAAACAACCTAATGTAGCTTAGTTTCTAGAATTTCTCTCATACTTCAGATTACTGATACTTCCTGTTATTATCTCAGTCAATCCGGTTATTATTCCATATCTTGAAATCCAACATATCAAAATGGAGTGCTGTCACCTCCTCTCCAAACCAGCTCCTCTTCCCATTTCTCTCAGTGTGTCTATCCACTTCCTGCTCTGAAATTAGAAGCCCTTCCATCACTGTCTACCCTTTTCGTCTTTTTTCAACCACTGAGCATCTATTTTATGTCAGCTACTCCATGAGGAATAATTGAAGGTAAATGTTCTTAAAAAACCTTCATTGTAATAAAAGAACCAATCATGCAAGTAAATAAATTTAAGCACATTCCACTGTTTCTACCACTTACCATGAAAAACTTTATGGAGAAGTGGTCCTGAAGGATGAGTGGCGTTTCAGAGAGTACGTGGGTCACTCCAGGGGAACCAAAGTTGTGTGCAAACACCTCTAGCAGAGAATGCAGAAAAATTCTTGCTACCTTTTAGTGTTCAAATATCTTCTCTTTCACGACAACCTGGGAATGGTAGGCATTGTTTTATTACTTTAATGTTCTTAACTTGGCAAAATAAGATTTCACAAAGCTAGGTCAGTCCTATACAAATTTTTACATGATAATATGTTTGAAAAAAAGGAAATCATTGCTTTACATACAAAGAATTACCAAGTCCTTATCTGATATGCTTATCTCATATTCCATTTATCTCATAAGTTTCAGACTCATCTCCAAAGTCCTCTATTTATATGGCTGTAGCCCTCATTTAGAAACTCACTATTTCATTCTTAATTACTTTGGCACCTTTTAATTGGTCTTAACCAATCTCTTCTTTTTTTTTTTTTTATTCTGTGCCATACTCTGCTGTTAGATTAAGCTTCCTGAGTATCTTAAATTCTTTTTCTCTTCTGATCAAGAACTTACAGTATCTTTCTATTCTTTCTATTATCCCTGTTCAAAGCTCTATGCCCAGCTGTCAAACTCCTGGAACATTCACTTCACCCCATCTCCCAATCATATTTCCAGTGGCTTTCCCAAATGCAACATTCAAGGATGTTGGCCTTCCAGTTCTCCGCACAAATAACCTCTTGCATTCATACTTTTGCAAATCTTGTTTCTTATCCCTCGAGTCACTCTATTATAGCCTTTCCTCTTCCTTAATTCCAGCTAAAGTTGAATTTTCTCTATGCAATGATATTTGATCACCGCAACTCTCATCTTTCTCCTCCATATTAATTTTCAAACTTCTATCATACCCAATATAAGGATGACTGGTTATGTCACTCAATATTGATTATTTAAACATACCTACTAAGTTTAAAGCACTGTTAGGAGCAAAGAAAAGAAATAAGAAAAGGAGAAAGATGGAAAATTATTATTGACTATGTTTTAGGTGTCAAACACTGCCCAGCATTTTCACATACCTAAGTTCTGTTCCTCAAGGAGATTCCAGTCAGATATGAAGAGTCAATGTGAAAATTTGTTATGTAAAGCAGACTGTGCTAAGTGTGGGTTAGAGGTCAAAGAGAAGTGACATTATGGAGAAAGGACACCGTGATTCTTAGTGATGTGACTAAGAGCGGCTCAGAACAAGGTGGCATGAACTGGCATGGGAGGAAGAGTAGACTTTGGAATATGCAGAAATGGGTTGAAGAGAGTATTTTGTGAAAGTGTAGGGAGGCAGGAAAATGTTGAATGTATTTAGAGAAGAATGATTACTCCCATTTGGTATATCATAGTTTAATCTGTCATTGAATTGTTTACTTATAGCTATATCAAAATCCTCCAGAAACACAGAATGTCACATCACCTTTTAAAAATGTCCTAAAGAATGGGGCGCCTGGCTGGCTCAGTGGGTTAAGGCCTCTTCTTTGGCTCAGGTCATGGATCCCAGGGTCCTGGGATGGAGCCCCACATCACACTCTCTGCTCAGCAGGGAGCCTGCCTCCTCTCTCTCTCTCTGTCTGCCTCTCTGCCTACTTGTGATCTCTGTCTATCAAATAAATAAATAAATAAGTCTTTAAAAAAATAAATAAAAATGTCTTAAAGAATGTAGCACAGGCCAAAGTTGTAATATTCACTCAATAAATGCATCTTTGATTCATTTAAATTTATTAAGCACAAAAGCTATTCCTAATAATATTTAGCATTTATGTAACACTTTTATTCTTTGGATCTTTACGTAAAGTCATTTGCCTATTTGGTCTTGCATAGAGATTGCCGAAGTTGGGAATCTTTTAAACCTTATTTTATTTTATTTTGTATTTTACCATTCATGTAGGCTTTTATAACTACGTGATTACTTTTGCTGTACATATTTTGCTTTTTTATGCATGGATTCCAATGACTGTCTGGAAATACTTTCAGCCTAATGAACTTTCTTTAGTATTTCTCTCTCTCTCTCTCTTTTTTTTAATTAACATATAGTGTATTATTTGTTTTAGGGGTACAGGTTTGTGGTTCATCGGTCTTACACAATTCATAGCTTACCATAGCACATACCCTCCCAATGTCCAATGTCCTTAAATCTATTTTTAAAGAATGTTTAAGTAATTAACTGAATGAGCAATAATAAGGATTTCATGCTTCAAATGAAGGCAGCTTTTACATTGTATAATTCTCCAATACTCAAACTTTTTAGACTTCTGAGGCTTGATGGCTACCAAATGTTTTACATTTATTCTTGTTTGTTTAGTGAACAATAATGTAACACCTATTTATAATGCCAGGTTCTCGCATAAGGATTGGAAAACCTCAGAGGAACTTATTTCCATGACTAATGTTGAGGACAGCTCAGATTGAGAAAATAGTTGGTTCACCAGGTGAGAATGTGCACTGAGAATTTATGAAGCACTAGGGAAAACCATCTGCTACCTAAAACAAGTTGTCCAAAGTTTAGTCCAGTCCTGTTCGATATATATACATTGAAAATCAACTGGGTACCAGCCATTATAATGTATGAGACGTAATTCCTTGTCCTCAAGCAATTCACAGTCTTGAAAGGACCTACTGGTGTAATGTAAGTATAATTCTATCAATGTAGATTTGAGATTGCTCTTCCAGGTTCAGTTCTGCTTCTTATTATAAGATCTGAAGGTTCCCACAACATGAAAACCATAATGGCCTATATTAAATGATTTTCTAGCATCTATACAAGGACAAAAAAGTAAACCTTTATAACTCCTGACATGTTTTAGTTGAGCTTAATGCACAGAGGCAACCAGCAGCAGCATTATTGGAATCAGCTGAACTTCATCACTATAGTTAGACTCCTGTGACAGTCATCTACAGTTTCCAAAATACATGTCTAATTTTGTGTACGTCAATTAACTGCTTCATTATCAAACTTTGGCGGGTAGCGGATGACAAAGTCAGTCAAAGATATGGAAAAAAAAAAAAAATCCCTGACTCTCAGAACTGCATTTATGGCTTAGTGAAATGTATCTAGCAAGACTCTTTTTATTTCAGCCACTAAAAGTAGGTCCTTGCTGAATTACTTTTCCTGCCTTTAAACTCTTTTTCTAGATAAGATGATGGAGGAAGGGCAAGAGAAAATCAAAAAACAAACTTAATAACACCATACCTTCGGAGCAGCTTGATTTATAATGAGTTTGTGGGAACATTCTGAACCTATTTCATGTTGAATTACAGTCCACCTTTACAAGTGGCTGCTAAAGGAGTTCATGAACATACTCCTTGTACTACTTCAATCCTCTTCCTGCTCAGCCACTAAAATTTAAAATGCGATACAAACAAAATGCATCTATAAATTTATATAGTAACTACACAAACAAATGCAAACTCATTCTTAGTAACCATAAAATTACCTTCTGTTATCTATCACTTTGTGAATTATAGTTTCATCACGTGGAACAGCCAACAGCACAGAATTACACTGCTTCTCTTCTTACCCCTGTGTCACTGCAGTTCTCTTTGCTAGAGAAGCAATCAATAGTCTCATGGATAAACAAATGATTAAAGGCCAAGATGAACTACTGTAAATAGGGATCACATTATCTATTTTTGCACTGAATATAATTAAAAAAATCAGTGTCTACTTTTGGCACCTGGCTTGAATCATAATCCAATCAATGTCTTTTGTTTCTCTGATTTTGCATTCTCAAAATCTTTAGAAAGGACAAGTTTGCAAACAGGTACAAAATAAACAATGAAATAAAGGTAGATTTCAGTGGATTTCTTACTGTGAAGTATAAATTGGATACATGAATACATAATGAAACGTCACGGAAATTTTAGCTCCAAAGTCACTAGAATTTGAAAACCTTTTAAAACTTAATACTAATTCAATAACCAAACAGTGTCACTGGTTTAGTGAATATGAGATCTGTAAAGTTTTTAAGTTTGGTAATTCTATGATAACATAGTTCAAGTGAAATAAAGATGAAGACAAAGTTCTTTTTATCTTTAATTCCTCATAAATATAAGTAAGTTGATTTTTCTGTAAGTTATGGGCTATACAATATTTAACTATCATTTTTAGATGAAGAAAATAAATCCAAGAGTAGAAACATATTCCCAATGTATTTTCATCATTAAAATTTGGGTTATAAGAATAATCTGTTCTGACTATTTTTATTTCATTAGCCCATTGCTGTGTAGTAATAGCAAATTAAAAATAATCAGTATGGTTGATGACTATTCTACTTATACTTTTGTATTTTGCTATATAAAATATTTTTTAATGTTTTGTTACTCTCTAATGTTAACACTTATCTAGATTCATTTTTTGATTATTATTATTTAGTCAACTACTAGCTCTAATGAAGAGATCTTGGAAATGCAATATGATTGCAGAAATTGTAATTTTAACACATACTTTGACAAAGTCAAAAAGGCAAAGAAATCATGTGAGAAACGATTAAAATGGCAAAGAGAGGCAGGATATTAGATAGGAGATAAAATATCTACAAAAATGGAGGCCATGCAGGTAAGCCAACCTCTAAGTAATAGCACCATCAAAGATATAATAAGAGAGTTTTCTTAAACAGAAGAATCAATGTTCAACATAACATGAATGGGGGGTAAAAAATACTAGACCTGTAATTGTGAAGTTTTCCCAACACCAAGGCTAATGTAATGACTTAAAAACTTCCCCAAAATGAACAGTTTGTTTATAAAACAACAAATAACAGATTAGCATCAACTATACATCTGTATAATTAGATGCTAGAAATTAATGCAACAATGCATTTGAAAGTTTGAGAAATAATGTTTCAATCTAGAATTACATACCCAGCTAATCTCTTGGCCAAACTGAAGCTGGAAGAGACATATTTTCATGTCTCTAATTATTTCCCTTTCTTTAGAAGTTATGAGAGGGTAGATTCCAAGCATTTAAACAGGGATGTGGAACACATAGAATCAGGGAGCATGTTGAAGGGTTGATTCAAGATTTAGTGGTGCAGCAGCTCTGGGGGGCAATGAGTTCAGATGGATACAGAACTGGAAGGGAGGTTTCTGTGGGGGAAAAAAAGAGAGATAACTCTAGAGATTTAATGTTATCCTTGAAAATACGGAGCAATTTGAGGAAGCAAAAAAGACAGTCAACACTAGAAAAAAGTTACATGTAGAAACTTCAGAAACAAAATAAAACCCAGCAAAACAAAGCAAAATAGTAAATCTGTGCACAAAAGGAAATGCAATTATAGTACAGTATTGGTTATGCAGCACATAATATTTACATAGTTATAACAATAGAGCCATTGATTTTTGTATATACAAAAATTATGCTGAAGGACATAATTATGCTTTACAATACAGAACATAAATGCCATTACTCTTATTAAAGGGAAAGCCCATATGGCTGAATTTGGAAGTTGAAAGGGGGAAAGGAAAGTTACAGGTAAAGAAAAGAGGTCTGGTATCCTTATTTTTCACTGCAGGGAGTCAGGAAATTGGTCTACTGATGACTCAAGAAGTAAGGCCATTTACATATTATTTAACATTATAAAAGTAACCAATAAAAAGACTAAAAATGAATGCTATGGGGGAAAGTATGTAGAAGTGGTACAAGGGTTTAAATACCAATCAATTATATAAGAAATAAATATTCTTCATAAATTTTCACTCAATACATATTTGCTAACTGAAGGAAGAAAGGAACAAAGAAAGATGGCTTGGCAGCAGAGTTTGTGGTCTACAAATGACGTTGACATGCCAGATTCCTACCATCTGGAGCTGAGTAGCTATTAGGTGCCACGCACTGTTGTAGCTGCTGAAGCAATACAGATGAATAATGAAATAAAGATAATTAGGAGATGGGGAGAACAACATGTTGAATAATTGCAATTAAAATTATGAATGGCACAATAGAAGTATGTATAGGTTGCTGTGGGGCTACAGAGGGTGGAAGGAATCCCAGCACCTTGTGGCAAAGCATCAGTTAACATTGCCAATGGCTAGTGACCTTTGAGTAGAATCTGTAGACTAATCCATGTACATTAACTATAACATCATGGTATGATGGTAGAGATGGAGCTCAGGGAAGGCATTCCACATGGAGGGACCGGTATATGGGAATATGGCCTGGAATGCCATAATTTGAAGTGGCTATAAATAGTAAGTTCTGGAAATTAAGATGAAAACAGAAATGACTGTATAGTGTAAACCAGGAGTAATAGAAGGCCATGATTTGAACAACCTTACATTTTATAGTAACAAGCTTCCTGCTCTATCCTAAGTGTAATGGGGGGGGTCATAGAACAAGCCTAGTCGAGAAATGGTCAATGTCGTTCTGACACCAAACTTTGAAAACAGTGCAGGGAATAGTTGGACTGGGGCCCATCTGGGCATAGGAAGTGTTTTAGAAGTGATTTAAAGAGAATCTCCTTAAATCTTCACCAGATAATGTTTACATTGCTAAAGGAATGCTTTCATGGAGGATTTTACAACAAACTTTGGAAATTCCAAGAGTGGATGAAAGTAATTTTGGATGAGGGGTTAAGGAGAAGTGATAAAGAGTAATAAAAACTGTCCATCTTGTAGGGACTGGTAACTCAGCACAAAAAAGAGACTTGCCATCAGCAGGCAAACTGATGAGGCTAAACCAAATTTTACTACGTTCTCACACATAAAGGGCCCAAGTGTAAGGGCCTCAGAGAAAGTTTGGTGAGTCACCATCAACACACAGTTGGTGAAATGGGAAGAGAAAAGGAAGAACATCTTATCATAGTTCCTAATGTAGTAGTCTTAGATCTTTTTCTTTTTTTAAGAAATGGAAAAAATAATTTAAATTTGGGATAGTAATAAGGACATTGAATACATTTTAAAGTCATTTGAGGTTTTTCAAAGTTGAAATATATTTTTTTAAAGGTTTTACCTATTTGTTTAATAGAGAGAGTTCATGAGCCGAGGGAAGGGTAGAGGGAGAGAAAGAAGCAGAATCCCTCCCTGTTGAGCAGGAAGGCTGACCCACCTGACAGGGAGGGGATGGGGGTACTCAATCCCAGGACCCAAAGGCAGACCCTTAACCAACTGAGCCACCAGTGCCCCCAGAGTCAAAAATCTTAAGGTCAGGAACAGTGCACATCATTTCAGACTGTTCAAATGTTTTTCACGTCTGTCCTGGGAACGGTGAGCCATTGTCCTATCACAGGGATTTGTATAGTATAACCATTTGCTAATATCACTAATTTTTCTTAGTAACTTACATTCATAGTCAATAAACACTCTATTCAGCAACTCTGCCAAGGAAATTGATATTACTACTTCCAAAATTGATTATTTTGACCCAAGGCTGCTGCTGCTGCTGCTACTTCTTCTTCTTCTTTTTTTTTTTTTTTTTAAGCTAGGCTATGCTTAAGAGACTTTCAGAAAAGAACAGAGGAGAAGAAACATACAACTCCGTACTTAAAATATATTTATTTTTATTATTATTATGAAATTGTTAATTTCCTAAGGGAATGGAGTTTAAATGAACATTCTGGAGTCCATTTCCTAGGCCAATTAATAATGACCTCATTTGTAGGAAAAGATAGTATCTGTACATTTCAAAGTAAAATTTATGGCACCCATGTAAGTAATGGGATAAGAATTTCTAACACTTTGATACAGTAGATTTATGCTTAAATACTTAATTCAGTATTTGGTAAGTTTTCAGATTCTTATACAGATGTGTTTTCCCTAAATAAAGCTGGAGATCAATCAGAAATCCAGGGCTCCTATCATTAACGTTAGAAAATCATCAGCCCCCAAACTCATGATACTTTTTCTTCTGAGGTCAAATAGCTGGTGTCTCATTTGCAGAGATGAACTAGAGTTCGCTGGTGAGGTAAAAATGAAAGTAACTTCAGCTGACCCATTAGCAAGTAGCAGAAACGATCTAGCACAGTAACAAAGCAACTGATAGGGTTGCTAACTACTTTGATACACAGATGGGAGTTCCCCAGTAGGTTTTGGGCAACTGGGTATGGCAGGCACTTCCTTTTTGAATATTTGTGTGTCTCATCAAAGTAACTTCCTTTATGTCACTTAACCATGTTCATTTTCATAGGTGAAGGCAACTGGCAGAGTGGAGATGTCAATTAGAAGTTAGGCAGAATGGACACTCCCAGCTCTTTTTGGATGGCGTGCCCTTCCACGCATCTCTGGTTTTGGTGCATAGCTGCTGCATGGTTATTCACATGTATTATCTACACTATAATGCTTCATTTACATAGCTTTTTATATGCAGGCTACAACTGCCAACATTTCAGAGTTAAAATAATATTGGAATTAAATATGAACAGAAGAAAAGAAAATTTGATAGTTGAGATGGAAAAAAGATGCTCTCATGTGTGATTAGAAAATGATGGGAGTTCAATGAAGTGGAAAGATACGGAAAGCTGTTCTGGATACCAACTACTTGTATAGGATCTTGCATCGATGACTGTGACAAGTGATGGCAGTTCTTCTGCATCAGAAGACGGTCCCTTTGCGATTTTGATAAGTGTACCAAGTACGGAAGTCAGAATCCATTGATGAACTTAAAGAAATCGTTGACAGTAAGAAAGGAAGCAAAGCTATTTATTTGTTCACTTAAAACAGATGTCTGTATTTTGCTGCTCACTTTTTAGAGTGAGAGAGGGAACGGGGGTCCTTGTGGAAGAGTTAAAATAGAAAGCAAACGAAAGACCGAAATAAATAGTTAACTGTTTATTTGTCTTTTCTACCATTTTATGGGAAGCAAAATTCCCTACTGAATATTTCTTCTTGAGTCATTTAAATAATAGAAAATGGAAAGGCAATTTCAGTTGTGGGGTGAATTTTTATTTTTTTTTTAAGATTTTATTTATTTATTTGACAGACAGAAATCACAAGTAGGCAGAGAGGCAGATAGAGAGAGAGGGGGAAGCAGGCTCCCTGCTGAGCAGAGAGCCTGATGCGGGCCTTGATCCCAGGACCCTGAGATCATGACCTGAGCCGAAAGCAGAGGCTTTAAACCACTGAGCCACCCAGGCACCCAAATTTTAGTTTTATTTTCTTTGGAAATCTCATGTTGGAGAAATAAATGTAAATATACATGGAACTGAAAGAAGCCACTAGTCAATTCAGGTTTTATGTGGATTCTATCACGTGGCAGTAATAGTGATTAAGACAATTGTTCACACAATAGGATCAGAGAACGTTCAAGAGAGCCTGTTATTAAGGAGGGCATGTGATGTGGTGAGTACTGGGTTTTATATGCAACTGATGAATCATTGAACACTACATCAGAAACCAAAGATGTACTATATGTCAGCTACTTGAATTTAAATAAAAATTTTAATAATAACAATTAAAAAAGATTAAAAAAAATGAAACCAGAGCAAAGAAAGTTTTGTGTAACTTGTGCAATTAAAGATCAAAGGATGTGATTTTAAGTTTACTGCCAAGTTTATTAAGATGATGAAAGTGGGAGATATATTTCTATTATTACTAATATATCATACATGGGAACTATGTATGTATAAACCAGTGTACTGTACTGTCAAAAATGGAAGGCTGGTGGTCTCTTTAAATGTAAATTTGGATTTTCTTTGCTGAAGGTTTCAAAGGCAGAGAGATATGGCAGAGAATTTTTTGTTTGATTTTTTTTATAATGTTAATTTTTAAAAATTAACAAGTAAAGCACTTATGAGGTTGGACAATTTAGAGAAGTATAATAAGAGAAGAAATATATAATTAGATGAATGCTTAATTTGACTATCTTACACATTTAAGAGAATGTTTTTGGGTGAAAGATTTTATACCTCATAATTTTCACAATTATCACATTATATTCCAAATGGAATTAATCACAACGCATATTGTGATTATAATTTAAGCTTACACTGCTTCTACTTCAACTCTTAGTGCTTTTGTATAATTTCTATTGTATAGAATAGTTGGGACAAATGTTATATGATTTTGCCCAAATATTTAAGACATAGATTGAAAAAAATCATATAAAATTTGTTTTGCAATTTAAAATTAATAATTTAATGTATGAGGAAATAGATATGCTGAAGTAAAAGGCAAGAAATGCTAATAAAAAATATTATGGGCATTTCAGAGAGGATATCTCACAACCAAAATCATTTGCTATTTTTAGAGAACAGTAAAATAATTAAAGATATTTGTTTCCTCCTGTAACAATTCTTCACTTAAAGATCATAAAGTTTTAATAGAAAATGCTTTCTGGGGCGCCTGGCTGGCTCAGTGGGTTAGGCCGCTGCCTTCGGCTCAGGTCATGATCTCAGGGTCGTGGGATCGAGTCCCGCATCAGGCTCTCTGCTCAGCGGGGAGCCCGCTTCCCTCTCTCTCT
This sequence comes from Mustela lutreola, assembly GCF_030435805.1. NCBI lineage: Eukaryota > Metazoa > Chordata > Mammalia > Carnivora > Mustelidae > Mustela > Mustela lutreola. The sequence goes on from NC_081302.1 coordinate 34,902,118, forward strand.
CTCTGCCTGCCTCTCCATCTACTTGTGATTTCTCTCTGTCAAATAAATAAATAAAATCTTTAAAAAAAAAAAAAAGAAAGAAAATGCTTTCTGTGCTTGCTGTTCGTTAATAGGACTGTCCTTTCTTTTCTCCAGTTTGCCAAGCATATTCATATCAAAGGGTTCGTATATTCATGATAAAATATTTTACATTGGAAGACTAAGACAGTGAAGTTGAAACTCAAGAGACACTGGGTTTTGAAGATATGATTCTGTTTATGTATTTCTTACAGAATTTCTACTTTGTAGGTGACATCAATTTGGACTCCTTTTTAATTCACATCTTGGAAAAACTGAAGGAGCTACAGTCAATTATTTTCATAATGGGCAAATATTCCACCAGTGAGGCTCAGATTTGGCAGGTTTGAACAGATGAAGACTAGATGCTGACCACTGCAGGAAATCACTCTCCATAGAGATTACTGAGGGCCAGTCTGGTGATGGGTAGTGTTCACCAATTCAGTCCTGTCTTGTTCTGACGCTCTGGGTGGGCCACCCCATACCATTGTGCAGGGCGCCATTTATATGCCTGGACAGCTGGCTCCTTTGCTTGGCCATTAGTCTGTCACCTCTGTTCTGCTGGAAGTACTCTTCTAGCCTGGCTAGACTCTGACCGGGCAGGTAAGGCTATCCACAGCCTTTGTGTCCTCGCTTCTGGGGCGTGAAGCCACACCTGGCTGTGCTCCTCATGGCAATAGAATTTTCAACAATATATTAACTAGGACTAACTTCTGTAGACAAAATATACCCTGATTTTCTGCGCTAGTGATTTACATAATTTTATGTGCTCTCTACATCTCATGGACTAAAGGAAAAGGCCTAAAAATGAAAGGGGAAAAGTTTGGTTGCATTTTAATAAAGGGAGTATTGGGCGTCTGGGTGGCTCAGTGGGTTAAGCCGCTGCCTTAGGCTCCGGTCATGATCTCAGAGGTCCTGGGATGGAGTCCCACCTCAGGCTCTCTGCTCAGCAGGGAGCCTGCTTCCCTCTCTCTCTCTCTCTGCCTGTCTCACCATCTACTTGTGATCTCTCCCTGTCAAATAAATAAATAAAATCTTAAAAAAAAAAAAAAGGGGGGGGTATTGACCATGAGAAGGAGGGAAGGCAACAAGTGGATGTGGATGGCCCGGGTAGGAGGAGTCATGTCTCCCACACTTGCTCCCACTCTTAAGGTGCTATGTTCATTTTCCTAAACAGGTTTCTTAAGTAAAGCTTTTGCATTACTAATGTTGCTTGCCCCATATGGCACTGTTTAAAGATGAGAACTTTTAGGCTTTCTGCCTGGGTGCCATTTCTACCCTGCCCTTCTCACTCCAAGTTGGAGGATGGTAATCCTCAAGTCTAGATAACGCTTTAAAACAACAACAAAAGGGGTGCCTGAGTGGCTCAGTGGGTTAAGCCTCTGCCTTCTGCTCAGGTCATGATCTCAGGGTCCTGGGATCGAGCCCCACATCGGGCTCTCTGCTCAGCCGGGAGGCTGATTACCCCTCTCTCTCTGCCTGCCTCTCTGCCTGCTTGTGATCTCTGTCAAATAAATAAAAAATTAAAAAATAAATAAAACAACAAAAAAAGATCGTTTCCAAATGAGTCACAGGAAGAGGAACCATTAACTTTTAAAAAGAAAAAGGTGAATGATTTCAGCCAGCAAAATCAAATTTATTAAGCAATAGCTGAGGAATTTCAACGGGGGCCAACCATAGGCAAGTCTGGAGAACAAGGGAGAAGAGGCTCCTTTTATAGAGAGAAGGTGGAGGTCGGGAGGGATTGTTTTCCATAAACGTTCTTGGAGGAAAATGGGAGTTGGAAGTGGTGGTGGTTTCTCATCGGCTGCAGGCTGGGGCAGCTTGCTGCTGCTGAACAGAGAGAAAATCTTCCTTTTTCTTGCTGGATGACACAAGGAGTGGTACCAGTGGGGCTCTTGAAACCCCTCCCTTTATGGCTTCCGGAAGCCAGTTTTGTTTGAGGTTTCCTTAACAGGGTCACAGCACAAATCTCTTGTATTTTTTTTAGACTCAAACTAAAATACTAATTACAAGGACAGGAAACCACATATTATTGTCACTGTTCATATTTCTTGGATTAAATACCAGTAGATGCTATTCCTTTTAAAAGTCAGACTCATACACGGCAAACATAAGATGTATTTAAGTGAGAGATATGCTTGATTAAGCAGGAAATGAGAGAAGTAAAGTAGGTCTGTTCATGGTGGAAGAGAGCCCTTTGAGATCAGGGAAAGGAGTTGGAACTAGGTGCGTATTAATGCGATCTTCTTAGAGTTAACTGTAGTTAAATGGCTTTACACAACCCTGGAAGCAAAAGCAGAAGATGGGCCAGTCAGTAAAAGAAAGGTCAGAGGCAACAAAGCACTGTGAGTAAGAGCAAGGATTCAGGTGCTCAGTGGGCAGGATGGGAATTGCAGACTTACTACTTACTGGCTGTGAGATTGTGGGCAAGTTACTGGATCTCTTCCTGCTTCCGTTTCTTCATTTGCTCAGTGGGAATGATGACAATAATAGGTTCATATCTCATAGAGTTGTGAGGATTAGAACACGATATATGGAAAGTGTTTATAATGTAGAAAGCATCCCAAAGCAATTATTATTGAAGTTTTATTAACCAATGAAGGTTAGGTGTGTCAGTGGAATAATCTTATCTGTAGGAATTTATTAAAGGGTAAGAGGTACAGAATCAACCTGAAGTCAAAATTAAGGGTATTACCTTTATATCTTTAACTGTGCTCAAGTGTCAGACTATTATTTGTCTTAATGCATGCATGGAACACTAATACAAGCAGTCTTGTCAGAGAGAAGTTGGGTATTGACCTGCTTATAAAAAAGATGAAGTTTATACATCGTTGATGTATATTTTCTCATTTAGAAATAACAAGGCATTTCAATTGCTCACCATCTGGCTGACAGAGATTTTTTTGAGTTACCCTGTTAATAATTCCTGAATATTCTCCGCAAATGTAACCTTAAAATTTCCAGTATTTATTGAAGCTCATAAAATATAGGTCAGTGTACACAAATCATTTTTAAGGTTATATGAGAAGAAGAGAACATAACCCATTCCATCCAAAATATGACCACCCAATGCAAAAATATGTATTCTTGCCATTTTGATACTTGAACTATTAAAAAGTTTAGAAATGTTTTAATAGTTACATGGCTGAACCTATATTTAATATTCTGTAGATTAAGTCAAAAGTACACTTTGCCCTTAAGGATGAAATGACAATCAGTATACAAAGGGAATATTGTATGAGAAAAACACACTTTGTCGCAAATGTAGACTGGCGGCTTCTAAATGTGCTTCATTTATACAATCAGGGATAAGACTACAAATGACTAAATAAACTCCCTGAAGAGTATAGAAAGTTTTCAGTTTGAGATTGTTTCCTGTGTCAGTCAGGGCCCTGTGGGGTAGTGAGTGGGGGGAGGTATGATGCCATTTTTAATGCATGTTCTAATAGATCTTTTTCATGACTCTAAATCATCTAATATTATCAGTCAAGCTGACTTATTCTTTTGATCTTCAAAGAGAAAATAATTCAAACTCTTCCCTTTCCTGAAATTTTCATTCAATATCTTCTATAAATGACTTTTAATGCACTTTCAATATCAGTAACTTTCACAATATCAGATGCAAGTTCATAGTGCATTCAACTTGTGATTTTTTTATTGACCATTAAATCAATAAATATACTGTTTCCCCCTCATGGGATTATGCACCTGTTAAGAATGAACATTTTTAGAGAGTTTAGCTTTAAATTTTCTTGGAATGAAACAGAAATTATTTTACACTGGTTATCTTTTTGTTCTTGTTTTTATGGACTAGGAAACCTAGAAAGAAGGCACATTAAGCTGAAAGATAAATGGGTAGTGTTCAACATTGACATTGAACAAAGATGAGAAAAGACATCATCCTTTGTCCACCTTCTTTGTTCCTAGTTGAAACCAAAAATGGAAATAAAGCTCTGCTTTATGGTGCATGCAGGACTCCAGATAAATGCTGATTGCTAACATGGATGTCATGCCTGTGTCACTTGGGCACCCGATCACACGTAAGGACATCTCCTTAAGAACAGGTGTGGTGTTGAGAACTCGGATGAATGCCTGCTTGTTCACTCCATGAACAGTAGCTGCATACTAAACCAACTCTGAGTGCATGCCCTTTGATGACAATGATTGAACCCTGGTATACTGCATGGTGGAGGGTTAAAGGTCTTGTGGAAGTTGGTGATTGTCTATAAGACAGTAATAGATGGGTCCTGATCAAGAGAGTTAGCTATCAATATTCCAATAATGTGATTTAAATACTATGCCATTTAAGTCAAATATAAACTCAACATAATTATAAAATTCTAGACAAAACAATCTGTTATAGGGTAATCTTGTTTTTGATGATTTAGATACACACTAATTTATCAGAAATGTGTCTACCGTGAGAGTACAAATGAAAAGCTCCACTATCAGTTATAAAAAGCTTCTACATGTACAATGTCTATAAATCTGCACCCCTTTCCAATAGATTGCTTTTTCTTTATATTAATTATGGCCCAGACTTCATTTTATGTACATTTTCATTTCCAGCCATGGAATGCCTTAAGTAATTCTTATCAGGGGAGATGTGAATAAGCAAGAGATTTTAGTTAGTTTATCTTGTTCTTCAGATGCTTGAAAAATACATGAAGTCATTTGGTTAATTCTTTCAACATATTATTTCATATGGAAGAGCTCCCAGCTTGGTCACCTTGAACAGCAATTACTTATTTCCTTATTATCTCTCCCCATTCCTGAGGTTTGTCTGCCTTGCACACAAATAAGGTCACATTTTGTCATCAAGACTGCTTATACAACTTCCTCAGATTTCATGTTGAATAGTGATCGTCCATTATGTGGCTAACTGATTACCTATTGGATTTTCTGGGAGCTGCTGAAGATGGTACACAAATGTTTCAAAAAAAATTTTTATAAGCATACACTGAACTAATGCACTATTTCTCAGTATGGGATTTTAGTCCACTTGACTATTTGTAAAGAATGTGTCTGGACAGTGACTCAAAGAACCTTTTTAAAAAAGCATATGAATCATACTCAATGATTTATTCACATATCTATTTAAAAAATTCCATTGGTCATGCTAAAAAAGGTTGCAAGCCCTTTGACTTAAGTATTTCTATAATGGCTGTTAAAATCAATTCTGGCATTAAAGTCTCCAAGAATGAACAATGCATTGAGTGGAAAATTGATTACATGGTCAAAGAACAGTCCTTTGTGGCCTCGTTTGCTTTTTCGATTAGCACAGCTGTCATGGCTGTTGTAGGTGGTCCTCAAAACTTATAGGGAAAAAAAAATCTGTCCTTGACACTTAATGTTTGTCTATGGATTTTTGGGAAAGAATTGTGTTTTTGCTTGCTTATTAGAACCTACTAATGTAGGTACCAATGTCAAATTGAGTTTGGTAAAGATAAAGGAGAGATACAGAGGAGACTGGCGTGTGGGGAAAACAGAGTAATGCAGAAAAACCACTTCTAGGATTTCTATCTAGTTTGTGGGAAATACATTCTTTTGTCAAGGAAAAGTGCTCTGATTCTCACTACAGCCATACCTATAGTCAAGCATCTTACCTCTGGTGGGAAATCAGCCGCTGAGCAGACTTGTGCAAGTGAGTAGCTAAAAGGGGGAAATCGTCATCTTGATTTTTAATCTTTGCCTTTTCTGTACTGCCATCAAAAAGCAGCTTTCCGGCCAGGCCTCCTCCCTGGCACTCAGGGAGGGACTTTCCCACCTACATTGATCTTGTGCACTTTACCTTGAATCACAGGCAGCGGGTGTTTAATAAGTGCTTATTGAAGTGTGCGATCGATTTATCTTGGATTTATTTATTTATTTATTTATTTACTTACTTACTTATATTTAACTTTCCCTTTCTAATGAGCAGGTTTCAGATCAAATCCTCTTAGAGTTCTGGAATGTTGATCTGCTCTGCTTGCTTTGAACCCTCCCTAGAAAAGACTCCCAGACCAATCTCTCTGGCTTCCTAGGCTGGCAGCCAAAGCAGCTATGACTGCTGTAACAGTTTTCTACAAATATATTGGCTTAAAAAAATACAAATTGTTTATCTTATAGTTCTCCGGGCAAAAATGAAGATGTCGGCAGGACTGTGTTCTTTCTGAAGACTCTATTGGAGAATCTACTTCCTTATCTCCTCCAGCTTCTAGAGTTCACCTGCATTCCTCAGATTGTGTCCTCCTTCTATGTTCAAAATCAGCAATGGCTGGTTGAGTCTTTCTCACACTATATCACCCTGACACAGACTCTCCTCTCTTCCTCTTCCACTTAAGTCTTTTTTTTTTTTTAATTTTAAAAAATTAATAATTTATTTGAGAGAGAAAGAGAGTGTACATGTGAGAAGATGGGGGAATGAGGGGCAGGGGCAGAGAGAGAATCTGAAGCAGACTCCATGCCCAGCAAGGAGCCTCATGTGGGGTTTGATCCCACAACCATGAGATCATGACCTGAGCCAAAACCCGAGTCAGATGCTTAACCGACTGAGGCACTCAGGGGTCCCATACTTCTTTTGCTTATAAACTCCCTTGTGATTACACAGGGAACCATTGGGACAATCTAAGATAATCTCCCCATCTCAAGGTCACCTGATTAGCAACCTCATTTGTATCTGCAATCCTAATTCTCCATTGCCAGGTAAACTAATATATACACAGGTTCCAGGGATTTGGGGTGGGGGCATTATTCTGCCTATCATACCTATATTAAGTCAAAGTAAACTTACTACATCTATAGCATTTATAATAACTACACTATCACAGCTAATCTTTGCTATGGGAAAGATACTACAACTCAGAGAACACCCAAGGCTTTCCCACTAGCTTCCACATAGCTGGCCTTTCCAACTGCAAAAAGAATTTTTAATCTGTAGTTTATTGGCTCCTATGGATTTCATATTTGTCATCTTTGAATGCCTAGAAATTGTATGTTAAATATTTTTTTGTGTGTTTTCAGAGAAGTCATGAGCAAAGTTACACAATTATATATAATTTTATATATCCCTATGTTCAGTTATTATTGTTCCAAATTTATGGTTTTGATTTTTTTCTTTCCTTGTCGGAAAATTTGAGTGGTTTCCAATGGTTTTAAGCTTATATTGAAACTTAACAAACATTTGACTTAAGACTATCAGAATCTACTTTTTGTTCTGGAAGGTGAACATGGAGATTCTGATATTTTATTATGTTCTTAGATTTGATGAGGTATCATTGGTGATTAAATAGTAAGTCTTTTTAAAAAAGATTTTATTTATTTGTTTGAGAGAGAGAGAAGGCATGTGCTCACAAGCGGGGATTGGGGCAGTGGAAGAAGCAGACTCCCTGCTGAGTGGGGAGCAGGACTGTGGGGGTGGGCTCCATCCCAGGACCCTGAGATCATGACCTGAACTGAAGGCAGATCCTTAACCCATTGAGCAACCAAGATGCCCCTAAATAGATAGTAAATCTTTAAGTAAGATTCTCCATTTCTGGAGCTTAGCTGAAGCTACTTGAACTAAAGAATTGAGGGAAGATTTTAGCTTCACTGCCAGTCAATCCTGTTTCTCTTCATTCAATTTGATATTTTTTGGTGCAGACTCTTAATGCCTTTTGCTTTTCGTGTCTGAGATGGTATTGAGATGATTTTGATGTCACAAGTAAAATGTAAGAAAGAAGTCTGTTGGATACCAAAGTTCTCTCAGAAACTCTCTTCTTTCATTCCCCCTTGTTTCCCTCCCCCTTGTTTGTAAATGAAAACCTTGTGCTTTTCTTGGCTGATAATTAAGACTCAGGCTTTTAGAATGCTCAGATATTGAAAGGAGCATGGAGATAGAAGAAGAAACCTCTTAATTTCCCTCTTCTCCTTCCATGGTGATTCTAGCTATCTAAGTCCTGGAAGCATTTGGTTTTTGGTCTTGGGATTCCTCTGCTAAGAGACTCAAAGCTGTTTCATAGTACAGTGGTCTCTGACGGGGCAGGAGGGTAAATGATCTGTGAGACTCTGCCATGCTTCCTTCTCCCAAAGACATTGACATGCATATAACCTTCAGAAGGAGTGGGTGAATGCAGATTTGGCACAATGTCTCTGAAAGATTGCTAAGCCTCGAGACATTCTACTGTCTAGCTACCTATCATGTGTCATCCTTCAAATCACAGATCATCAATTTAATCAAGTCTTTCCAGATACCTGCTAGGCTTCTAGTATAAGGTTAAGTTCTTAGACTCACTTTTTAAGTCAACAAACTTTTATTGAGCACTTATGGAATGCAAGACACAGTATTGTGTGCCATGAATTAATGTGTTGTAATGTGGCAGTTTACTGCATACTTATTCCCATAAAAGCTGAAAACATAGTTTAAAAGATGCAAAAGAGAGACAGTGAGTGAGAGAAAGAAAAAAAAAAAGACACGGGGGTAGAGGAAGTGGGAGAAGAGAGAGAGAGAGATTAAATAATATCAATTAAAGAAATATCACAGGTCATTACATGATTAATTACCAAATGAGTGCTATAAATTTTAAGTGCCTTGGCTTCAGAGAAAGGAGAGAGCACTGTGAATTGGAGGGTGAACTTGAGATTGTTTTGAAGGGTAGCTAGGTGGGGAGTAGAGAATTCACATTCTGCATTGGTGGGTTCAGCTTAGAAGGGAATGATCTGATACAGATGCTTTATGAAAATGATCATGATCTTTTTAGTTGTATTCACATCTTACAAAAGCTCTCTATTTACTCTTCTTATTTCAATCTTGATACAACTCTATACGTTTGGTAGTCTACCATAGAAGAAAATAATAGTTAACTTACATTGACTATAAATATAAATATATACTTTTATTCATATAGAGAAAACAACTATACCTTTGATATTAAAATCCATAACCAACCCTGTCAGCAATATTCACAAAGATACACATGGAAGTCTTTTTAACCTCAACAATGGTTTGGTTTTTGTCAAGATAAGTTAAAAAGCTTCTTTGGAGTATATTCACTTCACAGTCAGATACATTTTGTGGACTTCTGTTTGAAGCTTGCTTTTTCTCTGATGCTTGTGATTGCCTTACTATATTTACTTGTGATTAAATGGAGCCCTTAGCTAGTTGATAATGACTTTTGGCTTGTAAAGAGCAATAAAGAATTTAAATCATTTAAAGTATAGCTCTTCTTTGATATCAACTATCCAACATTATTCTAATAAAAGAATGCCTAACATACTTTTAATGAATTTCCTTTTATATGAGATAAAATATTTAGCAAGAGAATTTGAGATGCCCATTAGAGCATCTAATTCATAAATGTCCAGGATGTTCATCTTGCAGGACCTGATGATTCAAGGGAAGGTTTATGTGCTGGATAGAATTATGCAGCAAGTGCATTCCCTTTGGAGAAGAAGCCAAAAACCAGGCCTACAAAGCCTTCTCTGGGGTCATTTATTAAAAACCTACAAATCTCTGTAAAGTATGAAGCTTACCCTTTTCTCTCTCTCTCTCTCTCTCTCTCTCTTCCCCCAGCACATAGATGATAAAAAAGAATTCTCAGCTGTTTACTAGTTAGTGACTTTGAAGGAACTTTTAACAGCTGTTCAAGGCCAAAATAGATTACTTTGTTTTATGCAAAACCTATCAGCATTTTTGCAATTGCGCATTTCTTTATTTCCTTGGAGTTAATTGCTAAATGTCATCCACTCCTGCTGTTCTAGTGAGCTCGAATTTTCTCAAGATGTTTCATAACTTTCTCCTTAGAGATTTCAATCTCTGTCAAATATTCTAATTTTTCTTAAACAGTACCTTTGAAGCAGGAACATACCAAATGTCCTTTATAGTAGTGATTAGCAGAAATATCAACCTCCCTTTGTTATCTCTACTCTGAATTGGAAATTTTAAGGATATCTGTATATATTTTTAAGCCAGGTTGAAATTTACAAATTCCATTCATACTCCTTTTGCCTTTTTTGTTTCCCAAATTCTCTTTCTTTAGAGTAGCTGTGTTTTTCTAATTCTTGTATTAGATCAACTCTATTTTTCTACTGAAATCTGAGAAAATGAGTTAGCACCGAGCTTATAGGTTCTCAAATATCTTTCTTTTTGAAAGCAGCTACAGGATGTCACCCGCATGCACTTTAGCAGGAGTCTCCTGAGTTCTTTCAAAAATGTCTGAGTTGAAGACATTTGTTTATATTCCTTACCTAAAGGGTACTTTCCTCTCTTCACAATGTAACTAGGTCCTTTAGTCAAAATGTCACACACCAGCCTGTCAACAAATCGTGAAATAGGTAAGTTTCCTCTGAAGGTCATGCATACAATTGCTCATCAAAGAATCATACCAAAGGTCCTGTAGCTTTACCACTTCTGTTTGCTCATTTTGCATTTTTTTTCCTTTCCATTTTCCTTACCATCCTCCTGCCTGATTTTCTCCACCCCCTTCGTTCTTGCACAACTCTGATATTCTTATTCTTTTGCATCGTAAAATGTGCTCATCTAATTAACCTCTAGTGCATTTGCTATGTTAGATAGATGAATAAAAAAAAAAATCCCTACGAGCCTGGTTGTCTCTGTTTTCTCCTTGGTTATTGAGGGACTGGGTGGAGTGGGAATTGGGGGAGAAGAAGACAGAAAAGGGGAAGGATGTAGGGAACTCTTAGAAAAGAAAACTAAAACAAACTTGGTAAATGCTAGGACCTTAAAAAAAAAAAAAAGACATGAGGAAACCGCTGTAAATTTTCACAGGCAATCTAGATGAGAAGTTTCAGCCAGGATTTTATCTCCTTATTCAGGGCAAGGTACAGGTTGCAGAGGGGCCTATTAAGATATAAATTTTTATAAGATCTTTTAATGCTATTAACTTCACCTATTATACCTGAATGTAGATTTTTCTACAATGAAGCCTTCCATATAGGTATCCCACATTAAAGACTTTTTTGTTAACCTGCCCAAACAGCCTGCCAAGGTGCCTCAAGTCCAGCTACTAAGCCGAGGCAGTGTTTCAACTGCATCCTTGGTTGCTGGAAGCCAAGTTTAAAATCTCATCAGTTACCCTGGGAAAGTACCATGCTACTACTACTCATCTGTGGAGCACAAATTCACTAGACAATGAAATAGATGATCTAGTTCTGATAGTGCAGGTCTGAGTAACTGGGTTTAGGAAATGGATGTCATTTGCAGAAATCATGCCGAAATGTCAACAATAGATTACTATGCATGGTGGTAAATTGTGCTTACTTCATGGTTTTTCCAGTTTTGGAGTAATCTCACCCAAGCTCAAAGTTCTGAGCATACGTTGTGTATAAAGAAATTGGACCACCGAAGGAGTCTCCCAGAAAAGGATAGTGCTGTGCCGTGAATTCCTTGTGTTTTTCACTGGCCTTAAATAGGGTATTAAGTCTTTAAGAAAATCTAAAGGAAAAATGGCATTGAATCTCCAGGTTTACAAAAGAGTTTTAAAAAGCACGGTGCCTAAAAAAGAAGGAATTTGGTCCTGGTAGACTGCCACTGTTTTGCTTTGTGGCTGCTTTTTTGTTTGTTTCTTTGTTTATTTTTCTTCTGTGGTAACCATGGAAGGTGATGCTCAGCCTTTTATAGAGAGACCCAGAGTCACCCCAGGATGAGGTTTTCTAAATGCAGAGTTATTTAACTCGCTTTTCCACCAGCTCCCTTGGATTAGTTGTTGATGGCACTATTTCAGTCTTTTGTTTTTTTGAAAAAGGCACTATATGCTTCGATGTTATTTTTAATATTTGCATATTATTCCATTGTATGGAGGCACTGTATTTTATTTAATCCATCCTCTATGGCTAGACATTTAAATAGTTACTGATTTTCAATGTTAGGACCATCCTTGTGTTAAATATCCTTATTCAAACGTATGAGAATGTCTCCAATTATTTCTTCAGGAAATATTTCCAGAAATAGACTGGTGAAAGAAAATACATACTTTAAGTCTTTGAATGCATCAAGTGTCCACCAGTCAAGAATTTATCAGCAGTGTTCCTCTGTGCCCATTTTTTCCTATCTTCATAAATACGGGGTATTTAAAAAAATCTTTACCCACTTGATAACTTTCACTTAATTGGCATTTCTCTATTAGTGAGATCAAATTTGTTTTACTAGTTTAGAACATGGTTCTGTAATCAGTAGCCCACATGACAAATTTGGTCCATGGTTCTTTTTTTTTTTTTTTAAAGAATATTTTAAAGATTTTGTTTATTTATTTATTTGAGAGAGAAAGAGGGAAGGAAAGAGAGGGAGAGAGAGAGAGAGTGGTGGGAAAAAGTGCAGACAGAGAGAGAATCACAGACTCCCTTCTGAGTGTGGAGCCCAACACGGAACTGCATCTTACCATCCTGAAATCGTCTGAGCTGAAACCAAGAGGTAGATGCTCAACCAACTGAGCCACCCAGGCGCCCCCCATGACATATTTCTTAAGCAGACTTCTGTTATGGATTATTTTTTATGTTTTTAAAAGGCTGTTAACAAATTAACAACAAAGAATAACATAAGTAAGGAATAATGTAGCCTGAAAGACTGAAATATTTATCACTTACCCTTTATAGGAAATGTGTAAGACCCCTTGGCCAGAGTGAAGTAATAATGATTACAATACCCAACATTATTAATCTCTAGAGTAGAGGCATGTGCTAAAGATAGTACATGTAGTGTTTTATTTAATCTCCAAAGCAATCCTTCAAGATAGATATTCCTTTATGACTATTTTAAAACTGAATAAATAAGCTCAGGGAGGTAAAGTAACTTGCCCAAAGTCTCACAGTAAGAGGTGGCTCTGGGATTCTAACTCAGCTGTCTCCAAAGTCTGTGCACTTAACTATTATGTTAAATGACACATGATTTGGTTACATTTATTCATTAATTTTGAACAACATGAAATCTCTCCAGTATTGAAGCTTTATATCAGACACATGGTGTATAAATGTATTCATATCATCTTTTAGATTCCTTAGTGAATTTTGTAGCTTTCTTTAATAAAAATACTATGTATCTAAAATATTTTCTCCTGGTCATTTTATATTTTGGTTTTATTATAAATAGAAGCATTTTTTCATTTCCAGATTCTCAAAGGTTATTATCTAGGAAAGGAATTGAGTTGTGTGTGTTAATTTTATAACTAGTCATATTTGTGAACTTCCCTAAGAATTGCAGTCAAATTTCATCTGTTTCCTTTGTGTTGTCCAGGTAGACAATCGTAATGATAGCTTTGCTACCTCATCTCTAGTATTCATAATTTTCCACTCTGCTTAATGATTCACTGCTGGTACTTCCAAAAGGATGTTAACAAGCATTCTTTTTTATTGTGGTTCTAACAGGAATGATGACTGCCTGCCATTCTGCAGAATCCTGGATGTTGATTTGTGACAGATTTTCACATTTGATTATCAGTCGATTATTCAATTCCATTATGGTAAGAAACTGTTTTTATAATTTTATTTTACTAGGACTTCTTACTCTGAATTTTTATAGAATTTTATTAAATTTATTAAATTTTGTAGAGTTATGTGCATCTATTAAGATGATCATATCATTTTTATCCACAGGCATATTAATTTGATGAATTCTATTGCTAGACTTCCTAAGATCAAACCATCTTTGCATTCTGGAGATAATCCTTACTTGGTCACAGGGTGTTAAACTTTTAAAACTTTGCTGGATTCTATTTGTTAATTTTATTTAAAGGATACTTTATAATCGTATTACTAAAATAGTTTGTTCTACTATTTTATTTCTCTGATACTTCCTTCATTGGGTAATCCATTGAAAAATGGATTGTGATATTTTCTTTGCTTTTGTATGTTTTTAAAGTATCTTTTTAGGGGCACCTGGGTGGTTCAGTGGGCTAAAACCTCTGTCTTCAGCTCAGGTCATGATCCCAGGGTCCTGGGATCGAGCCCCACATCAGGCTCTCTGCTCGGCAGGGAGCCTGTTCCCCATCTCTTTCTGCCTGCTTCTCTGCCTACTTGTGATCTCTGTCTGTCAAATAAATAAATAAAATCTTGTGATCTTGTGATCTCTGTCTGTCAAATAAATAAATAAAATCTTTTTTTAAAAAAAGTATCTTTTTAAACACAGGCAAGAATGATTTGTCCATTGAATGGATAATAAATAGAGCTTATCTTTTGGAAAGACAAAAGCCCCATACCATTTTGAGGGGTGATTCTTTGATAACTATTTTAATTTCTCACATTGCATGGATCTGATAGCATTTTGAGCCAGATTTGGTCAACTATTTTCACAAATTTCATTAACTTAGCAAAAAGTTGTCTAAAGTTTTTGCTTAAAATCTTAAAAACATTTGTGTAAATGATAACTCCAATGTTGTGCTTAATGTTTTACATATGTTATCTTTTTAGTCTTACTAGAGATTTGTCTAATTAATTCCTATTTTCAGAGAACCAAGTCTTGGTTTTACTTAAAATGTTGTTATTTTTCTGTTCCAATTAGTGCATTTTATGCTTTTATTCTTATGAGATCACATGTCTTTTCTTTTGCTTCTTTTGTTTTTGTTTCCTTGTTTCCTGATTTTATTGCATAGTTCATTTGTTGTCATTATTTTTAATTTAATAATTGAAATTTAATTTAACAATTGAAATAATTGAAACTTAAGATTTTGAATTTTCCTCTGGTGAGTATTTTGGTAGCTGCACCCATATTTTTATAGGCATGATTATCACTGGAATTGACTTCCAATTATTTTAAAATTTCCCCCCCTCAGAATTCTTTAGAAGACTATTTCTTATTTTCATGAACTTCTTGTATCCTCACATGATGGAAGGAGAATGAGTGGTTTCTCTCAAGTCTCTTTTATAAAAGCACTGATCTCATTCATGGGGACTCCATCCTTATAATCTAGTCACCCCCCAATGGCTCCGCCTTTCAATATCATTGCTTTGGGCATTAGGATTTCAATGTATGGATTTTGGGAAGACACATTCAGACCATAACAATTACATGCCCAAAGCCCCAAATAATAGTTGCTAACATTACCTAATACCCATTTGTATTCAAATTTCCTCAATTCACAAAACAAACAAACAAAACTTTTTATTGTTGGTTTGTTTAAATCAGAATCCAAACACAAGTTGCTCACACAGCATCTGGTTGATATGTCTCTCTCTCTTTTTAATTTTTAAGTGTCACTTTGTCCTTTTTCATGCTGTTTACTTGTAAAGGAAACCTGGCCATTTAGCTTGTGGAATATCCCACAATTTACATTTGGCTGGTTGCTTCCTTGTAGTGTCATTTATTCTATTTTCTATTCCTTTTATTTATTGATGGAGACTTTTTTATATATAAACATTTAAAAAAATATTTTATTTTTAAGTAATCTCTGCCCCCAAAGTAAGGCTCAAACCCACAACCCCAAGATCAAAAGTTGCACACTATACCAACTGAGCCATCAGGCACCCCTAATGATGGAGACTTTTAAAGCAAGTTTTATACAGGTTTACATCATGAAACTGTGGCTCAGAGAATTTAAGTAACTTACAGGTGGCAGAACTGGCATTTCAATACTCACCTAATTTTATGGTTCAGAATCATTCTGCTACAGGATAGAGAAACTTAGAAAGGGAAATGAAGGTGTGGAAAGGAAGAAGAGGAAGGTTGGAAGCAGGCTACATATTTTGCTTCCCATGATGTACTTCTCTTCATGGTGCGGTATGAAGCAAAGAGAAAGTAGAATACCTCAAGTGTCTCCTGTCAACTTGTATTCTATTACATGCTCATTAATATGCAGAATTCAAAAGCTCTTTGCATTCCCCAGAAATGACTCCCTTGCACTTATATAAGGATGCCAGCAATATTAGATGAGGGCCTACCCTAATGACCTCATTTTATCTTGATTTGTCCTTTGAAGAAACTACCTCCAAATAAGAGCAGATTCTTCTGTACTGGGGTTTAGGAGTTCAACATGAATTGGGCCATAGGGGCCTAATTCAGCTCATAATGATGTATAATTTAGCACACAGCTCCACAAAGCCTGTGTATTTCCTCCAGGTCTTTCTAGTTTTGCCACTACCCATGAAACATCAAGTTCTATTACACATGCCTTTCCCTTCTTGTTTCCTGCAAGAAGTTCCACACCTGTTTCTCTGTCTCAGGTACCAGGTCCTGTTTCTGAGGGGGGCTTTCAAAACATTCAACCTATAAAGAATCTTCCTTGGGGAGATTTCAGAGAGGCTTCTGGCTGAGTAAGAAAAACCTGACAATATTAGGCTTTTAAAATTCAAATACATAAAAACCTAGATTGAGAATAACCTCCAGGAGCACCTAAATTTTAAAGTATTCTATGATTTGAAAAGAACCTTTCTCATTTGTTATGAACTGTGATTTAATCAATGAACTTCAGTGAGCTGCGCTTTAATCAGTGTTAGGTTTCTTTGTTATTTCTTTAGTTCTTATTTTACTTCTTCAGTGTAGTTCTTAGCAATATCATTCATGTTCCGGTGCTTTTATTAAGACTTTAGTTCTGATCTGTATAAAATTGGTGGCTAGAGAAGTTTACCGTTCTATCTCAGTAAACCATGATTATAATCTAAATCAAACAGTATTAAACTTCTCCTGTGGTACTTCTTCTAAGTGTATCTCAACTGCACATGTAATTCTTTGAAGGTGATAAACATTTGGAATCTCGAGTCAAAACATTCAAAATAAATATGGTAAATCACACCCAAGTGAAGGAATATAGAATAACAAATGACCCAATATAATACAAAATTTCAAAATATTTTATTTTAGAGTGGGTCATATTGTACAACATTAAATTAGAAAGATTTGCCTTCTTAATTTGGATTTACTTAAGCTGCTATTTCCTGAGTTCATGTTGGTAGATGTCCAGGGAAAAGGGTTGATTCAGAACTGGGTCAGTTGTTAGGTATAGACAAGTCAAAATTAAAATGAATGCTACAAATAATCCACAAATTGGATAATCTGCACAAATAATTTAGAATTGTCTGAAGATAGAGTTAATGAAATCTAGTGACCTATAGGAAAATTCTGCATAATTTGTCAAGGAAAAAAAAAATCTCCTGTAAACCTGAGAAATCAACCATTTTTAATCTGTTATTTTCTCTCAGGAAACCTGGCACATCGATGAAGTCCTAGTTAAAAACATCACTCTAGGAATAAAGCTGCTCCATTATCGTGAGCTCTGCCACTATCTGGCACGTCAATACTCAGACCAGAAACCTTTTTCTAAGGTTGATGGATGCACTGCGTCTCAGTGAGTATGTGCCTATAGTTAGATTTTGCTTTTAAAAAGGAGCCATTAACCATGCCTATTTCAAAGTGTTTTCCCTTTTTTATCTACACAATCAAGCTAATGTTTAACTATTTCACAACATACAGTTCCATAAAATGTAGCAAAGGTAAACCAGATTTCTCTTTAGCACATGACTTTTATTTTGAGTGGTGTAGAAAAGCAACTTCATAGAGAGTAATTTTTCTCCCAAGTCTGATAACTCAGAGGACAGCAATCTGGGGTCTAGGAAACTGCAGATGGGGTCTAGAGATTACAGATCTCTAGAGCTAGTGCGTCTGACGGAACTGCATGAAATCACAATTTTATACCACTTTCTGTCTGCAAAAACAGCATTTTATATGGTTCATGATAATTTTTACAATTTAAAGAATTTCGTTATTTTGAATGAAAGAGGAAAATATTATTAAAAGGCAAATAGAACAAAAAAGTTTATAACAGATTTTTTAAGTTAAATATAGAAGATATTAACTATTTCCAAGACCTAGGTTTGTATTTTTAGGAAGCACATCTTAAAGACAGAGAGCAAGCCTTTGCCTGGGCAGTCTAAGTGAAATATACAGAATTCTATAATGATGGGGATTTTGTTTTGTTTATAACTAATACATAATAGCAGGGTCACTTGGGTGGCTCAGTCACTTAAGCGTCCAACTCTTGATTTTGGCTCCCGTCATGATCTCAGGATCCTGAGATGGAGGCCCACATGGGGTTCTTCTGCACTAAGTATGGAGTCTTCTTGAGAGTCTCTCTCTCGCTGCCTCCCTACCCCCACCCCTGCCTGTTGCTCATGCTCTCTCTCTTTCTCAAAAAAAAAAAAAAAAAGATAATTTGGGACCTTCATTAGTGTTATGAAGAAGATTACATCGTATGATATGGTGGGAAGTAATTGGGAACCAGTGTGGCTCAGTTGGTTTGGAAATCTCTGAAGAGATTAATATTGCATTGAAGACTCAGTCATGAGAATGAGACTATGATGTGAAGATATGGAGGAAGACCTTTTTTTTTTTTTTAAAGTTTTTTTAAATTTATTTACTTGACAGAGAGAGATCACAAGTAGGCAGAGAGGCAGACAGAGAGAGAGAGGAGGAAGCAGGCTCCTTGCCGAGCAGAGAGCCCGATGCGGAACTCAATCCCAGGACCCTGAGATCATGACCTGAGCCGAAGGCAACGGCTTAACCCACTGAGCCACCCAGGCACCCAGAGGAAGACCTTTTTAAGAAGGAACAAGAGTGAAAGCATTCTGAGATGGGAGTGAACTTGGACTCATCCAAGGAGAAGAGAAAGAGCTGGTCCACTGCTGTATACTTGGAGGAAGATTCAAGAGAGAAAGGCAGAGTCTAAGTAAATGGCAGTTGCTGAGCTCACTGATGCTACAGCTCTGGGCACATGACTTAATGTCACACAGCCATGGATTCCTTATCTGTAAATGGCAGTAATTTATAACCACCAAAATAGGTCTTTTGGGCAATGATGATTACATATAAAAGGCATGTGCTGGACACAAAGCAAATTTTCCATAAATGCCAGTTTTCATTTTAGGCATGTTATTTTCAGACAATCAAATTTTTAATGAACAGTTTTAGTGCCAAGCACTAAGCCACCAAGAGAGTGAATGGTATCATTTTTTGCTTCATCATGTTTATAATTTTCTTGGGGACGTAAAATACATTTCCAAAACATATGGGTCTTAAAACATAACACAAGTGCAAAGAAGGCAGGGGTAAGTAAAGACAAGTAGAGATAATCTTGAAGAGACAGAAGAAATGTATGGAAAACATATAATTGAACTGGCTTTGGAAATTGAGTAAGATTTCTTTCAAGGACCTTCCAGGAAGATGTTACAGAACAGGAAAAAGCATAGTAGTGAGACTAAGAATGGCCCGTTCAAGGCACTGTAGGGCAGTAGCTGGGTTTTTCCCTTTAGTAGAAGCATGTTTCAGGGACTGGGATCAGCTGGCCAGATGTATAGCTGAGGAAATCGATGGTGAAAGAAACTAGGAAGCTGGAATCTTGGAAGTGAGGAAGTGGAGTCTGACCTTGAAGCAGTAGAAATCAGTATTTCCTTAACAACACACCAGGAAGAGATACACAGAGTAATTGGAAGAAAAGAGACACTGGAGTGGATTAGTTACTGCTTGATGAGGTGAAAAGGATTTGGTAGGGTAAGAGCCAGGAGCCTAAAATGAAAGAAGTGGGTATGAAAGCTAACTGGAAGGATTAAGTGATATTTAGTAGCAGAATTTTAATTTTGACATAGAGCTACCATGGGCTAAAGGTTATTGTTTCAAGAACCAGATATACTACTATACATTTGTCATCTCTATTAATCTAACGACCTAGAGACCATTATTCAGGTTTTACAGATGAGAACTAAGAATCAGGGACATTAAGGGATATATATATATATATATATAGAGAGAGAGAGAGAGAGAGAGAGTGGTAGGGTTACTTCCCCATTACTAATAGTTACCTACCTCTAGCTCCTAGGATAGATCAAAATGCTTCTTTGGCCTTCAAAATCTTAGAAGATTAAGATGAGCTTTGAGAGATTAAAGATGGGATGCAGAAGTCACAAGCATGACAAGAGAGCTGGGCAGTTTTACAGAAGTCTTGTCCTTCTTACAATTTATCAGCTCTTCCTTCTGGAGCTGCTCTCTTCTGGCCGGTGGCTAGGAGGAAAGAACAGCTCTGCAAGGTGATGTCCAGGGATGTGACTCCCTGAGCTATTTCTTCATTACTTTCATTGTTGGGGTTTAGCTTATTTACATATAGATAGATCGATACATATATGCATAAAAACACATAGGTTAAAATATTGATTAAAAATATATCTACTGTAGTTATTGTCATTGATTGTGTTACTTCCTTTATCTTAATGCTTAATGCACTCGAAACAGTGACAACTGTTTTGAGGGCAGCTTATGTGTGGCAAGTGGGGTAGAGTTATCTAGGTTTGGGGTTCCCTGGTATTGGCTAATTGGAGTAATTTCATAGGCTCCAGAGCTTGAGAGCTCTCCCTGTTTGGTACCTGACTAGGTGAATAGTGGTGCTGGAGGGTAGGAGTCCCATGCTGGGAATGGGTGGGCTGTAGTTTTAATCAGCACCTCAGGAAGAGAAATTGATGAGCCTCAAGCCGGGGCATCAAAACTAGGTCAAGATAGCATTAGAAACAAAAGCAAGCAATACTCCAACTAACGTACTACACACCATAGTTCTCATGTACATGTGTAACTCTTTTTATCTCTGGCCAGTGTGAGGGGTTTCTTCACTTCCAGCTGATTCTCTTTTGAGTAGAATTTCTCCTGACAAGTTTCTAATATAGATAGGCTTTGGGGGTCATGGATAATTCTAGGGTCTGATTTCTCACTAGTTTAGCCCTTTTGGTTTGATCCAGCAGAGCCTCTGACATTTTTGGAACAAATACTAAATAATTAGGTGATAAATTATGGGGTGTCACTGACCACAGGGCACTCTGCTGGGCACTCTGGAAAAGCAAAGCCAGTCTTTAAGAAGATTATCCACTTAAACAGCTGAGGACTGTGGCTAGTCAAATTACTCAAAGGACAGGGAGGCACCCTGCTGTGATGCTCATCTGAAGAATATTCCTCAAAACAAATTCTAAATCCTGTATGTTCCCCACTGTCTTTTTCTCATTCTGCTCCATTTGCTAGAAGTTTTGCTCTTTGTCTTTTTACTTTCGTGATTTAACTCCTGTTTTCTCTCCCTTACAACCTTTTCTAGCCCTGACTCCATTAATAAGCGTTTTTCTTAGTACTGGATTTAGGGAGTGAGGTTTCTGTCTCTAGGTATTAACTTTCAACTGGTAGGCAAGTTGAACACCTTAAATTTCTTTCAAAGAAAACTTGAATGAAGTTAGTTGATAGACCTTTTTTCTGTCCACTGAACTCTGATTAAAAAAATGCTTTCTTATCACTTACTAACATTATTTGAGGTTTAATTTCCAGGTATTTTATCTTTTATTTTCAATTAGTTCTGTCTAATAAACCCAATCATAGACACATGGACATACATAGAAATCCCAGGAGTGTTAAACTAAATTTTTAATTTTTCTGGGCATTTAGCCCAGCTTGATTTAACTTTTTAAAAATTCTCATTGTGCCCTAGATCCTGTTTTAAAATAGGCAATTTATAATTACTAATTAGGCAGAATAAGAAAATAAGGAAGATGATTAGCCCATGAAAGCTTTAGTTTTTTTTAAAGAAAGATTGAAATCGCAGCAATAGATATATGTAATGTAAACACTTTCCCATATAGTAAAAGCTTGTTTCTCCTCCAGTAGGTCCAGATCCTCTTCATTATTACAAATGAATTAACCCTGTCAGAAAACTCAGTCATCTTATTAGCTTACTAAATTTTATCTCCCTTTATTTTCTGCTGATCTCTTTTCTTGAGCAGTGAATTAGTTCTAACAGACTTACATCTAATTCACTTTGCTTAGCCCTTCTAGCAGAGTGTTCACATAAAGTTTTTAAAGGAGAAAATGGCTATTTCACAATATCTTTACTGAAGACAGAGAAAGTCTCTCCTGAAACCTAAAAGGATATTTTTCTCTGAAAACAATTCCTTAAGCTTTGCTTGGTTTTAGACTTAAAGATTATGTAGCTTCTATAGTGATTTTAAGAGTACATCACAGTTTTTTAAAAAAGCCCCCATTTGTTAACTATGCTGATTTCTGTGCTGTAAATGCTCTACCATGAGCAATTTCAGGCTACTAACATGAAATAACTAAATGCAGAGTTTGAAAGAGATGTGTCAGAGCATACCATTATATGCTATTCCCATCATACAGACATGATGGACAACTTCAAGAGAAATGAAATAGTAAAATTAGTACAATTCCAGCGACCCAGGGAACTTTGGTTATTTACGACCATTGTTTTAGATATGACTCCTCTAATGATGAACATATGTACTTCAATTTTTCATGATGGCTGTGTTGGACAACCATTCACAAAATTCCTGAAAAATTAACCATCGACTCCACGAGCTGATATGAGCCAGCTTCAGCACACCATTGAATCAAAGTGTTAAAATATTTAAATGATTCCAGATTCAAAAATGAAAAATTTGTAATATATAATACAACAGGGTCTTTGCAGATGTGATTAAGTGAAGGCTGTTGAGACGTGGAGATTATCTTGGATTATCAGGCTGGGCCCTAAAGGTAATCACATGAATCTGTATAGGAAGGAGGAAGGGGAAGATTGGAATAGAAGAGGGGAAAGCGATATGAAGACAGAGACAGAAATTGGAAATATGCCACCACAAGCCAAGGGCTGCCAGGAGTCACTGGAAGATGCAAGAGGCAAGGGCCGGATTCTCCCCTAGAGCCTTTCCAGAAGATAGCCCTGTGGACAGCTCGTTTCCAGCTCGGTGCTACTGATTTAGGACTTGGCCTGTACAACTCTGAGAATATTTTTTTTTTTTTTTTTTTGGTGGCTTTCTTTTTTTTTCTTTTAATTAACATATAATATATTATTTGCCCCAGGGGTGTTTCTATTGTTTTAAGCAAGCAAGCTGGTGGCAGTTTGTTACAGAAGCCACAGGAAACAGATACAAACACCAAGATTAAGAAATGACAGGGAACCAGGTGACAGCACTCAGTCATAAGAAGGTTGTGTCCAAAGGAAAGCAATGAGGAAGACACTGGGTGTAAGACTTGAAATAATTTATAAATTAAATTCATATAATCATAAACCATCCTAATGTTTGAAAATAGGAATAAGGATTAGTTAGAGTTAGATCAAAGTCTCCTGTCTCCTAATTTTACATACACCCCGCCCCCACCCCGAGACCTAGAGAGATAATCAGATGAGTTTCCAGTTTTGAGGGGACAGGAATATTTGGACTATTGCCGGTGGTCTGGGATGGTCTCTGAGAAAAAGATATTAGAAGTGAAATCCGAGTGATGAGAGATCCATGCAAAGATCTAAGAGCATGGTGTTCTAGGCAGAGGAAACAAGTTTAAATACCTTGAGAAGGGACGCTAATAAGGTCGATGGTTGAATTAGTTAACTGCTAATTCCTTGCCAAGTGAAGAGATGCTCTAGCATTGAGTGTCCTTCTGGAGGTGGAGGTTTGGGGGTGTGTGGGGGTGGGAGACAAATCCAAGGAGTGTTGGTAGGAGGAGGTAAAGCTTCACTCTCTGTTCTTTGACTCTCCTCCTGTGCTTTCTCCCTTAGTCACTTTTCAAATATCCCAGATTCTGTCATTACAGTAATAATAGACTTATAATCTCCATTTAAACATAATGCCCTCTGAGAAACCACCCAGTACCCCCACTGTGGCTGCTGCTTCCTGTACCACCGAGTTAACAGAATCTGCCCAAATAGAACTTCTCTGAAGCCCACCACCATACCCACCGGTGTATCTGTGACTATTTGCTCCATTTACTTACCTGTTACTGTGGATGGAGTCTCTGTTCTCCTGCAAACACCACCCCCTTAATGGTTTACCCAAAACCTTGATGCAACAGTTCTACCTCTTTCTTCCATAACAGATGCTTTTCCCCTTCTCCTGGACCTCTTTGGCAGAGAAAAGTGCTATCATTTCTCCTACATTAAAATGCCTTCTGTTAGTTGTCTTCTTCTCTTGGCTCTTTCTTTTCAAGATACTTCCCATGTCTCTGAAACCTTTTACTAATGAAACTCCTTAAAAGTGGGGTAATACTTGCTGTTTTCCAATTCCTCTGTTCTTCTCCTTCAAACTCCTCCAGTGAGCCTCTCTTCCCCTCCTCCTGCCTCCAAACACTCTTCTTATCTCCATTGCTGTGCGATCTCAACAGTCAATTTCTTAGTTCTCCACAGACTTGACCTAACATCAACATTTAACAAAGGCCATCACTTCCCTTTGTTGAAATCCTTTCTTCACTTATTTTCCAGGATTCTACATGCTCCTGGTTTCCTCTTTTCTCCTGGCCCTCGTCTCTTAGCCCTGGGATAACATGGGGGTTGGACTTTGGGCTCCATCTTTCCTCTGTCTATGTTTTTCCTTTGTTATGCCCTTAAGCATATGGCTTCAAATACCAGTGATGTACAGACAACTTCCAAATATATGTATTTTTAACCCAATCTCTGCACTCAAGTCCAATTTCCTTTATAACATTTATCCTTGGACATCTAAAAAGATTCTCAGACTTGGCTTTTTCAGAACTTCCTGATTTTCCCCTGTCACTGGCTCTACCTACCTTTCAAGGACTTCGGTGCTTGAATTCTTTTTTTCTCATACCCACCTTCAATCTTGCAGCAAATCCTGTGGCACTACCTTCAGGACATACTTAGGCTCTGACAATGTCTGGCACATAATAGGGGCTCAGTAAGTATTGGTGGAATGAATGGATGTAATGCATAGTGTTCTGACAACCAGTAAGAGGGTTATCTACATATATGACGTATTATTATTAGGCAACATTCTTCACATTTGGAAATGCCTTGTTTGGGGACATATTCCCAGCTTGGATGTTTTTCTTTTAAATTTTGAATATTGTACTTTTTGGTTAAAAAAAGAAACACAGTGAAGAGGGTTATAATGTCCTATAGACTATTTCTATAGCATCACTTGTTCACAATCACATATTTTCAATAGTGAGGAGAATGAGCCAAGTGTTTTGGGTGCAGGGTACTTCTGGGAGTACAGAAGGGGATCAGGTAGAGTGGAGAAGGGCTACACAGGGGAGGCCTCAATCTTGGGGAGAACAAGACGGTAAGATTTTAGCAAAATATTAAGAATGTCATTAGGCATTAAAAGGCAGAATGGGCTTTAAAAAACAGAGATAATAATCCAATTGATTGTTTATTTTATTCATATAATCTGCTGTTTACTCATCCTCGGAATCTACTAATAGATTTATATAGAAAGAGAAGATAGTGAGGCAGAGTAATCATTTGGTATTTTGCTTTCCCACTAGCCCTGCTCCCTGATGTGCAGTACTCGGGTTTCCTTTTGGCAATGACCCTGTTGCCTATTGTGGTTTCTAGGTGGCATCTGAACCAGGGTACCGTGTCCACCCACAGGGCAAGCATGCAGGGTTGGGGGAAGAGGCTCCCTGGAAGTCTTTCTTACCAAATACTTCTCCTCCTCAGGCTGATACAGGCAAGGGCAGACACCTGACAAGGAGGTAGCCAGGAGGACTGTTAGGGACTGGGAATCTTGCACCAAGTGATGAGGACAAGGAGACAAGGCTGGAGTTCCATTGTTCCCATGACATCAGCCAGAACAGATAAGCGGACCTGCATCCAGACTCCTAGGGGAACCCCTGCTCCCGCCTGGCTTCTAAGCCCAGGTCGCCAGTCTCACCTTCTTTCTTGGAGCCATTCAATGTTTTTCAGTTCCCCTCTTCGGAAATCTTAGGTTACTCGGGGTTGTTTTCTATGGCCTGTAAACAAATCAATCAAATCACAACTAGATCAAAACAGAAGAGTTCATTTCTGTGGCTCACTCACGGTCCCAACTGCTTTGGATGTCATCAAGGTCACTCTCTGCTTACTCTGTCAACCTGTTTTTGTCCCCAGTGTTCCGCAGCTGATGGTTTCATGTCACCTACCCACAATTCCTACTTTACATGTTCACAAGACAGATGCTGTTAAAAAATGTTCATTATAAATAGTGTAAAAGGACAGTATGTTTTGTAGGTGGTATTTTCCTAGAAAAGGAAGAAACTGCATAGGGCACATGTAATATCTATAATTCTTCTCTGCCTCTCTGCCAATAGCAAATATATTATTAATCAAAATGTAAAGAGAGTTCTGGGAATAGGGCTTTGTGAATACAAAGAAAGAAAGCAGATATAGAATAGGAAACAGAGGCATAAGCAATGTGTTCCTTCTGCCTGTTCTCTAATGTAATTTTTCTGACCTCTTCTCTTTCTGGAGGAGGATTTTGTGAGAGTCCCACCATTGTCATGTGGAATGTGCCATCAACTTAAGTATCAATGGCCAAGTAAAAATGGCTTACACATTAGTGTGGGGGCATACAAGGTTGGCTTATACCTATTTATTCCTGAAATTAACTAAAATGAAAATAAAGAAATAAAAGTATAATTCCATAAGAACAAAGAAAATATAAGTGATAAAACAGTAGAAG
Source organism: Mustela lutreola (assembly GCF_030435805.1). Classification (NCBI taxonomy): domain Eukaryota; kingdom Metazoa; phylum Chordata; class Mammalia; order Carnivora; family Mustelidae; genus Mustela; species Mustela lutreola. Next base: position 34,928,563 of record NC_081302.1, read on the forward strand.
TGATACCAACTAAATTTTGAAGATGAGAGTTCTAGATAAACAATAACTGCTTTTATACCAGAGAAAACCAATAAATGCAAATTAATTTCCCCTCGAGAGTGCCGAATAGACTCAAAATGAGAGGCACCAGATACTTCCAAAGGTGGGGAGCACTGAAAAGAGGGTGGGTTTATGTCTCTAAGGAGCAATTAAACTCTCTAGATCCCCATGGAGTAGGTTAGTTTTTGTTCACAGTAGACACGGACAAATATTTTTTATCAGTTGAAATGACACGCCACTGTAGTAAGTTTTAACTGATAGTTGAAAGATAAACTGCTCTTTTTTAAACCAAAGAAACAATAATAATTTTAATAATATTTATTCAAAGTGAATGGGGGTTTATGGATTATACAGTATGTCTGTGATACACACACACACACACACACATATAAAATATATAATAGCAGAAGAGATTGGGAGAGAGGAAACAATTTTATACTCATGTGATAGGTACACAGCTTCGTTTTACTCTTCTCTTTATTTATTCATATTTGAATTTTTCCATAATAAAAAGAAAAACTTGAAGCACTTAAGGAAAAGCTAAGAAGTAGGCAAAGTCTATTTATTATTTTGCTGCTTCTCCTCTGAAACCAACCTGTGTTTTGGCCTTAAATGAGTGGCCCATTTGAGAAAAGAGCTTGTTCTTTCCGTCTGGTGCTGTTGCTTCCCACGAATCAATAGTTCTACTGCATTGTTTGAGTCGTGCTTAATATGTCTCACAAGTGGTTTAACACAGAGGTACTTGTGGCTACACCCGAGTGGAGGGTGGTTACCGAGTGATTGAAAGAACAATTGAAATAGGGTGAGTCTAGGAAGAGAAGAGAAAAGAACAGAAAAGCGACATCTCCCTGCAAGTGATAGAGTGCTCTTATTAGGGTCTATATGAAGATTACAAATTATCTTTGGATGTTATGTCTGTTCAGTCCTGAGCTGTGAACAGGCTTTCATTTCTTAAGATATACAGATGTTATTCATCATGACACATCTGATTCTCGAGAGGACTGAAATCTGGTCTTAACACATCAAATTACATTTAATAAGAAACATAAGCAGTTTCAGGATGCGGGTATGGATTTTGCCGCTTTGGAAAATCATAAAACAAGGGAAACTTAAAAATAAGGGTGGGAATGAGAAAGACAGACATCAAGCAAAGGAGACAAAAGATGGATGGAATTGAGATGGTGGGAAAGGAAAGGAAATGACATATTTTCCTTTCAAGTCGGTGCCTAGCTCTTATTTGAGTACAGTAATTTGATTCATGCTTATACTCTGTGTCTGATTTATTACTGATTTCATCATGAGTGCCCAGCTCTATTGGCTCTTGCCCATTTGTCTCCAAGGTAGTGAAACCACCATCCACACAATGACTGTACCCGTTGACCCTGTTAGCACTTTTAACTCTCAACTTAAACGTCTCCTTTTGCTAGTTATTTTTAGATTTATTGTTGTATGGAATGTGTACGTTGTATAGCAATATGATACCTATGGAATGTTCTGCACTGTGTAAATCAATCACCATAATAGCATCTCTGGGTGAAACCAGGGGCAGAGAGGACAGGATGAAATGGGACAGAGAATGGAATACAGGATATGGGCAACAAAGAGTGACAGAAGGGTGACAATATGGCTGGGAAAAGTGCATAGGAATTAATAGGGGAATTAATAGGGAATAATAGGGGAGACAAGAGAGTAAAGAAATGACTTCCTAATGAGAGAGCAAATTAAAAATGAAGATTTAAACATGAATAGAGACAAAAGCATAATTAGGAGACAAAAATTATTCTGAAGAATAGGGAGCATCAGAAAACAAATTCAGTTAGTGCATTGATACCTACTTGTACCAGTGCTTTGAAAAAGTGATAGAATATTGAATCTTTCTTATTTTATTTTATTTTTTTATGAGAATGAATCTCAATAAAGAAGTCCCTTGTGATATTCTAAATACATGTACAGGAAATCATGGAAAAAATTATTTGGGGGATAGTAGAGATTCTTGGTTCCCCAGGGGCTGGTAAAAATGGGTTGGAATTAAGAATGAAAAAAATGGAATAAAATAGAAATTAATGGAAATAAATAAAATGGAAAAAAAATGGAAATACGCAACTGTTCTTGCAAAGAAGTAGAAAATGAACATATTTTGAAGCTTTTATTGGGGTGAACAAAATACAAAAGGAGTCCTCAGGCTGAAGTCTTGGATGAGAAAGTGCCCTTCCAAGTTCTCACTACCTCACAATTTTCTCATTGTTTGTAAGTCATGGGAAAACTCTTTTAGGTATTCAGTACCTATTTGTGTATTTTGGATCTTACCTAGGCATTCCCTATCTCTAATATGTCTCCCATTAAGTTAATAAAGGGAAAAACTCTGACCCACCACCAATACCTTGTTGTAGAGTAGTACATGCAGTGATGCACTGCCAAGGCCCTTTTGATGATTTATTTCACCCCTTCAGAATAACTTGATTTAAAAGGACCTATAATTAAAGGTTAGCCTTAATTATGAAATAATCTTTGCTTTGTCATTTTCTTCTTGAGACATTCAACAATTCTAAGTGTGTTTGACTACGAAACTTTCATGCTTGGCTTTAAGCAGAATTATAGTAATTGTTTTGGAATTTTTAATTGGATGAATAATAATTGAGGTGAAGGCTCTTTAGCTAATTTCCCTAAGAGTTGACTTGCTACTAAATAAGCATGAAAGATACTTTCTGTTTCCATTATATTTTTTATATTAATAATTATACCACTTAAAGTTTTAAACAGGCTTTAAGAGCAGAATGTAACATCTTAACACGAAATCAAAAAAATTTAGCATTTTTCCTTGTCATTAACTTTCTTTACTTAAAATGTATGCCTTACTAATCTCCAAATGAATTACTTTGTTTTAAATTCACATTTAAAAATCAAGTTAGATTACAGATGTAGTTTTTAAAGCAATGAATATATGACAGATATCTGAGATAAAATAATTAGGGTGATCCACATTGAGATGTAAGTTAAATAGTGCACTGATAATCCTTTGATCTAAGGATGATTAAAGCAAATTTAGGTTATGTCTGTCTTCCCCCTCCCCCAATAACGTAATTCCCCATAGAAAACAAAGGAGATAGAATTGAAACTATACTCTAATGTTTGCAGATTTTCTTTCACCAGAGGTGTAGTTCTAAGGTAAATTTAAATAGAACTTGAATGATTCCTGAACTTGAAATATCAAGTGATTTTTAAAAACCAAAATTGTTAATACAATTGATCTGCTTTTATATTGAAGCCAGATTTTACTGAAAAACTGTTGGGGAATGATTATATTGGTTGAAATACAAATTACAAAAATGAGTCTTGACTTTTTCAAACTTTAGTTGTATTAAACAACTTCCTGTAAGACAAGTTTCAGCAGATCAGCATAAAATTTTCTTAATTTCATTACAGTCTGTAAATTAAAATTAATGAGTCTGACACCCACAATTAACAATGAAAAATGCAGATTGTTATAATTACTTAAGCAATAACATTGCTTTACATAGAAGACTTAAGGTGCTCCACAAATTATTTACAAGTGTTACATAAAACACAAAAAATGACAATTTCAATTTATTTTGTCAATGCAAAAAACCAAAATCCTTACTAAAACCTTTCTCGTTTGGGAATCTCTCGCCATGCATAATTAAGCAAATTTGATTGCAATTAAGCCTGGCTTCTACAGTAGAGTTTTAATTAATGCAAATCTGGCATCTACATCTATAAGATTAATTTTAGTGAATTAAAAGAAAACAACAAAGCGTATTTGAAAGTGCAGTTGTATTGTTGAAAGGACAGAATTTAAAAGCTGGTTATTTTTCAGCCTTCCATGTGTATAGCCTTTGACTTAGACTTTAAAGAGTGGATATTTTATTCAGATTTGTTGTATCGTTTTTAAATGCCTTATTAAACAAGATCATCAAAATTACACAAAGCCACTTCAGAAAGATATCTTAAAGATTCAATATACATTAGAAGCAAGGTCTGGTGATAGTATATTTAGGTACACATTTGTGTATTCATGTATATGTATAAATGTGTACATACACACACACACTCATATACATATAATCCTCACTACCTATGTAGGGTTAGATGTAAAACTCTCCCACAAATGTACATAGATTTTATTTCACTTGTTTTAAAATTATGTTTACGTGTTTACATCTCAAATGTCAAAGTACTGATGAAGTGCCATTGTTGAGAAATATTCTCTTCAAAAGAAATTCTTAAAGTAGAATTTAAGCTAAAGTACAAAAATACTTTCTGTTATCATATATATATTTGTCTTTAATACTAGTAATTTTATTTATGGTTTTTTTTTTTTAAGATTTTATTTATTTATTTGACAGAGAGAGAGATCACAAGCAGGCAGAGAGTCAGGCAGAGTGAGAGGGGAAGCAGGCTCCCTGCTGAGCAGAGAGCCCGATGTGGGACTCGATCTCGGGAACTCGAGATCATGACCTGAGTCGAAGGCAGCGGCTTAACCCACTGAGCCACCCAGGTGCCCTAGTAATTTTATTTAATTTACAATTCAGATTTTCTCACTTCTCACGTTCCATTTGACAGAAATATTTTTTTTCTTTTAAAGATTTTATTTATTTATTTGACAGAGAGAGACACAGCGAGAGAAGGAACACAAGTAGGGGGAGTGGAAGAGGGAGAAGCAGGCTTCCCGCTGAGTAGGGAGCCTGATGTGGGGCTTGATCCCAGGATCTGGGATCAAGACCTTAGCCAAAGGCAGATGCTTAACAACTGAGCCACCCAGGCACCTGAAACATAGATATTCTTAAACACATGTTAAAATGATTAATTATCTTAAAGGAATACATGACATGGTTTGGAAACTTAACTATTTTTATCTTTTTAAAATTCCTGATTATTTAAAAAAAAATCACTTGTTGCAAAAAGACATTGCTATTAACAATAGGATTCCTTGATATCCAATGTTTCAATGCTCTTTTTCCATAGAACAAATTGATGCTTAAATCTCTGCCTCCATGTTGGCTGGGGCCCTAATACCATGGATGACTGGTAAAGTGAATAGTGCTGAACTTGCAAAGGAGGTGGTAGACTATAGATTTTAAAGTCTCAACAAATAGCCACTTCAAACATATGAAAGTGTTGAAGTTGGAAAGTAGAGAGTCTAATCACTTTGGAAAATGTTGGAACAGTACGGCATTTTCCCTCTTTTCATATGTCCAATATGGAACAAGTAAGGGCCTCTTCTCCCCTGTCCCCAGTCTTGTGGTAGGCAGGGCTTTGTACTTGAAGAGGTGAATAATGACCCTGAGATTTGGGTCTGGTGCTGGTCCTGATGAGGGCTCAAAGGCAACAGGCTGTGCTAGCAACTTAAGGCAGCAAAGGAGAGAGAGAGAATGTGCTGTACCGAGGGCAAAAGACATTCAGCATTAGTGGAAGACATGACCCTTGACAAGATAGCCGCCTGGAAGCTCCCATGTGTGGGGAACACATTAAGGCACCTATGGGGAAAAGAATCAGGTTTGCAAAGCCTGCCATGGTTTAAAAACTCTCCAATTCCAGAAGAACCTATTGTCTATTTGCCATGTGTCAAGTAGACTTTGTTCCTACTTATTACCTGTGCTGCCTCCCCCACTGACCTAGAAAATCCAGAAGCATCTTGAGAAGAAAGAAGAGCAAATGGTGTGGTAGAAGCTTAGTAAACAGAAAAGAGGTCATCAGCCCTCTTTGTCTGCTGCAGCAGGCCCAACCAGGAAGGGGGTGGTTGGCAGGGAAGGGAGGGTTGTCAGGGAGTTTAACACTAAATGAGATTTGGAATTTTAACAATTACATAGGCTGCATCTTGACTACTGAGACCACTTTTTTTTTTTTTTTTTGAATTAAAAGTAAAATTAGGACTTCTGTGTGTGTGTGTCTTGGAACAGTCATAGGATCAAAGCATAAGGAATGTCATTTAATACCAAGAGGACTTGAATAGGAACCAGTGATAATATCCTTCAAAACTATGAAAGATTAGTACTACTTTGATTGAGCCAGGGAACACTGGAAAGGAAAAACTTAAGGAAGAAAGTTGATGTGGGCATGTAACATTTAATATTACTTTGAGACCAGGACTGGCTACATGAATTGGGGAACCCTTGCTTAAATTTCAGGATGAGAACAGCAGAACATTCAACCAAGCATGTGGCCCTTATGACTGCCCAAGTCACATGTCCAAGATGCTGGTCCTGGTTGAGATTTCAGCAAAGTTGTTAATTAAGCAGGCAGTTGTATATATAAGCTTGAGTGTAAATAACAACTTTGGGCCTAAAAATACATTTATAAGTCAAAAGACTGTAGAAAGTAAAGTGAGCGATGTCTAAATCCATCTTAGAAGAGAATGTGGAATAAGAAGAGAGAAACTGGCATCTAAAAATGGAGAAAAGAAAAAAGTATCAGCAAACAGAAATGCAAGAGTAGCCAGAGATGTCAAAGGAAACTTGTCTTTTCTTTTTGTACCATTCTTGTTATATTTTAACTACCCTGTGCTTGTTCTGAATACAAATTCTGGTACACACTGCTCCCTCCTCCTCGTCCTCCCCCCCCTTCTTCATCTTTTCACACTGACATTTGAAGAAAGATTTTCAGAAATTACTAGGTTAAACTTAGCCTGAAAAGAAAGAAAGAAAGAAAGGAAGGAAAAGAAAAGAAAACCTGGGTGTCCTATTTATTACAGATATTAAAAAAAAATAGACTACCTAACTCCTACACACTTTTGATGCATGCAGGAAATTCGTGATAATTCTTGAAAATCAGTTACAAATATCCCACACATTGCCCTGAGTCGAGCATGCTGTGCCATGTCCCTAATGTTTATGGGCAAAAACAATGGAAGCGTACCAGAGCTGGTGAGAAGTGTTGATGTTGTGAAGGCTGGGGTGATGTTGGGCCTGAGCAAGGAGTGGGATAGTTCAGACTCTGCATATCTCTTCCCCCATTGCCTTCCAAACACCAGTTTGTTGGGGGAGAGATTACATTTACAAAGGCAACTCTTAGAAAGGAGCAGTGTAGGTAAGAGTAATTCACTGAGCTCCAAGAGTCAGATTCATCTGGTGGTAATAGGGGACAGAAGACTAAATGTTCTACTCTATCTCTTTCCCTTACCCAGAAGGGTACAGTCTTTTCCCCAGGCGTTCAATAGCTGGTATCCTTATACTCCCCAACCAAAGAATGTAGACATCAGATGGTCACAAGCATTGTAAAAGAAGGAAAGCAAATGGACTAATCAAACCAGCTGAATTAGAATAAAGCAACAATATAGAACAAGAATTTAAAACTAGCTTTAATAAATACTCTCAGAAATACAAAGGGAGATATCTGAAATATGAAATAAGCAGCTATAGAGAGAAACCAATAGGAGTTACTGGGTATATGAATATATTAATTGAAAAATAAATAATTAACTGAAAGATTCAAGAACCATATGGCACAATTGAAGAACAATCTGGTGAGCTAGAAAATCAGGTGGAAGGATCCTTAGAGAAGACACCAGAAAGGGACAAAGGGGGAAAATACAAAGAAAAAAAAAATGAAAGATTTGGAGGAAACACAAAGAGTAAAAATCTATATTTAAGACATCTACCTCAGAAGGGAAGAAAAAAATAATGACTGAATCTTTTAGAATTGAAGAGTAAGGCCTCAGATTTAAAGGGCTTATAAAATATTAAGCAGGATGGACACATATAAAAAGTTATAATGAAATTTAAGTACAAAATAAACAAAGATAATTCTAAAACCTTATGAAAAAGTTAATAACTAAAAAGAGGAGTATCAAATTTCCAACAAACTTCTCAAAAGCCATTCTATTTGCTGATTATATTTCTAAGCAGCTACAAAAAAATTACTGAGCTTATGATTTTGTATCTAACAAAACTATCATTTTCAAGATATTGCAATTCCCTTAAGCAATTCATTTAATAACCTTTAAATAAATTGAAGATCCTGTTTAAAAGTATACTTGGTGAGAATATTTCATTCAAGGGAGAAGTAAATAAAGGAGCAATCTATTTATTTATTTATTTATTTATTTTTAAGATTTCATTTATTTACTTGACACAGAGAGAGAGATCACAAGTAGGCAGAGAGGCAGGCAGAGAGAGAGGAGGAAGCGGACTCCCCTCTGAGCAGGGAGCCCGATGCGGGGCTCGATCCCAGGACCCCGAGATCATGACCTGAGCCGAAGGCAGAGGCTTCAACCTGCTGAGCCACCCAGGCGTCCCGCAATTTAATATTTTAAATAGTGGACTGTAAGGAGAAAACCAGCAAAAGGGAAAAAACAGGTCTATTCATATAGATTAAAAATAAAAAGTTAATTAGTAATATAAAAAAATCACCAGCTTATATGTACCAACAATATTGTCATAAAGAATGCAGTTGATAGAATGGAGAGAAAAAGAAAAACAAAAATTTCACTTCAAAGTTTTAATATGTCTCAGAAATTGACAGATCATGCAGACAAAAATATCAGCAAAGATTTGAATAATATGGTTTGTAAGTTGAAAGAATATGTAAGTACATGTATTATGCATACAGACATGCACACGTAGACATACACTCACCAAACCATGTGAAGTGAAGCTAGTAATCGATGGGAAAAATTATAATTGGGTAACTTTTGAGGACTATTCTTAAAACACTATAAACTCTATCACTGTCAGTCATAAATGTATAAAATGAAAAAAAGAGTAAAATATTTACTGAGTAAAACTAATATTTACACTACACTTTAAAGCATTAAAAATTGGGAATTATTATTTTCTTTGTAAAAAAACTTATCAAGAGTAATTTGATTAATGTGTGTCTTCATCTCATTGCGTAACACGATATGAAGGAAGTACCTTTTTTCTGCTTTGGAGAATTGTCATACTCTTTTCTATGTTTGAAGAGCTTTCAACAGTTTATCTTTCGCACTTTCAATGTTGTGAAATAATCTTTCCGAGTTCTTTTACTGTGAAGTTTTGCCGGCATCGTTTCCTCTGGGACATCTGCATCCTTTTCATCATCCTTTCCCCTTTTATGCCTGTAAGTTTGCCTTCATTAAGTTTCTCTGGCATCCTATCTGCAGTCTCTCCAACGCTGTCAGTAAAACATTCCCATGCCCAGCTCTATCTTCTCTATCTCCATTTATTTTATGTTCGATTCGAATTTCATTTCTACCATTGTCTCCTTTCATTTCTTCACTGCAAGTTTATCATTGCTTCCTGATTCGCTTTCTTGATTATGGTCATTTGTGTATATTACTGTCTGGGTTTATTACTGTTGGGTTTATCCCTGAGAGACAGGGAAGCAAAGAAACTGCGCACTTTGCTGTCTCTGAGTAAACTGAGTAACAGACGCGCAGTGACCAATTACAGACAGATTTCGAAAGAAGTGATGTGATTGGTCACCGATCTGTGTGCTTGTTTTTAAGTCGTGATTGATGGAGTGAAAACCCAGCAGTGAAGTTTGTACTTTATGCCATTACTCATAGTTAATATGCCATGGTAATTGAAATTTGAACTGTGTTTTTGAGGGACCGGTGTTTAACTAAATTGTGGTAACAGAAAAGGGGACTGCCTCTTTCTTTCCCTCCCTTCCTCTCTTCTCCCCTGCCTCTTTTTCCGTTTCTCCCTTTCTGTCTGCCCCCCTCCTTCCTGTGTGTGTGTGTGTGTGTGTGTGTGTGTGTGTAGGAACTATTGAACAAAGTGTTCTTTGTTGGAAAAAAAAAAGAAATTAAAGGAATAAATGATAAAATAAGGCTTAGTAACAAAACATAACTTTTTAAAATCCCATAATAGTCAGTTTTTAAAGAGCCAATTACTAAATAAGTTTTGGGTTATAGAAGTAACCCACAGAAACTTCTGCCCACTACAGAAACAGAAAATACTTCAAATTAAATAACAAACAAAGTGCCACATATTAAATTTCTGGGACGTGGGGAGGCGGGTAAAACAAGAGAGAAAGTTATAGCTTTAAACAGTCATTCACAGAGGACAACTATATCAAACATTTGCCTTAAATATCAAAATGAATGAAATGTGAAGGGCAAAAAATAATGAAAAAGAAATGAAAAAGTAGAGAATGTTTCAAATTGCAAAGCTGGTCCTTCAAAAGTTTTTTTTAAGACAGGAAATATTTGGGGAGACAATTAAACAAAAATAAAAAAAAATCCTGAATGTTCAAATAAACAGAATAAAATAGAAAAATATAATTTACAGCAGCCATAACATAAAGATAAGAGAGTTATTAACAGCTATATTCTATTAAATATAATAACAAGAATGAAATAAATATATTTTTAAAAAATAGAAAATGCCAAAACTTGGCATAGAAAACTGAACTGGTAATCAAATCCTCAAAATACTCAAACAAACACCGAAAAGCTAGATTCGTAAGGTTTTGTGATAAGTTTTATCCAAAGTTGTGAAACACACTTAATACATTTATTTGAATAAGTGATTCATGAAAATAGAAAAAAAAGGCAGAGTAATATTCTATTTACTTTATGAAGCTACAATAAACTTGATACCAAAACAGAAGAAATACACTAAGGAAAGAAAATTATGGCCCATTTCACTTATTCATATAATTAGGAAATAATAAAAAAAAAATTTAATAATACATCATGATCAAATAGGTATATACCAGAAATATAAGACAAAGAAGAAACATTAAATTCAATTATATTTTTAATCTACCAAAAAAAAAAAGGAAACTAAATCAAATGTCATTCTTAATAGTTACATTTTAGATGCAGTCTCTCAAAGCTGGGAACAAGACAAAGATGTCTACAACCACTGCCCTAATTCAACATACCACTGCAAATCCTGGCCAGAATAGACAAAAAACAGAAGACAAAGAGAGCAAAGACAGGATTTGGAATAGAAGGGACAGAAGTGTCACTATTTACAAGTGAGATTAGCTCCATATAAAGCATAACCAAAGAACAAATTCTCAGAATTAATACATAAGTTTAGCAAAGTTACTGGATACAAGACAAATTTCAAAATTCTCAATTTTCTGTTATGCCAATGTCATTTACTGTAAAAATAATAAAAATAAGATGCTTTTACATGAGAAACAATAATCATGTTGTATTTAGGAATTAAACTAGGAATGCAAGACTCCTATAAAGATGACTTCTAAATAGTGTTAAAAGGCAAAAGAAGACCTGAAAAAATATAGTTGTGTCGTTTTCACTGATGGTATTAGTTTAGTTTTTGAAGTTTCTAATTTTTTCCAAATTACTCTGAATATTCAGTATGATTTTAGTACATATGCCCACAATATTTTTTCCATACACTTGACACACTGATTTTAAACCAAAAGTAGAAAAACAAAGTCTACAAATAACTAATTTTTTTTTTTTTAAAGAACAAAGAATTGATAGTTACCCTATAGCCACGGAATTCTATTAAAAAGCCAAAGTAACAATGAAAGCATGGCACTAGTGTAGAAACAAATACATCGAAAGACCAGAAGAGAGAATTTGGAAACAAACAGAAGTATATAATGGAGATGGCATCAAAATAGAAGGGGAAAGGAGAGAATATGTTTTAGATGATGTTGGGAAAACTGTGTTACTCTATATAGAAAAATAATCATGTTGTAACCCTTTAAAATATACAAATATTATGCATTTCAGATGGATTAATCTGAAAGGTAAATTCTAAAGCTTGAGAACTGCAGAGCTCCTGACACATAATGACTCCATCCAACCTCTACATTAAATTCTAGCATGGCTTCTGGCACCATAAGGCTATGTCCTTCAAATGATCCCAGCTTCCCATGCCCACCCCTTAAAATGTTCACCTGAGAAAGCTCAATACTGGCAGGAGAATTTACTATTTGTTCCAGCCAAAGCCTAGTAATAGGCGAATAGGTCCCTATGATAGTTGATTTTATTTGTCAAATCAAATGGGCCATAGGGTGCCCAGCTATTTGGTCAAACAGTATTCTGGGTGTATCTGTGAAGGTGTTTTTGGGTGAAACTAACATTTGAATCTGTAGATTGAATAAACTGGATTGATCTCTATAGTGGGAGTGGGTCTCATCCAATCAGTTGAAGGCCTGAATAAAGCAAAAAGGCTGATCCTCCCTTGAATAAGAGAGAAGTCCTCCTGCCTGACTGGTGGAGCTAGGTCATTGTTTTATTCTAGCCTTCAGACTCAGACTGGAATATCAAATCTTGGATGTCAAGCCTGTCAAGTTTTGAACTGGAATGATGCTTTGGCTTTCTTGGGTCTCCAGCTCATCAACTGCTGATCTTGGGACTCCTCAATCTCCATATCATGTGGGCTAATGTCTTATAATGAATCTCTCTCCCCCTCCTCCCTCCCTATCCATGTATTTCTGGATTCTACTGGTTCTGTTTCTCTGGAGAACCCCAGTGAGTACAACTGCTGAATCTTGTCTTTGAGCTTCTATACTTTAGATACAGTTATAGATTCTTTCTTTGTTCTTTGAGATAGAAAACTACCACCCTAAACTGTTTGCTTAAGGACCTGAGCACCATCACAGTAAAATGCAAACATTTAGGGAAATAACTTTGGCTCTCCCTCTCATTCCCTGTGGGAAGGTAGGGGCCTCACGTGCATAGGCATCTTGCTTCAATTTGTACCACTGCCTCCTGTCAAAAAGATAGAAGTCTCTTTCTCCTCTGGATGAATGCCAATTAACCAATCAAGATGGCCTAGTTACATTCACAATCTTCAGTGCCTTTCCCTTAGCACAGTCCTGCCTTAAAGAAGTCTGTGGCCTTTTGTTTCAGTAAAGTTGAGTTTGGTTCATGTTGAACCCTCTTCCCTAGTGCAGTAGTATTACTGATGAAAACCTTTTCTTACTGCTTTAACTAGTGTCCAGCTTTGTTTATTTTGAACGAGCTAATGGAAGAAAATGTAGAAGAATATTTTTGTGACTTTGGTGGGAGTAGAGGGAAAGAGTACTTTTTTTTTTTTGAAGTATAACAGACACACAATATCCTATTAGTTTCAGGCATGCATCATTGTAGTTTGATATTTTTACACATTATAAAATGTCCCTGTAATAGGTTTAGTTACCACCTGTCACCATATAATGTTATTACAATCTTATTGCCTACATCTACTATGATGTACATTACAACATCATGACTTATTTATTTTATAATGGAAAATTTGTACTTCTTAATTCCCTTCACCTCTTTTGCTCATCTTCAAATACCTGCTCATGAATAGTTCATTTTCTGTATCTTTGAGTCTATTTCTGTTTTGGTTTTATTTGTTCATTTGTTTTGTTTCTTAGATTCCACATATAAGTAAAGTCATATAGTATTTGTCTTTCTCTGTCTGACTTATTTCACTTAGCAGTATACCCTCTAGGCCCATCCATGTTGCAAATGGCAAGATCTCATTCATTTTTATGGCTGAGTAATGTTCTACTATATATACGTACCACATCTTCTTAGTGCTTTCATCTATCAATAGACACTTAGGTTGCTTCTGCATGTTGACTATTGCAAATAATGTTTCAGTGAACATAAGGATGCATTTGTCTCTTTGAATTGGTGTCCTTATTTTCTTTGGATAAATACCTAGAAATGGAATTCCTAGATTATATGGTAGCTCTATTTTTAATTTTTTGAGAAACCTTCATACTGTTTCCCATAGTGACTGACCAATTTACATTCCCACCAACCTGGCATGAGGGGTCTTTTTTTTTAAATTTATTTAAATTCCAGTTTTAACATATAGTGTAATATTAATTTCAGATCTATAATTTAGTGATATAACACCCAGTGCTCATCACAACAAGACCCTCCTTAATCCCTATCAGCTATTTAACCCATTCCCCATCCTTTTGTCCTGTGGTAACCATCAGTTTGTTCTCTATAGTTAAGAGGCTGTTTCTTGGTTTGCCTCTCTCTTTCTCTCTCTCTCTCTCTCTCTCTCTCTCTCTCATCCCCCCCTCTGTCCCTCCTGCATTGCTGGTACGAATACAAACTGGTGCAGCCACTCTGGGAAACAATATGAAGATTCCTTAAAAAGTTAAAAATAGAACTCCCCTACAATCCAGCAATTGTACTACTAGGTATATACGCAAACAATACAAAGTACTGATTCAAAGGGATACATGCACCCCAATGTCATGGCAGCATTATTTATAATAGCCAAACTATGGAAATAGCTCAAGTGTCCATGGACTGATGAATAAAGAAAAGGTATATAGACACAATGGAATATTACTCAGTGAAAGAAAAGAATGAAATCTTGTCATTTGCAAAGATAGGGATGGAGCTAGAGAGTATTATGCTAACGGAAATAAGTCAGTCAGAGAAAGACAAATATCATATGATCTCACTCATATGTGGAATTTAAGAAACAAAAAAAATGCGCAGAGGGTTCTCTTTTGTCCACATCTCTGCTAACACTTGTTATTCTTTCCTTTTTGATAACAGACAACTTGGAAAGTGCGAGGAAACATCTCACTGTGATTTTGATTTGTAGTCCTTTGGTGATTAGTGATGTTGAACATCCCTTCATGTGCCTCTTGGGCATCTGCATGTCTTCTTTGGAAAAATGTTCATGCAAGTCCTCTGCTCCTTTATTAATAGGGTTATTGGGGGGCACCTGGGTGGCTCAGTGGGTTAAGGCCTCTGCCTTCGGCTCAGGTCATGATCTCAGCATCCTGAGATCGAGCCCCGCATCGGGCTCTCTGCTCAGCGGGGAGCCTGCTTCCTCCTCTCTCTCTGCCTGCCTCTCTGCCTGCTTGTGATCTCTCTCTGTCAAATAAAATCTAAATAAATAAATAAATAAATAAATAAATAAAAGTAAAAATAGGGTTATTGGATTTTTAAAAAATAATTTGTGTAAGTTCTTTACATATTTTGGGTATTAACCCCTTATCAGATGTATGACTTGCAAATATCTTCTCCCATTCAGTAGGTTGCCTTTCATTTTGTTGATGGTTTCTTTGGCTGTGCAAATACTTTTTAGTTTAATGTAATCCCATGTGTTTATTTAAGCTTTGTTGCCCTTGCCTGAAGAGACTGGTCCAAAAGGATACAAAATTAGCAAACAGAAATTTGTTGTGTTTCTATACACTAATAACAAGATACCAGGAAGAGAAATTAAGAAAACAACTTCATTTACAACTGCGTCAAAAAGAATAAAATACGTAGGGATAAATTTAACCAAGGAGGTGAAAGGCCTGTATCTGAGAACTATAAGACATTGATAAAAGAAATTGAAGATGACACAGGAAATGGAAAGATTCTCTGTGCTTATGGATTGGAAGAATTAATATCACTAATGTGTCCATGTTGCCTAAAGTACTCTACAGATTCAGTGCATTCCCCATTAAAATACTAATGGTATTTTTCAGAGAACTAGAACAACAACAACAACAAAAAAGAACCCTTAAAACTATGTATGGAACCATGAAAGATCTCAAATAGTCAAAATAAACTCGAGAAAGAACAAAGCTGGAGGTGTCACACTCCCTGATTTCAAACTACACTACAAAGCTATAGTAATCAAAATAGTATTGTTGCAAAAAAAAAAAAAAAATTGTATTGGTGGCATGAAAATAGACACATAGATCTATAGAACAGAGAATCCTGAAGGAGACCATGCTTATATAGTCAATTAATCTTAACAAAGGAGCCAAGAATATACAATGGGGAAAAGATAGTATCTTCAATAAGGGTGTTGGAAAACTGGATGGATACATGCAAAAGAATGAAACTGTATCACTATCTTACTATACACAAAAATAAATTCAAAATGGATTAAACTCTTGAGTGTAAGTTCTGAAACCATTAAACCACTAGAGTAAAACAGAGGCAATATGCTGTTTGACATTGGTCTTAGCAATTTTTTCTTTTCTTTTTTTGGAGGAGGGGAAGAGGACTTCTTATACATTAACTCAAAAGCATCATCCATAAGGAAAAATGATAGAGTATTTGACTACATAAAAATAAAATCTTCTGCTCTATGAGTAACAATACAAATATGGTCACCATATGGATAACAGACTTGGAGAAGGTATTTGCAACATCTAAATTTTATTTCAAATATACAAGCAAAGCCTTGGTATTCTCTTTATAAGAAAATTCTCTTATTGAATATATATATAGAGAGAGAATATTCTCTCTATAAGAAGAGAATTTTATAGATGGGGTGCCTGGGTGGCTCAGTTGGTTAAGTAACTGCCTTTGGCTCAGGTCATGATCCTGGAGTCCCAGGATCGAGTCCTGCATCAGGCTCCCTGCTCTATGGGGAGTCTGTTTCTTTCTCCGACCTTCTCCCCTCTCATGCTCTCTCGCACTTTCTTTTTCTCTCTCTTTCAAATAAATAAATAAAATCTTTTAAAAAAAAGAATCTTATAGAAAAACATTGGTGAAAGATATGAAGAAGAACTCCGTAGAGATGACAGATAAGTACATAAACAGAAACTCAAGTTCACTAGCAGTCAGCAGAATGTAGACTAACACAACAACATAAAACTTCCTTATACTTAGATTGGCAAAAATGAGAAATGCTTGAATAATGCCAAGGTTGTGAAAAAGTAAAGAAATAATACAATCATTCTGAAGAACAACATAACCATGTTAGTGCAATCAGTTATGGCCTTTCCCCCTTCTAGAAAGCACTCATTTATAGCTCCACAGGAGAACAGGAACAAGTACATTTATCATAGCAAAAGTGGTAGCAGCAGGTCACTGAAAGCTACTTAGGTGATTCCGGGTGAGTGGATGTGTAAAATGTTGTGTGTGCATGGAATAGTATGCAACAGACTGAGACAGTATACTAGATGTATACACAGAAGCACAAGTAGATTTTATAAACACAGTACTGAGTAAAATACTATGAACAAGTAAAAGCCATAGTATGATATCATTTGTGTCAATTAAGAACAATAGATACATAGGGACACCTGTGTAGCTCAGTTGGTTAAGTATCTGACTTCTTATTTCAGCTCAGGTCATGATCTCAGGGTCATGAGATCTAGCCCAGCGTAGGGCTCCTTGCTCAGCAGGGAGTCTGCTTGAGATTCCCTCTCCCTTGGCCCTTCCCCCAGCCTGCATGCATGTGCGCACACACTCTCTCTCTCAAATAAATGAATGAAATCTTTAAATAGAAAAAAAAACAATGGATACATAAAACAACTCAATTTTTTTTTTCAAGGCTATGAACATAGAAACAAGGTTGGCAGCTGGGTTTGTGTGTGTTGGATATCCAGAGAAGGAGGGAGAGTGAGGATGGAGAATAGAGGGGGGAAATAAAAAATTAAATGAGATTAAAAAAAAGGGATCTTGTAAGGTCCTAATGGGCCAAGACCTGGAGAAAATGACTAAATCAACCCAGGGCTGTGGTCCAATTAAAAAAACAAAAACAAAAACAAAGGGTGCCTGAATGAAATCTCTATGATTGCTTCTTTTTAAAATAGCTTTATATAGTTCTATGCTTATATAGCTCCCTATTTTATAGATTTGAGAAAATTTTAGCTTGAAAACTAGTAATTTCATGCTCCTAATATATCTAATTATTTTCATAAAACTGACAAAGAATCTCAGTATAATAATGGATAACACTTATTATTTATAATGGAATAGATGTTGCTTTCAATAATTCATACCCATTATTTCATTTTATTCTTAAATCAGCCTTATAAAGTAAATTCTATTATTATTTGTATTTTACACATAAAGAAACTGAGGCACAGAGAGGTTAAGTAGCTTGTCTAAGATCTGCTAATAAATGATGGTGACAATAGTAGAACCAGTAGAACCTATGGTTTTCTGAAATTTTTAAAAATTTTATTTTATTTTTCTCAGTGTTCCAAAATTCATTGTTTATGCACCACACCCAGTGCTCCATGCAATACGTGCCCTCCTTACTACCCACAACCAGGCTCATCCATCTCCCCAACCCCCGCCCCTCCAAAGCCCTCAGTTTGTTTCCCAGAGTCCACAGTCTCTCATAGTTTGTTTCCCTCTCCAATTTCCCCCAACTTCTCCTCTCCATCTCCCAGTGTCCTCCGTGTTATTCCTTATGCTCCACAATATGATAATTGACTTTCTCTGCTTGACTTATTTCACTCAGCATAATCTCTTCCAGTCCCATCCATATTGATACAAAAGTTGGGTATTCATCCTTTCTGATGGAGGCATTAAATTCCATAGTATATATGGACCATATCTTTGTCCATTCGTCTGTTGAAGGGCATTTTGGTTCTTTCCACAGTTTAGTGACTGCGGCCATTGCTGCTCTGAACATTGGGGTACAGATGGCCCTTTTTTCACTACATCTATGTCTCTGGGATAAATACCCAGTAGTGTAATTGCAGGGTCATAGGTAGCTCTATTTTTAATTTCTTAAGGAATCTCCACACTGTTTTCTAAAGTGGCTGCACCAACTTGCATTCCCACCAACAGTGTAAGAGAGTTCCCCCTTTCTCCCCATCCTCTCCAACACATGTTGTTTACTGTCTTGTTAATTTTGGCCATTCTAACTGGTGTAAGGTGGTACAATTGACCAGTACATGAGACTGATACCTGTCCACCATGAATGTCCAGATTTTTTACTAAATAAAACAAAATTAAATATCATGAAAACTAAGCAAACAACATTTCAATTCACTCTATAGGTATTCTTGTTTTCAAAAAGATAAAAATAGAAGCACCTGGATGGCTCAGGAGGTGAAGTGTCTGCCTTTGGCTCAGGTCATGATATCAGGGTCCTGGGATTGAGTCCCAAGTGGGTACTCCCTGCTTAGCAGCAAGCTGGCTTCTCCCTCTCCCTCTGCCCCTGCCCTCACTCCTGCTTGCTCTCTCTTGCTCCCTCTCCCTCAAATAAATAAATAAAATATTTAAAAATTTTAAAAAAGGTAAAAATGTGATGCATTCTGTTTTTAAGAGGTGAACTTTTTTTCTGGCTTCCAGATCATTTTCCCATTAGCTTAACTATTCCTTCCACAACTCTCTCTCTTCAACAAGTTGTAGAATTAGATTTCTTTGTTTCTTAAGCAACAGAAAAATTTTAGGCATACTTATTCTATTTACTGATTACTTCTACAACTTTTTCTCTGCCTCATTTCTTTGAGAAAACACTTAAGATCAAATTAAAGCTGTTTGCTACATCCATCCATCTGTTATTATTTGAGCACAGTGATGGTTACTTCTCAAGTGAGGAAATAAGGCTGAAATCTTTTGAAGTGATAAGATTGAGAAACTGAAATTATGGCATGATTTTGTTAGACCCAATGAAACAGGACATTAGGCTAACTTTCTGAAGACTTCTTCCCGCCTCCATCTCAGAAAGTTGAAAGAAAAGAAAAAAAATTAGGTCTATTTTTTAAGGTTAAAATGCAATGGAATGAAACAAGAAAGATCTAAAAATAAATAAATTAAATAAAATAAACACAAAAATAACTTGAGAGGCCTATGGAATGATAACAGTAACAATAGACATAGTGGCGATGATGGCGGCTGCTGATCCTTACTCCATTCTCTGTTTAGAGTTTAACATAATTTGTCCTTTCCATCACCAGAGCAGCCCTGTGGCCCAGCAAGGGAGGCAGAGCTTTGGAATCAGGCATTCATGTAGACTCCCTGCTTGGTGGGAAAGGGATACAAAGATCATCTCAGATGGAGTCTGGGAAGTTTGGGAGGGGCTCAGAAGCCCAAGGAGCAGAGGACATAAGTCAGGTGCAAGATCTTACTGAGCTGGGGATCAAAGTTCTCTGCCTTGCTTGTACAAAGGTCTTGTCCCTTCCCATGCCTTCTTTTCTTCACCCATCCCTCAACTAAAGTGTAATTTCTTAGAAATTGGCACCTGATAGAAAGATTGGAGCTTGGAACACAGAGTTAAGGCCAAAGAATTGCATTGTTATTGGAATTGTAATTTAAAAGGTATTGACAAGATTTATGTTCGAAGAGAATGTGAAAAACACAGTGATCTTAGCTTTCCTCCAATTGTCACTGTGGACAGAAAGATAAAACTTCATTTGGAATGGGAGATGAAAATCTATTCTGTGCATCCTGATGGGGGAAAAGATGTAAATTACTGTCTTGGGCATTTAGAAAAAGCAAGGTGGTAGCTGTTACTCTAAGAGATACGGATTTGTGCCCTACCTTCCTGGAAGTGACACCCTGATTCAAAAACAAGAACACATCATGAAAATATCACCAATTCTTAAAGTCAAAAGTGGTCCAGAAGGCAGGATGTGTGAATTGCGAATGTGGGGCATTTGGGGCCTTAAGGGAAAGGGTAAATTGCTTTTGATGCAGGCTGTTTCTATCCCGAGGGGAAATCCTACCACATATTTGATTTTTAGCTGCAATGTGTTACTACATATTTATGCCCTTGAATATGTATTTATTACAGTTTTATGCAGCCCATTTTCATGACGTGAATTGTTTGTCTCTCTTAAGGGATATCTATGTTTTTTCCCAAGATCATATCAAATGAGAAAAATATGGAAAATAACTCCATTTGAAGCAGAGGCAATCTTATGCTCCTGCAAATCAAACCCAAACAATTAAACATGAATAGAAAAAAATGAGTAAGTTTATACCTTTGATTTGTGATTAATTTCCCTACCATTTTTTTTTCCCAGTTCATTTTTGGTCACGGTTACCAGCTCCTTTTTATAAATGTCTCCTTTATGCACTGAAATAAATCCAAGCTTAAAAACACTTTATAGATACACAAAGCAAATAATGGTCATTTCGAACACTGCAGGGAGACTGCTGGAGCATCCCCTAAGGCTCACAGTGCAGGTGCCTTCTCCCGGTCCCTAATAATTTGGATCAACCATGACCTTCATCTCATCATTTCTGCTTCTACCCTAACTGTAGCAAGACTGAACGGAGCAAGGATTTTTTTTTTTTTTTTAACCATCCTGGAGAAAAGTATCTCTAACATTTGGGGGCATTATTGTATCTTGTCCAGAGTCCATCATTTCCTCAAAGAGGCAGGAGGCCCAGCCCTACAGATCCATTAGTGGTGGCTATACTCATGACAAAAAGTGGTGGTCATTATCATTTATGTACTCAACCCCTTGGTTTCCATTTCCAATAATCACTCTCAGCCATTCGACACAATTGCCTGACCCCTATTCTTTAGCCCAAAGTGGCCAGAATCAAGTTCAGGTCAACCATTCCAAAGCCAAAGGTTTCAGATATTTGTGTCATATATCCCAGAGCCAAAAGGAACCGCAGTGAGGAGGCTGCTTCCAGAAGCAGCAAGGAGGTCCATTTCCTTACTAATACTTTGGGCCCATGATCTGTGCAACTACTATGATCCTGGCTGTTCTTTGAATTTTTTTTCTTGGTGATCTAGTAGGTGTGGAAACCAGCAGCGCCATCTGGGACCAGTGCAGGTACTTGGGAGCAGACAAAGTATCAGATGGAGAGACTCACTTGGGGGAACCTGTGTTTTTGAGCTGTAGGGTCTGTTGTGATGGAAACTTGGCAACTCTGAGCAGTACAAGGGTCAGGCCAGTGCTAGTATTCTAACAACAGGAAGCAGTCACTGCTCGGCACTGAATTTTCCAGAGCTCCAGGCAACACTGGCTTCACTTCCCTTAGCATCAGCAGGAACTGGATGCCAAGCATGTCCCCTGAATACTTTGGTTCTGTTATGGATCCCCAAGTTTGGGACTACTGCTAGCCCTGATAGGAGCCACCTGCCTCAGAGGAAAGGAAGTGAATCTGGGGTTTTTTGGTCCTGGCAACTTCCTTTGAGGAGCCTTTGATTTGTGCCACGTGGACATTTGCAAGGCTGACTCTTCACCAATAATTTAGGGCCTTGTTTATTTCCTCACTCAGACCCTGCTTCTATTTCTGTTTTGTGGTCACTATCTGCCTCATTTTTCACATTGCCCTTCTCAAGTTGGTTGCTCTTTTTACAATAACTAGATTGAAGTTATTAGGCTATAAATATAACCACAAGTCGCAGGCCTTTCAAGCCACAAGGACTTTTCAGAGAGGTGTCCTGGGTTACAACTGGTTGACATTCAGGTCCAAGTCAGTGATGATGTCTGAATCTAAAATTAAAATCCATGATAGGACTGGACTTGAGACTCTGTCCTTATCTGGAGTCTTCTGATTCTTGGTTATCTTGGAGGACAGGAGAACCCTGAGGTGTCCAGGCTCCAAGACTCTCAGCGTGTCCCAATGCTCCTTGCCGATCTGATTATTTCTAAAGCTCCTAATGTGGAATTGCCACTTCCTGCCTTACCATCCCAGTGCCATGTCCTTTTTCTGAACTTTCCCAGTCTTGACAATTCATACTTTCCAATTCATACCTGCTCTTGTGGCCAGCAGCTCCAGCCATCTGAAGCTAGCCCAAGAGGATCTAGCAGTGCCAATGGGCATTTCTCCTCAAGAAACCACACTTGAAATGTCTTCATTTAGTGAAAAAAAGTATTCCTCTGCTTACAGATTCCATGTTGAGAAACACTGCAATAAAGAACTAGAAGCTGTACGTATTAGCTATCAAGAAATGTGAAGGGACTGAGATGGTACCTGATTTGGAAGCTAACAAATTCACCTGTCACAGTTTTATGGATACTGAGAGAAGACAGTCAGAGAAAAAGGACATTAATCTCAGCAAGTAGAATAAACATCTGAATATTTGCCCTGGTTACCTGTACTCCAGGTCCCAGTGGGTGGCCTGAAGAGGGCTAGATGACATATTGCAGAAGCACGTGCAATGGACCCTATTACAGGAAAGGAGCCATGAACTTTGGGAACTGAGTCTTTCCTACTGGAAAATAAGCCTGCTCTCCTTTGCTCCAGAGAGAAATTTGGTTTCTCCCTTCTCAGGTGGTCATTAATCCTGCTCTCTGCCTTGGAGGGAGATACTACCTCTATCTTCTAAGGCTGTTTACTGTATAAACATACTGAAGAAGATAGCTTGAAATGAAGAGCAGTTATGGCCTTGCTGACAAGATGTATAGAAATGCATGAGATCTCTGGAGAACTATCAGCAAAATTTAAAAATGGCTAAAAAAAAAAAAAAAATTAGAATGAAGAAAACACATTCCACCAAGAAACTGTAGAATTTATGAAACAAATTTCTAAAGAATAAAATAACATGTAAAGGGGTGCCTGGGTGGCTCAGTGGGTTGGGTCGTTGCCTTCGGCTCAGGGTCCTGGGATCGAGCCCTGTATCGGGCTCTCTCAGCGGGGAGCCTGCTTCCTCCTTTCTCTCTGCCTGCCTCTCTGCCTACTTGTGATCTCTGTCTGTCAAATAAATAAATAAAATCTTAAAAAAAAATGTAAGGAGTCAAAAGCTATTAAAAGCATAATAGGGCACAAAGATGCAGTAACATAGCATGAATGAGTATAGAGATCTAATGTCCAGCATGATGTTTACCATTAATAATATTGCACTGAATATTGGAAATTTGCTAAGATAGTAGATTTCAGAGGTATTCACCACAAATGCACAGAAATGGTAAGTATGTGAAGGAGATGGAAATGTCAATTGGCATGACTGTAGCAATCATGTACACCTTAAATAGTACAATTTGTATCTTAAAAATTTTAATATGTATAAAAATTAAAAACAGAAAAACATGATAAATAAGAAAGGGATATCAAACATAGAATAAAAACAATAAATATAAATGTGTGATAATTTCAAGAGATATTTCTAAAATAAGGTGATGCAGGATATTTGAAAACAGTTGCAAAAAAGATGTGTTAGGCAAATATAAGGTGAAGGAAGTAGGTAGGTACAAAAATGGGACATTAGAAAAAATTCAAATGAAAGTCATATTTTGCAATGATAAGAGTTATAAATCTACTAAGAATATATAAAATAAAATATATGTGTTAAAGGATAGCAAGCAATCTTTAATCTCATGACATAGCTTTGAAATATAAAAAGTCAATATTTCTTGAAACTCAAAAGGATCTCATAATTCAAAATCATTGTAAGAGATTTTAGCACACATCTCCCAAATTATGGGTCTAGGTTAAGAAAAAAAGGGACTCATATAAAATATAAAGCATTTGAATAATTTAGTTCACATATAGAAATATGTTTCTCAAAAGTGGATGGCATACATCCTTTCAAACCTGATGGGACAATCACAAAAACTCTCCACATATACTATATCACAAAGGCAATCTAAATAAATTCTGTAGTTCTGAATTATAAAATTTACATTCTGTGACCATATCTTATTAAAACTATATATTGATAATAAAGTAATAAAACTCCTCTATCCAATCAAATACAATTTTAAGATGATCTTTTAAAAGATTCCTGAGATCAAAAAGGAATCAAAATATAAATTATAAGGAATGACCCTTATTAAACCCATGGGATGCAGACAAAGCAGTATTCAAGAGGGAAACTGTAATCTTAAAATACATTTCCTAGACTAAATGGACTGGAACTTTATGACCAAGATTTTCAGTTCAATAAGTAAGAAAAAATAAAAATAATAGAGAAAAAAGGAAACTCGATATGGTAAAAGCAGAATTTTATGAGATAAGAAGGCAAACATAGACTTGGCCAAAAACTTTAAAAGTTCTTCTGCAAAAACATAAATAAATTAGACTGTTTGGCAAGACTTTCTAGAAAGAAAAAGAAAAAGTAACATTTTTTTAAAAAGATGTATACATAAAACTTATTTCAGTAGATTTGAAAATCTAGATGAAATAGAATATTTTCTAGAAATGCACAGCTTAAAAAGATTAAAAAAAAACTGTACAGGCCAATGATCAAAAGGGGAATTGAAAAAAAGAGGTAATTTCTAACAAAAGTACAATGCCTAGATAATTTTGCAAACAAGTCTTGCCAGGTCTTCTTCTAATCTTTCAACTCTTTCAGAAACAGAGAAAAATTGGGAGCTTCCCAAAGTCAAGTGAGGGCATGCATGGCCGTGATATCAAAGCCAGATATAGTCTGAAGAAAAATGGGAAATCAAATAGCAATCTAAACTACAAAACCAATGGAAAATTCCTAAGTGAAAGATTAATAAACGGAGCCATCTTGTTAGAAGACTCATATATTACCACAAGTCAGGATAATTTTAGCAATTCAAAGATGTTTCAACATTAATATATTTATTAATACAGATGGAAGGAAAAAAATGAGTACCCCAATAGTTACCAAAACTATTTGATAATAACAAATTGTCACCTATATAAAACAATTATATCACCTATATAAAACAATAAAACAATTTGTCACCTATTTTTTTAATTGCGGTATATTTGACCCACAGTGTTAGATTAGTGTTAGGAGTGCAACACAGTGATTTGACAAATCTGTACTTTATACTGTGCTCACCACAAGTGTACCTACCATCTGTCCCCATGGGACACTATTATAATACCATTGACTCCATTCCTTCTGCTGTTCCTGCTGTATATTACCTATGTGGTACCATCCCCCTAACCCTCCTCTCCTCTAGACACCATCAGTCTGTTTTTTGTATTTACGGGTCTGGTTCTGGGTTTTGCCTGTTTGTTTTATTTTTTTAGATTCCACATATAAGTGAAATCATATGATATTTGTCTTTCTCTGTCTGATTTATTTCACTTAGCGTAATACTATCTAGGTCCATCTCTTTTGTCACAGTTGGCAAAATCTCCATCATTTTTATGAATGAGTAATATTCCATGGTAATGTATACCGTATCTTTCCTATCCATTCGTCTATCTCAATGGGCACTTGGATTGTTGCTTCCATATCTTGGCTATTTTAAGTAATTTTGCAATAAACATAGGATAGGGGTGCATGTATCTTTTTGAATTAGTGTTTCCATTTTTTGGGTGGGAGAGTCCCAGAAGTGAACTGCTGTATCATATGAGTAGTTCTATTTTTAATTTTTTGAGGAACCTCCATATTGTTTTCCACAGTGTCTGTACCAATTTACATTCCCTCCAACAATGCACAAGGGTTCCTTTTTCTCCACATCCTTACCAACACCTGTTATTTGTCTTTTTGATTCTAGCTGTCTGACAGGTGTAAGGTGACATCTCATTGTGGTTTTAATTTGCATTTTCCTGGTGATTAGTGATGTTGAGCATCTTTTCATGCATCTGATGGCCATCTGTACATCTTGTTTAGAAAAATGTCTATTCAGGTCTGCTGTCCATTTTAATTGCATTATCTTTTGGCTTTTCCTGCTATCACCATTTTAATTCAACCAATACGAAATCTCAGAATAGCTTTCTTAGAAATAGAAGGATATTTCCTGAACCTCATATATGTTTATTGTTACATACTCAGAAAAAATATCTTAATAATAAAAATAATAAAAATATTCCTGTAAATAAGACGATGCCATCTTCTACCACTCCTATTTAATATTGTAGTCATTCTATTAAGTACAATAAAATTTAAAAAATGAACAATATATGATACTAGAAAAAGTTGTTATTGTTTAACTCAAGTCACTTGTATAAAATTGGCTAGTCAGAAAATGCAGAAAATCAACTAAAAATATAATAGAACTAATACTAGAACTAAGTAAAGTGGTTAAATTTTTAAAAATCATTAGTATTTTATTTTCTAGTAATAATGAGAAAATCAAATAGGGAGGAAACAATATACACATGAAATAAGCCAATCTGCAAATAACTTGCAAATAAACCTAATAAAAACATGAAAATTCCCTCTAGAGCTAACTGAAAAGAATGAATGTACAAAAACCCATAATGGCAAGAA
Source organism: Mustela lutreola (assembly GCF_030435805.1). Taxonomy (NCBI): domain Eukaryota; kingdom Metazoa; phylum Chordata; class Mammalia; order Carnivora; family Mustelidae; genus Mustela; species Mustela lutreola. Next base: position 34,955,289 of record NC_081302.1, read on the forward strand.
ATATAATGATTTAGATGATTTCATATAATATGAATGCCTCTTCCCTAAATAAGTGCACAAAGTGAATGTTTTCCAATCCTAATCCCAATCCCAATATAATCCTTGAAAAATTTGACAATCTGATCTTAAAATTTGCTTAGAAGATAAAAGGTATAAGAAAAAAGATTTTTTTGTGTGAAGAGAAATACAAAGTAGCTTACTTTTCATGGAGATATTATTTATATAGAATGAAATTCAGAGATTCTAAATGTACCTTTGGACAAGTCTGAAGAAAAAAATCTATCCAGATAACCTACACCACGATCCTTTTCCAGGACCCCGGAAGCCTTCCTCAGGACATTTTTAAGATGTCTCTGAATCTCTCCAGAGGAATCAGTATTGTGCTATCTATCATCATAAATTAGGTTTGCCTAATTTATCTAGAACATCACAAAAATGGAGTCATAGAGTATCTGCTCTTCTGTGTCTGGATTCATTGGCTCAACATGATGTTTTCAAGATTTAGCTTATTGATGACATAGCTGTAGTTTGTTCTTTTCTTTATTTCTGTGTAATATTCCAGTGCATGAAGAGCCAGTTTCTCTACTCATCTGTTGAAAAACATTTAGGTTGTTCCAGTTTGGAGCTTTTTTTCTGCAGTGTCTCTGATCTGTTCTTTTGATCTTTAATTTATCCTTCCGTAAGCACTGAGTGAGCTACGGAGTACTGGACTCTCAGAGAGGCCATGCTTTCTCTATGAAAACAGAACTTGCTTCAAATGTAAAAAGCAAACAGTGATATACTAACAAATGCATACAAGTAAGAAACTGTATCATATCTTCTTTCTAACATGTGTTACTTCCCTATATTCACCAACCAGGTATGACAAAAATCATGATAGTCCATAATAATAATAGGGCAAGCCACAATTCCTTTCCTTTCAGTCCTTCCTTATTCACCAGTAAGCTGAAGATAGAGATTCTTAGAAGAATGTGCATTTATGAAATAAAAACAGTTGACTTGATTTGGTACAGCTTTTCCCATGTTCTGATAAGAACAAAATATATACCACATATGAAATACAAATTGTGTAATTTTGGTGATTGTGCTATAAATTCTTGTATTCATATTCAAATACCAGCATTGTGCAATGTAAGGAAGAATGATAAAGTCCATACTAATCATGTCAAATTTTCATTTCTCCTCACTTAGAATGACATTAAATAGCAAATAAAAGCACTGTGACAAATGGGGAGACCACAGAAGAAAGGGGAAAAAAATCTTTTATTTTAGTATCTTGAACAGGAACATTTGTTCCTGCTTTTTGAGAAAAGACCCTGCACAGAACAGAACCACCGTGGCCAAGACATGCACCATTGACTGTGAGAAGGATGGGAAATAAGACAGTTGTCTTCCTGAATGTAGACTCTCCCAGATAGTCTTGGGATTCTCCTGGGGGTTTGCTGCCGGTAGAAGGGAACAAGCTCTCTCCCATTCTTTGGCTTTGATTTGTTTTCTGGAAGGGGCTCCTGTCACTGTCTGGTTGCGATCAGGCTTCTTGGCTGATGAACCCATGGGGCCCCACTGGGATCCCCCAGGGGCCACTCTGAGGCTCCTGGTAATCCGTCATTAATCTGTTTTCTCCAAACCATTTATGTGATGCGATTTCACTGCCTAAAACTTGACAAAATGTAATTTGATTAAAATTCAGCAAGCTGCTAGCACCACGATTTGTTGCACACAACGATGTGGTTGAAAACAAATAATCTATAGTTTTTGTAATTTCTAATTCATTTTCAGTGAATAGACAGTGTGCGTAGGTTGACTGGAAATGAATTAGAAATAACAACACAAATGAGAGAGAGAGAGAAGCCACACCCTCAGTTCTGGAAATAAGAGAAGAAAATGAATCAGATGAATAAAAGTGTGGCAAAACCACCTACTTGGGCATTAAAATGTCCTAAGTAATCCTCTCTGAAAAGAGAGAGAGGGAGAGAAAGAGAATAAAAAACCAACCACCTAAACAATGAATTCTGGAACACTGAAAAGAAATTAAAAAAAGAAATTAAAAAAAGAACACAGAAAATTAAAATAAATAATCTATTAAATGGTATTTTCTTGAAAATTAAAAAAAAAAAAAACCAACCACCTGTGAGTATGGAGTATTTCTATTATTTCAGTTCAATGATTTTTGTGCATGTCATTTCTGTCTGATCCTTGTGGTCTACAGGGGACTAAGGGGGACAAAAAGCCTCTTCTCTCCTTTCTTCCTGGTGACTGTTGCCTCCACGCACTAAAATAGTCCTCTGTGCACAAGAAAACCCTGATTAAAAAAAAAAAAAAAATATATATATATATATATATACATATATATATATGTATATATATATATATATATATTTGAGAGAGAGAGAATGAGAGAGAGATCATGAGAAGGGGAAGGTCAGAGGGAAAAGCAGACTCCCTGAGGAGTAGGGAGCCCAATGCGGGGCTCAATGCTGGGACTCCAGGATCATGACCTGAGCCGAAGGTGGTTGCGGAACCAACTGAGCCACCCCGGAGCCCTAGAACACCCTAGTTTTATTGACTACAGTCAGTGTCGGCCCCTAACTCCTCACTCCATATGGGGGAAGCCAGTCTGCCATCTAAGCAGTCTGGGATGGCATTCCATACCCCAGCTCTCCCCATCTCCTCTCGGTTTGCCAAAGTACAGCCACTGGAGCACGTCCCCAAAACATCATCTTCCACTCTCCGGCCAAGTGCAGCCAAGCCCCCTGCTTCTCAGGGCAGAGCAGACACGAACGCATGCCCCAGAAATCTCCCCACGCCGACTCCACCAGTTCCATAAATAGTAACTTCAAAAACTAGTTTGGTCTCCCTTAGAAGCAAGAAATGATCTACGATGAAAACGAACATCCTACGCAAACCTTTACTGCGGACTTTAAATACAGGCTAGTGACCTTATAACCCTTCTTGTATTTTTCCCACAACTGATCTGCTTTAAATATTATGCCTGTCTCAGCACATTTGCTCGTTTATAGCCCCGGGGATTTGTTTGGATAATGTTGTGCCCTTGCTGATGCATGTATTAGGTGATCTTTTCTCAGAAGCAGTCTATGCAGAGCCAAAATACCAAGGGATGTAGGTCAGGAGGGGAAATTGTTCGAGCCCCTCCTTTTTTTTTTTTTTTTTTTTTTTTCTGATGCTGTGTATGTACTATACTTCTATGTTCATTTACTCAATCATCTGAAGGATATTTTCCAAACACCTCTAGCTGCCGAAGATTCAAGAGTTTAGGATATTGGCCCATTTATTTAGGCAGCACCTTATTTACTGGGCTAGCCAGATCTATGCACAGTTTCGGGACAGGGAAGTGAGGGCCTTCGTTAAGATACAAAGGTGTGCTTTTGGAACAAAGGGCTGAGACACCCAAATCTCAGCCTGATGGGGGCAGTGGGATCGAAGCTTCCATTGAGAAGTTGACAAGTCAGGAGAATCTCAAAGGATGAGTAGATGTCACTAGAGACAAGATTTTTTTAAGAAGACGTTTCAGGCAAAAAGAGCAGAATTTACAAAGATTCCGAGAAGAGAAAAAATATTGACACATTCAGGAAGTGGGAGGCAGGCGTGTCCCAGGATGGCTGGGACATTACATACGCAGGAAGGAGTGGCAAGGGCTACGTGGGACCGGGCTTCGGGGCAGTTTGAAGGATCTTGCACTTTCAAAGACTTTGAGCACAGGATATCCCTGGTGAGGAGGACACTGTATAAAGGCCACTCAGGCCAGAGAGTAGGGGACGGCAGAAAAACCTGTCAGGAGGTAGAGATAGGAACTGGGCCAGAAAGGTGGAAAGAACGCAAAGCAATGACAATAGGAAAGGAGGGGAAAGAAAACATTTCCAGAAAAAGGGGTAGGATTTACGGGGTTTCAAAGCTGACCAGCTGCCAGGAGGGAGAGATGGAGGGAACCATCCTTTGCAGACTGGGTGGAGCTTTTGGGGGAGATGGGGAAGAAGCAAGATTCAGTGTGAAAGAGAAGGGCCTCTGTTTTAGACATGCTAAATATTTAAAGTCCAGTTTGGTTGGAATGTAATTAACATGCAGCAAAATTCACCCTCCTTTGGTATCCGGCCCTATGAATTTTGACAGACAGATGTAAACATTCATGTGACCACCGCCAAAACTGATATGGAGGATATTTCCACCATTCCAGAATGTTCTCTCCTGTCCCTTTATAGCCAATACCTTTCCTCAACCCCAGCTCCAGGAAACCACGCGTTTGTTTTCTGTCCTAGCAGTTTTTCCTTCTCTAGAATGGGACTTAAGTGAAATCATGCAGTCTGCGAGATTTTAAAACTTGACTTCTTTTACATGGTATAATTTTTTTACTTGGTATAACAAACCACAAGTGTTTGTGGTTCATTAATTTTATTGATAGGTAGGAGTATATTCTATGGGTGTACCAAAGTTTATTTATCCGTTTGCCAGGGGGTGAACATTAACTTCTTGCAGGTTTCTGGAGATTATGAATAAATCTGTTACAAGCATTTACATACAGGTGTTTGTTTAAACATAAGCTTTTATTTCTTTTGGGTAAATACCTAGCAGTGAGATGGTTGAGTCATGTGGTAAGTAGATGTTTAGCTTCATAAAAAGTTGCCAAACTGTTTTCCAGCATTTTAGTATTGATGTTAGAAAAAAAAAAAAAAATGCCATTCTAAAGGATGTGTATTGATACAGCATTGTGGCTTTAGTTCGAATTTTTGTAATGATTAATGATCTTTTCCTATGCTGATTTCATATCCATAGATCTTTTTTTGTAAACTGTCCATCAAGTAGTGTGCCTATGTATTTTTATTGAATTATTTACTTGCCAATGAGTTTATATACTTATAAATATGTTTGGGATCCAAGTCCTTTGTCTGATATAGTGTTTGGGGGTGTTTTCTCTCAATCTGTGTCTTATATTTCATCTCCTTAACAGTGTCATTGGAGCTGAAGTTTTTAATTTAGATGAGGTACAATTTATCAATTGTTTCTTTTATGGGTTGTGCCTGTGGTGTTGTATATAAGGAACCTTTGTCTAACACAAGCTTCAAAGTTTTTTTTCTTATGTTTTCTTCTAGAAATGATGAACTTCTAGGTTTTACATTTAGATCTGTGATCTATTTTGATTCATTTTTTATATAGTTAAAAATATGGATTGAGGTTTATTATTATTTTTTTTAATTTGCAAGTGGATTTCAATTGTTCTAGAACCCCTTGTTGAAAGACTATTTTTTTCTCTATTGAATTGCATTTAGACCTTTGTTAAGAATCAGTTGATCGTGTGTGTGTGTGTGTGTGTGTGTTTATATTCTCATCTCTTCTTTGGTATAATAAAAGCTCTTTTAGGCCTGGAATATGTATTTTTTTAAAGGATTTTATTTATTTATCAGATAGAGATCACAAGTAGGCAGAGAGGCAGGCGGTGGGGGGGGGGAGCAGACTCCCTGCTGAGCAGAGAGCCCGATGTGGGGCTCCATCCCAGAACTCTGGGATCATGACCTGAGCTGAAGGCAGAAGCTTTAACCCACTGAGCCACTCAGGTGCCCCCAGAATATGTATTTTTATATTGATTTTTTCATAGCTTCTATCACAATGTTTTTTTATACAAGAGATACTCCAATAACATTGGAGGTAGCAGAAAATATTTCTCCAACAATTAGGAAAGGAGTTTGAATCCTATCACTTCTATCCATCAATGTGACTTTTGATCAGTTACGTATCTTCTCTACATTCAAATTTCTGCATTTTTGGGTGTCATTATATTTAGCTCATAGGATGTTGGGAGAATGAAATGAATACAGAAAGAGAGATTCGGTATTCAAGCCTATGAGGCCTAACATGTAGTAGGTGCTCATAAATACAGTTATGTTACTAAAATCCATTTAAGAAAGATGAATGTGAAAAAATGGATATCAAATTATACGAACTCAGTTAATTTTGCATGTTTCCCAAAGAATATTAAGACTTGCAGTCATCTATGAAATAGCAGCTGCTTCCAATTATGGACTAATTTGAATAAACTAACATCAACTCAAGGAGGTGTATAAGGTGGAGGAAAAGGCCAGGTAGGCACAGAAGCTGTCTTTCTATTCTGGGCTGAAAATCTCAGGAGCTCTATTGGTGGGCCAGGGAGTGGTCATTTTTTATTGTGTTTCTGATCACAGAACAGTGCTGGTTTCTTCAGACGTGTCTGCTGTGTCCATGGGGCTGTGTGGAAAGACGATGTATGAGGCAGGAAGCTTGCTTCATGTCACTGCAAAGGTGTTTCCACCTGCCACAGCCTTTGTCATACCACTGAGAGCCCTGCAGACTTTCTTCCCTGTCCTCTCCATGAACATAGAAATCTCGAGACCTGGTCTAAAAATAGCTAGAGACCAAACAGAAGGCTTTTTGTTTGACGACAGAATGTCTCATGGGAGATACTTGATGACTTGCATGTTATTAGACGTCCATCCCTTTCCCAGGACTGCCCAAGGTGGGTGGGGCTATGTGCCAAGTCCAAGGGCACCAGCAGGGTAACTTCCCATGGGCTGTCACCAGACTGAGGGCACTGTGACCAGAATTGTCTTCCTTAGTTGTCCATTTTGTGAAGATTTTTCCTTCTACTAAATACAAAGTCTTACAGAATTCTAAGCTCAGACATAAAATTTATGGGTGAACATATCAAAGCTGGGCAATTTTAGTAGGATGGTAATCTAAACAGATGGTTTTCTCTGGAAAAGCAAAACCACCCATTGAATCTGGCTTGGGCCCTGGCTGAATGCGGTGGCCACTAAGGGATTCGGAATCCCTGGAGGGGACCCATGAACGCTGTGTGAACGGCAGCTGCCCATCAGCTGGCCATTGCCACAACTGTGTGGCCATCTTTCAGCGACAGGACAAATGGCACCAGTGCCTGGGCTCTCTCACAGGTGGGCGTAGAGTGGGACCTTTAAACACACCTTTTTTTTTTTTTTAAAGATTTTATTTATTTATTTGACAGAGAGAGATGACAAGCAGGCAGAGAGGCAGGCAGAGAGAGAGGAGGAAGCAGGCTCCCTGCTGAGCAGAGAGCCTGATGCGGGGCTTGATCCCAGGACTCTGAGATCATGACCTGAGCCGAAGGCAGCGGCTTAAACTACTTAGCCACCCAGGCGCCCCTAAACACACCCTTTTAATTTTTCCATCTCAGTGTTTATAAATCACACCCCAAAATTTTCATAATGCAATGTATACACAGAGGAACACTCTTATTTTGAGGAGATACAGCAAATTCTGCCAAACCTTCCTAGTAGTCTGGCATTAGGTTTGGAATGAGCTCTAACTGATAGCTTCATTCGATAGCTTGATTTGGACTAGAACATTCTTTGGCTACCAATCACTTGCAAAATAAAAGTACTGAAGATTTATTTTCTCAGGGGGATTTTCTTCTTAACCTTATATTTTCAATGAGTGCTTTTCCTTCTGTGACGTAGCAGCGGGGCCAGCTTCGTGGGTGTGCAACCTGTGCAACTGCACGGCACCCCACATTTAGATGGGCCTCATGTTTGTTTTAATGCTCTTCTGTTTAAATACCTTTAAAAAAACAAACAAACAAACAAACAAAAACAAAAACAGGAGATCCTGCACTTTTGATTTTGCACTGGGGCCTGTACCAGTCAGCATTCTGTGTTTTAAACTTCAGCAGAGAAGGAAAAGTTTGGAAGGATGTTGGTGGCCAGTGGTCAGTGGTAAGCCTCAAGAAACAGTCTTGGAAAATGCTATGCACTACTTGCTACTTCAAACCCCAGTTCAGACGTCGCAGTGGGAAAAGGGTGGCTAGACACTGCTGCTGTCCCCACTACTAAACAGGGTGGGCACTGCCACCAGTGAAGAGTCTAAACTGTGCCCCCTCCTTGGTTAAACTCTAAGTTAGGAACCTCTGCTGTGCCAAGCACAGGTCATCATTTTTGGCTCTGCTGCCAGGACTGAGAGAAGAAATGAATATGCCCTTCTATCTTTTATATTGAGAATGTACTCTGGCCAACACCAGGACCCACAGAGTGACACAGTGAGCAGGAAGGAGGCGGTTCGCATTCTGAACAGTCAAAACACCATGAAAAAAAGGAACACGTGTCTACTTCACCTGCATTTTTAGATTCTCTAAATATCTGGTCAGTCTTCCTTTGCATTCTTTTCTGTATCATCTTTGCCAGTTTTCTCATGGTATTGCTCCTCGAGTACTCTACCATAGTTTCGATTCTCACCTGCAGATATTTCTGGGTGAACTCTTAACTCTGTGGCCAATGATCCTGAACGTCTCCAAAATCCACTTCCGCATTCTCCTCTCCTGTGCTCTCAACTTTCCTCACAACATTTCTCTGTAATTACAGCTTAGAATCAGTCTATAATATCATAATTCAAATAAACCTGATTCAATTACATGACAGACTAGAATCACAGTAAAAGGATCCACTGGCTTGTTCCTGAAAACATTACTATTTTGGTATCTAATTCTACAGAGACTGAAGATCTTTATTTCACTCACTAATCTAAGGAATGAAGTCTAAACAGTGAGGAGACTAATTGGGAATATCTAATTTTGATTTTCCTCCCAGCTGATTACAAATAAGAAATGCAATCATTTTAACTATTCAGCAGGGATTTTTTTGTTTGTTTGAATATTTGTTTTAGATACATATGATGCAGTATATTATATTTCTTCTGAAATTATTATAGGACTTCTTTCCAGTTTTTTTTTTTTTTTGGAATTGACTACAGACTTATTGAGTCTTTGATAAAGTCCTTTTAATTTGCACATCATTAAGAAATCCATGCACTATCAGGTTCAAAAGGAGAGCAAGACAGGTTTGAATAAACTTTACATAAGTCAAGGAGCATGGCCATTCTGCTTTAATTTCGCCATTTTTCAGAATCATATTAAATTTTACTGGGGCCTGTCTTGGGGCTCTGTCTTGTCACCTTTCTGAAAAGTACATGAAAAAAAAAGGGAGACAGATAAGGTGGAAGCAGAGGACAATGAAGAAGGATAAAAGACACCAAAGTTAAGACATCGTCCGTTTCTCCCCTCACTTTCTCTCACCTTGTCTTTCTTGGCTCCCGAAACATGAGCCGTGAGGAGAAAAGGTGATGAGGTCTTAGTGCATCATAGACTAACAAGCATTCCTTACCGTTCGTTTCTCCAACTTTTATTAAAGTTAATGTATTCTATAAAGTGTTTTCCTCATATTGTCTGATCAGTTAAAATTTAATTTTGATACTATTTTAATTAAATATTTTCCTGCTGTCTAATATACAGTTCCTAGTAATGATAGCACTCATTTCAACGCTTCCCTTAGGAACAGCTTTTATTTTCACAGTGTATCTACGAATCTATTCACAGGTGCTTATTTAAAAACATCTCCAAAAAATACTTTATGTCTCATGCAATATTTTAGGTGTTAAATCATATTCAAACTCTTACAGAAAGTTTCATTAACATAGGAATAATTGAAGAGAGTATGGACCAGCATACAGACTCTGACAATTATGGGAAACAAAAACTGGAAGAGCACTTAAAACAGAAAAATAAAGTAGTACACAACACGGAGGTTCAAATTTCTGATTTAATAGACATTTCTTAATCTTGGTTTTATGTTAACTCTTTTCCAAGGTAAGCTCAAAAACAGAATACTGCATTGTGAAGAAATAAAAGTAAGAGTATTCAGCTACACTGTTGCTCTTTAAATTTTGTATTATCTTACTAATTTCTGATGTTAAAACTCCAGACTTTGGTTCCATGAGACTTTGGATGGTAAATTGTATGCACTCTGGTTCCCTACTCCCGTAGGGTCACTCTCTGGGAATTAGTAAATATTTTCTCGTCTCTTCCATCGATTTTGATTTTAAAACATCCCTTACTCTCCCCTTCAAGCTGCTAAAATTGAATGAAAATGAAATATGTAACTATAAGAGATTTTGTTTCTTTAATTAGGTGTGGAGACAATGCCTATAAATTGTCTGAGGAATTGAAACCGTATCAGTGTGTTGCTCAAACTGAATTAAAAATAATTTCTCCAAGGGGCGCCTGGGTGGCTCAGTGGGCTAAAGCCTCTGCTCTCGGCTCAGGTCATGATCTTAGGGTTCTGGGATCGGGCCCCACATCGGGCTCTCTTGCTCAGCAGGGAGCCTGCTTCCCTTTCTCTCTCTCTCTGCCTGCCTCTCTGCCTACTTGTGATCTCTGTCTGTCAAATAAGTAAATAAAATCCTTTAAAAAAAAAAAAAAAAAAAGACTTTAAAAAAAAAAAAAAAATAATAATTTCTCCATAATATTCAAAATATTAGGATGAATGAACATCTTATTAATGATATATTTTCTGAAGAAAACAATATTTTTCTTTTAGAATGTGGTCATCACTTAATCATTATTCTCCTGAGAGATTACTTGTTGGTTTCAAACTGGTTATAATATCGAAAAGGAAATATTGTGGAATAGTCCATCTGTAGATCATATAGTCAACACAGTTGAAGGGACTGACTTTTCCAGAAACATGCCCAAGAAGCCTGAAAATCCCATATAAATTTGTTTAAGAAAGCAACATTTTTTGTAATGAAGAACTGCTACTAAAAATTTCTTAGGGTATTCTTAGTTCTATGTTGTTTCTTAAAAGAATAATTGTGTCTATTATTTATATTATTTATAATACACTATTGTTTCTGCTATTGACTACAGTTAATGTTAATTTCATTTATGGATCTAGTAGATATGAATTTCATTCAATTGTCCCTAACTTATCTGATTGTCTCAAGCAGCTCACTCTGAAGTAATACTCCATAGTACAGTGATGTTCTAGAACCAATATGTGGTTGAGGTTAGAGAGTGAGGTTTGCAGGTTTCTCATAGTTCAACATGTCAACAACAGAGTAGCGTTTAGTCCTGGGAAACTGACATTCAAGTGTGCAGCCCATCATCAATTTTTTTTTATCCTTATAGAAATGCAAATAAAGTATATAGTAGTAGTGTGTTATTCATTATTATTCAATATTGTTATTAAAATTGTTATCAGAGGAGATCTCTGGTTGTAAAATTGTAGGTTCTCTTGTTTCATTTTTTGGCTTGTATACATAGCTTGAAAGAGAAGCACCTGTAGAACTAACAAGCAGGGAGATGGTATGAGTCAGCTGTGTCCAAGCGAGGACTCTTGACTCCTTGACCAATACTAGGTCTGTGTTAGTTTCCTATTGCAGCTGTAACAAACTGCTACAGACAGTGGCTTAAAACTACACACATTTATTCTTTTATAGCTCTGGGCTTTAGAAGTCCAAAATCAGTTTCACTGTCCACACCTTCCAGCAGCTCAAAGAGACTCTCTCCCCTTGGATTTTCCAGCTTCTAGAACGGCATTCCTTATACATATGCCCTTCTCTGGACAAAATCGACATTCTCCTAGTGCTTTCTTTCTGCCAGCACTTCTTTTGGGGAACATTTTTTTTTTTTTTTTTTCCCAGAGAGCGCATGTATTTACTTATTTTATGGGACACTATTCTTCCCCATTGTTTAGGCCTTAGAAAGAAAATTAACTTTGTTCATATGTCATCTTTAAACATAATCCTGGCCCCTCCTTCCAACTTCAAAGCCAGGAGGGTCCCATCTTGCTTCGGTCCTCTGTTACCTTCTTCTTCTTATCTGTAGTCAGATCTCTTCCTACCTCAATTCTTTAAGGATACTTGTGATTACATTTAGGGCCCCCTGAAATAATCCAGGAAAAGCTCCCCATTTCAAAATACCAAATTGTATCTATAAAGTCTCTTTGGTTATGTAAGAACATTCACAGGTTCTGAGGATGATGACCTGGATACCTTTTGGGACCATATTCAATGAGCACATATACTGTGTTCCCAGCTTTATCAAGGAGCGTGGATGAGCCTGTTGATTATGAACTGGAGATCATGTGGTTTGGCGGTGATGATGTGGGAGATGCACATGGGCACTAATTGTGAAGAAAAGTATATCCAACATCATTTATAAAATACATTTTTTTTTTAAGATTTTATCCATTTATTTGACAGAGATCACAAGCAGACAGAGAGGCAGGCAGAGAGAGCGAGGAGGAAGCAGGCTTCCCGCTGAGCAGAGAGCTCAATGCAGGGCTCCATCCCAGAACCCTGGGATCAAGACCTGAGCCGAAGGCAGAGGCCTCAACCGACTGAACCACCCGGGTGCCCCTAGAATACATATTTTAAAAGAATGTTTCCAAGATACTTTTGAGAAAAGAAAGAATATTGGAAAGAATATGGAATTATCAGCCAGAAGGCCTCTGGGTCCTTCACTTGACTGGTTAGATAACACTGGGCAAATCAGAGTTATCAGTGAGACTCGGTGCCTGTATGGCCTTAAAATGAGGCAGCAGGATTAGTAACCTCTAAGCTTCCTTCTAGCCCCAATTTTTGTGCAAACATTTATCATTACAACACATTATTGAATACCTGCCATGTAGAAGAGCCAGCACTCTTATAAATTGTAGAGATATAAAGATGAGAAGAGAGCTTAGTGGTACTACTACTTCATAGTTTACTTTAAAGATACTGAAAAATGAGAATGGCATAAAATACCTAATTATTGAACAAGTGTCTAAAAATTAGACAAGTATCTGTGTGGGTGATTTTGCCAAGAAGTGGGTGGAATAAACTGGCAAGATTCGAGATGAGGGAGAAACATCTTTTTGATCTAAGACATGCTCCTGGTATTTATGTTTAAGAAAAAGAGGATTGCTGCTCATTTTTTAAGTATATAAACTTTTCAGTAATTGGTGGGTAGTTTTAATTTAACTATTAAAGAAATATCATGGAGAAAATTGAACTACTATATTAAAAATGTATAGAACATAAATCTATTGTCTAATTATATGAAAAAAGAATCTTCTATATTGGACAATGAAAGAATGGTGTTCCAAAATAGGTAGATTAGATATAAAAAGGTATATGTTTACATCTTTAGTAATATTTTTAGTGCTAAGAGAGACTTTAGAGATCATGGTATGAATATCTTTTTTAAAAAACATATAAAAATAGGTATTCATAATCTCTCAAATATTTGTTAAAATAGATCTTTAAAAATCCCTAAATATCTTTTTCTCTCATTGGTATTTTTCTACTGTAAAACACTGCCTTCCTCAAATTAGAGGAGCTGTAATTTACTTCAGATAGATGTTGTATCTGTAAATTAATGCCAAAGAAATCCAGAGAAAAGCAAAAAATTAATGGATTAATGAAATTATGAAATCATTTATTATTGTATTACTGACAGTAATTATGCTTTCTGCCTGTCCTTTAAGTGTGACAGTGTGAAGCCAATTGATATAATGGGGACAACTTGACAGTAAATCCTGATCAATTTGCAAATTGCAATTGATCAGTTGCAATTTGAGCCTAAATTCTCACCCAGCTCTGCTATGTGCTGAACTGGGACCTTGGGGGAAAGTATTTCCATCCTCAGGTCTCTATTTCTTCATCTGTAAAATGAAGGGACTGAATGACATGAACTTGTATGGAAATACTGGGATAATTTGAAATAAAATGCCATCTTGGGGAGTTTCAGGCAGAAATAAGCAACTCACAAAAAGATAAACTGAGGCTCAGGAATCAGAAATACATGTTTTTTTGGCGTGCGTGCTGGCTGTAATTGACAACTTAAAGACAGGATTTCAAGGAACATGCCTGGCTTATTTCCTCCTTTGCTCTTAGCCCTTACCATGCAGCATAGCCCTATTAATTCATGTATGCATCTCATACTTGAAGACCTAGATGAATTTTGTTTTTAATAACACTAGTCTTCTTTATCCATCAATTTTTATCATATTTTAGTGCGAGCATCACTTAATTCTTTTTTTGATACGAAATCACAGGATGGATTGATATCACTCTATTTTTAAATTCGGTTGTTGCAGGAAGCCTGTCTCTTGCCCACAGATGATTGCACTTCCTATTTGGAAATGTATTTATTGTATGTATGACCCACTCTTCGTGTCCCATGTGAGCAGGAGCCTAGGGAAAAGGGAATAGCTCTATGTAAGACAGTTTGGAAAAAAAAAAAAAAAAAAAGGCGTATTCGTTGCCTTGAAAAGTTTACTGAATGTGCCTTTGTACAGGTTCCAGGTGAGGTCCACACCAGGTCAAAGAGTCCTTGTAAAGTGTCTAAAGTCCATGCAAAGAAAATCTGTTGATCTTTTCATTTTAGCACTATGTCAGTTTCATCTCCTCTGTTTAAATTTTCTTTTCTCTCTTTCTAAAATGGCCGTATTATTCAGAACAAGCCCTTTTGGAAAGAAAAAAAAAAATCCCCAATCCACTAGGAAAAAAGATCAAAGAAATTTCATTGCAAATGAAACCATGACACCAGTGATTTAGATGGGATAGCATGTTCTGGGTTTCAGCAATAAGATAACAGCTCCCTTGGCTTCTGCTCTTGGAGAGGTTTGAACTACTCTGGCAGCTCCCTGGCATGATTTAAGGCAGCGATTCTGGCCTGCTGTTCACACTAAAGCAGAGACAGAGCGGTGCGGGAGGTAGTGAAAGGCTCACTTGCCATGGAACGGAAAGCTGTGGAGAAATTCAAAGAGCTATTTAAACTCAGAGTCAACCCTTGAAGTTCTCATAGTTTGCCGGTTGAAAATAAGAGACGTTTGTATTAGTCCGAGGCAAAACCATTGGAGGCAACCAGCATTTAAGAAAAGTCTTGTAGAGTTCAGTCAGCAATGAGATAGGAAGTGCTGGTCCCCATTCTGGAAAGGCAACTAGTCAGTTGGGGGTACTGGGTAATGTGGCTAGGTGTAGGAGATGCAAAGCATGTGCTTCTAATGTAGGAAGTCACTAGATGTCACTCTGGATTTCATTATTTGGTAGTCTAAAGATTTTAGCAGCTTTGCCATTTTGCTCCCAATGTCTCTTACAGAACCTGAATAGACAATGTGAAATGTGCATGAATAACAGGGAGTTGCTGACTGAATGTCAATGTTGGCGTGTGTGACTTCTATTGATCATTCATTATTGACACGAAGGTCTCTAGCGTCTCTGCTTTTTCACTTTAAACTCCTTCTCAGCTAAAATTTCCAAGCATCTGAACAGGGAAGCCTTGAAGAATGGGATGATTCAGGTCTCGCAGGATGTTTTACAAAGTACTTTGACCTCTGGAAGAAATCACAGGTACTTTTCATAAAGACTCAACAACTGCTTTGAATAAAAATTCAAATACCAAGACAGAAAGGAAAGTACATCCTTTTCGTATTTAAATGGGCTAATGTGTACCGTTCTGAGTTTATAAATAGCTAAGAGGAACTTTGATGAGAAGAATTCTTGCATTTTTATTGTCGTGTTGATAAATCCCCTCCCCCTCTTTATCTGGTGTGCAGCTAATGACACTGGACTGTCCCCCGGACCCCAGTGGTGACAAATGCAATGCTGTACAGTATCCGGTGATTGTGGATCCATGGTTTTATATCTTTTCGCTTTGTATACATTAATTAGGTATACACAATCAGAGCTGAGTGCAGAGGCAGCTAAATAAACAAATGACACTGAGGAAAGGTCTTTCTGCATACTAATCATATCCTACATCTGCAAGCAAAAGCTCTATAAATCGATTTGCTCTTTCACATCAAAAGACAAACAGTGATGCAAGTCAGCACTTCCTTTGTCAAAGTCACAGAGATTGCTGTTCTTCACAAACGCATCTTTACAAAGCTGGATTCAACCATTTGACGATTAGCATTATTGGCAACTCTTCAAAGGAGATTCATCAAGTGATTTGCAATTGGATTGGTTACCATTTTTATGATGCTCGCCATGAAATCTAACTAAAAGTGATTGACATTTGAATTCTTGCTTGGAGGATGAGGAAGCCAACAAAAGAAAAGAAGTCTCCTGACTCCACAGAGACTGTGCCTTACTTGTGTGTGTGTGGGCTAGTGTGGCAGCCACAGGGCACAATTGGCAGGACCTGACATGAAATGGATGCTGGGTGATGAGCATTTCTAACAGGAGGCCAGGAGAATGGGTCCTTGGTTTTTCATATTTGGGCTAAGAGCACAAAAATCAAGTTTCAAGGAGGTTTGCAGGAGCATATTAAGATATTCTATTTTGCTGCACTGTTTGAAAACAAAAAGGTCAGTTTGTGCTGGGGAAAACCTAGGGGATCCACCTTGGCTAGACATGGATCTTGTTACATTAGTTGGGTAGAGAGGTAAGACATGGGGGAGAGAAGGAGAAAGGCAAAGTAGAGACTTCTCTAGAAAGAAATCTATCCCAAGGGAGTAACCACAAAGCTTATATGATCTCTGGGGAAATGAATAATTATGGTGATGGCCACATCACCATGTCAGTAAAATTGAGGCATCGTCAGTGTTTCTAACAACAGAGATTTTAAAATTTGCCTTTGCAATGGATCTGAAAATTGTAATAACTTTTCCTATTGAATTTGACATTTCCAACTTAATCGAATTTAACTATTCAATGTTATATGTTCTTTAGCTGTAACGGAGATACTGTTGAGGGGTAAGGCATTCCTAAAATTAACCAAGGAGAATAATCCCACCATCATTCCAAGACATACTTGGTATATTTCAGGTACACAATTCAACTCTCTCATTATTTTCAAGGAGGTCTGGCATTAACCTTGAAAGTCTTACTTATTAAGTAATGTAATTTACACTGATACAAGTGTAACTACTTTTGTTGTCTTTTTTTTTTTTTTTTTTTTTCTTTTTGGTCTTCCAGTTATCTTGGGGAAATCTTCTTAAGATTGCATCCTAAGGGGCACCAGGGTGGCTCAGTGGGTTGGGCCTGCCTTTGGATGGGTCATGATCTCAGGGTCCTGGGATTGAGCCCCAGGTGGGTCGGTCTCTCTGCTCAGCGGGGAGCCTGCTCCTCCCCCCCCCCCCCCGATTCTCTGCCTACTTGTGATCTCTGTCTGTCAAATAAATAAATACAATCTTAAAAAAAAAAAAAAAAGATTGCATCCTAAAATATCAGAGAATTTTTTTTTAAAAATCAGGCTCATAGTCACAGTCAGAAGCAGCAAGCAAGAGTCGTTGCTTGAGATCCAGATTGGTCAGGGAGAATAATGTCTTCAGTTGTGCTATGGAATGAGTAGAATATTTAACTCGGGTCGTGAACTCATGTTTTGACTGACTTCCGACAGGTGGCTTGGGCCTACTGTGCCTCAATTTCCTACCTGTTAAATGGAGGCAGAAATATTGACTTATTACTGAAGAGTGTTCTGAAGATGAGCTAATAAATGATGGTAGGAAAGCTCTGTGCAATTCTAAAGTGCTATATAAATGATATATTGTTATCACCATCACTACTAATAATTATAATGATCATAAAAAGTGAATGACTCTGCTGTGGAGAGCTTAAGTCCCACAGGAAAGTTATTTTTTCTTAGTCTGTTTTCATGTTTTAACTGAGTCCTTAAAACTGCTTAATTGAATAAAAGCAAGGATTTGGGTGCTCTCAGCATTTGTAAACTCATTGTAGAATCTGCTCCAAAAAATCAAAGGGGGCTAGAATTAACATCTGTGTGGGCTCCGCATTTAAGGAATTATTCCTATCCCAGATTGTTTTTACATCATAAAATGAAGGATTGCTATTAACATTAAGGTTCCTCTTTACTTAACTATCTTAAGTGCAGTCCTAAAAAAACAGAGTTTTGCAGAAAATAGCATAATACAAATATTCCTATCTTATTATCTAGAATTCAGCTTTATGCCGCTGGAAAAAACAGCAACTAAAATCTAGCCCACCAGCATGAAAGAAAATCTGAATACTGAACAATTCAAACACAAAAGTCACACACTTTATTCAAAAAAAAAAAAGAGCATTCTGGGTCTATTGTTAGTTTATTTTTACTTTTTTTTGGTACCAGGAGGAGACTGAATGGCATTTATGACCTAGCCTTGGAAGTCACACAGCTTCACTGTCTTAGTCAGCCTGGGGCACTATAATGAAAGTCCATGGGTTGAGTGCCTTCAACAATAGACACTACTCACAGTTCGAAAGGCTGAGATCAGGGTGCCAGCATGGTCAGGTGCTTGTGACAGCCCTCTTCCTGTCTCATGTGTATCCTCCCATGGCACAGAGAAAACTCTGGCCTCTGATCCTATTCTTATAAGGACATTAGTCCCATCATGGGGTCCCCATCATCAATCTCATTACCTCCTGAAGGTTCCACCTTCTAATACCATCACCCTGGGGACCAGGGATTCGAGGAATGAATTTGGGGGGAAGGGTCATAAACATTCAGTCTGTAATATTCACTTTTGCCCCCTGCTGTTCCTTAGAGGCAAATCTCTAAGGCCAGTGCATATGTTTGTAGAAATACGGTAGAGTATAGGGGCCAAGGACTTTGGGCTCTGGTAGTGCAATGTGGATTGGAATTCTACAGCAACTACTCAGCACCTGACTCTGGAAAACATACTTTCTCTAAATGGGGATGCAGATAATTGTAGCAGGTTTCTGTTGTTACATACCACTCTACTTCAGAATTTAATGGTTAAAGCAACTTATTATTTCCCACCAGTCTGTGGATTGACTGGGTGATTCTTCTATTGGTTTTTCCTGGATCACTCTGGTCTCTGCAGTCAGCAGGTGGACTGGGTGGGACTGGAGGGTGTACGATGGCTTCCGATTAAATGGTGGTTAATAGACTCCACTATGAATAGGAGGATCCAGAAAATACTGTGTCCCTGTGTTCCAATCCATGGCAGTAGCCTCTACCTCACAGGGTGCTGTGAGAATTAAGTAAGATACCCCTGGAAGGCCTTCATATAATCCCTGGGTATAATAAGCACACTGTAAATGTTGTCTATTTTCAGAGAGATGATTCTAGAAATGCAATATGGACTATCATTCTGGGGACAGATTAACTGGGTTGAGATTACAGCTATTTGCTGCCGACGTAAACTTGCAAGGGCTCTTTACGCTTCTTTTTCCTCATCTGTAAAATGGGAATTATGATAATACATACCTCATAGAGTTGTCATAATGGTTACATGTGAAACACTTAGAAGAGTGTGTAGTAAGGACTCAATGATGTTAAAGGACAATGCAATTATACGTGTACATCAGATTAGAGTCTTTCCTGTGCCGGCTCATCGTCACAATGCCTGCTGTTACAGTCTCTGTGCCCTGTACTTTCTTCCATAATGTTTATCATAGCTTCATTTATTTGTTTAATGTCTGCCTTTCCCAGTATTAATGCTTGACTTCATGGTGACAGGAAGAGTATCTCTGGGGTGTTCCCCGCCTCCCACCTTATATCCCCAGGAACTAAATAGTGCCTGACACAGAATAAGTGCTAAGGAAATAGAGTCAGCCTCAAGGCAAAGAAATGAGTCAAAAGGCAGAGAGAACTGAATCTGCCTAACAACAACAACAAAAACCCTTTCCTGTTTATATGTATAGAGAGTACCATGATTGATCTTGTACAGACATTCCTGAATAATCTAGGATTGTTCCTTTCAATACGGCAAAGAATGGGGTAATTCATTTTGAAAGTATTTAGATAAAGTCTGTTGATCAGAAGAGATAGTAAGCCTTTTGTTTTGGAAACCCAGATAGTCATCCATTTAATGACTTACTCAGCACTTTTAATTCCCAGTTCTAGGCACTGGAGATCCAACCGTGAAAAAGAAGCCCTACCCTCATGGAATTTATGTTCTTTCCAGAATCCCTTCTGTTCCAAAGATGCTGGCAAAAATTACATTGTTACTCTATGATTATTTCAAGATTATACTGGGAAAATCTTTCTAGTACAACAGCCTGGGATTAATTTTCTTTTTACTTTATATTATTTTTTCTCTTGCAGATTATCATTTAAACATTTTGCTTAGATTTTTATAGATCTCTTGCAATTTTACTTTTTTCATGTTCCAACTGACCTATTAAGGGTGACTTAGTATTTTTTCCATATGTTCGAATAGTCAGTTCTACTGTTCCCTTTTCTTGCTCTGGACATCCCCACCCCCACCCCTTTGTTGTCCAGCTCCAATCTGCAGGGCTGTTCTCCTATACCAGAGCCCCCCTTTTCCCCAATACCATGGAGTCCTCCTTGGTGGGATTTCCATTTCTTTTGCTAAAAGATGCTCTCTGGCAGCTGCCTAACAGAGGAATCACAGGGGTGCTTTTTAGCCACTGCATGCTAAACGTATGTTTATTCCACTCTCACATTGTTGGGTCCCCCCAAAATGGGTACCCCAATGATGGGTCCGTGATTAAAGGAGCGAGACTGGTAAAAAGCGAAAGTCAAGCAAAGCTTTATTTCGCACTAACCATCAAGAATCAGACTGACCGTCAAACAGACAGGTCGGGGCCACCCCTTTCAGAGAGGGCGACCACTCCCTGCTTTCTAGACTAACTTTTATAGAGCAAAGGCCATGTGGTTGGGCCTGGCCACACACAGGTGGCCAATGAAATCGTAACACACATCTAGCTGCACAGTCATGCTAGATGACCAACTGAATTACAACCTATCCTAGTAGACATTTGAACCAGCCTATCATCTAGTTCAGAATTGGTGCCCAAAAGGTGCCCAAAGGGTGGGGCCCATACTCCTTGGTAGCTAGGAGACAGTATGAACCCCCACTGACTGAATACCTCCACCTGGCCTGACCCACCCTTGTATTTGGACTTTGTTGCCTGGGACTGGTTTCCTGGACTTGCTTTTTAAGTAAGTTCCCCTGGGATGGGGGCAGAGTCAATTTATGTTTTACAACAAAATGGCAGTTCAACAGGGGTGGGGCCGCTCTGGCTGAATAAGCCCTTACAACATTTGATTGAAAACTTTGATGTATATGGTATTTTATGTTGAAAATAATTTTGACTCCAAATTTTAAAGACATTGCTCCAAAGTCTTCAGCTTCCAGTTTGTTGGGTCGGTGGTTCTGGGAATGCAGGAGGAACAATAGAAATAACTGCCAGGGCTGCCATCTTCCAGCCCCCTTCCCCCCTTCCTTAACCCTTGACTCTCCCACCAAAAGGGTGTAAGCCCAGGTCACGTTTCCTTAGGTAACCCAATACCTATGCAGGAAACAGGAATATCAGGAGCCCTCACCCCATACCTTCCGATCACCAAATACCTTACAACATATGGATGTGAGCCCATGCCCTGCCTTGGCCTGATAAAAGACCCCCACCAACTCCCTCCCAGTGCCACTTCCTCCACACCTCACCAGAGAGTGCACACCTCCTCCCTGAGTGACTTTCCTGGCTCCCCTTCTCCCGAGCCCTGAAACTTCCCTGGAGAGTGCCTTTAATAAATCTTGCCTTGGCCTACCTCGCCTCGTGTTGTGTTTACCTCACCTGCAAAACTTTACACTACTGAAAAATCTGATGCCATTACCATCAGTAATACTGTATATCTGACCTGTTTTTCTTCCTCTGGAGGCATTTAGGAAACATAATGATAGCTGTTGGCATAGATCTTTTCTTTTTTCCTTCCTTCCTTCTTTTCGTTTCTCTTCTTTCTTTCTTTCTTCTTTCTTTCTTTCTTTCTTTCTTTCTTTCTTTCTAATTAATTGTGTGGACCTTCTCAGTCTGGGGAAATGTATCCTTCCATATCAGAGAATTTTTCTGTAATTGTTGTTGGCTGTTTCTTTTTTGACTTCTCTTTTTGGAACACTTTTTTTTTAAACTTAAAAAAAAATCAATTATAGAACCTCTTAGGTTAATCCCCTCACTTAGTATGTTTGTTATTCTCCGTTAAGTTGTGGTTTTTTTGGTTGTTTTTTTTTTTAGTTCTGTGAGTTGACAATATTATTTTCCAAGACTTTGAATAATTTCTCTTTGTTTATTTTTTAATTTCTAAGAGCTTTTCTTCTTCTTTTTATAGTATCTTTTTATTATTTAATGCTCGTAACTTCTCTCTTTATGAAGGTATTGACTATTTGATTTTTTGAAATTCCTGTTTAACAGATTTGGCCTTTGTTGTGCAACAAACTAACTCAAAATGTAGAGACTTGGAACAATAATTTCTTTTTTCTACACCATTCATTGCATAACTGGGTGGTTCCTTTGCTGGTCTTGCCTGTGGTCAAGATGAAGCAGTCAGCAGGCAAGATGGGGACTGGAAAGGGTGTCTCTCACCCAGGTTTTTCCTCTGCAAGCTAATCTCAGGTGCACTGGAACTTATTCATATTTTTCAGGGAAAAAGAAAATTATTTTTATTCAGTCTTCAGTGCTATGCTAGTATCTTTAACTTAATGAACAGTGAACCTGAACCTTTTGTGTGTGGTGCTTACACTCCATGTAAGTCATATGGACATTCCCTGTTTAAAGCAAGGGTGTTTGTACCCATTTTATACAATATTTATAAGGAAGGCCTACATGCTGAAATGAGAACATTTGAATGAGAAATCAGAAGACTTGGTTTCTGAATATTTCCTGAATGAATGCATCTGCCATGAGCCAATGGTGTTACTCTGGGCAAGTCATTTAGTTGTCTTGTCCTGGATAGTTTCATCTGTGAGATAAATATTTTAACTGAGTTCTCTGTAGCCTTTCCTCCACCTTCACATTCTGTGGTTTTTGTCATGAAGGTATTATTTCAAATTGGAAGAAAAGTTAATTTCATTGCTTCAGAGAATTACATACTGGGGGGGGGGGCATGGAATCATGCCCCTCAGGAATAAGAAATTGGCTACAAATCTTCACATGGGTTGGTCCTGGCTTCATCTGGACCTCAAGCCTGGGCATTTGATTCACATTTCTCCCCTTCCCTGCCCTGACCTGCTTATAAGTCATCTTTGTGTTACACACATCTTGTCTGTTTTATGTTTCATGGGATGTTGAGTCCTTTATCAAGTGTGCAACTTTCTTTGTAACATAGTTTCATTGGAAAATATACTTCCAGAGGTCCAGGAAAATTGTGATAAATATAGAAGGCATTTTATCTATTGTTATTTATGTATCTATTGTTGATTTCTATGAAGGTATGAAAATTTACTAGAGCAGCCATTAAAAAATACCACAGACTAGGTGGTTTCAACAAAAGAAATTGATTTTCTTATTACAGGTTTGGAGGTTAGAAATCCAAGATCAAGCTATTGGCAAGTTTGGCTTCTTCTAGGTTTCTCTCTTTGGGTTTCCAATGGTATCTTCTCACTGTGTCTTCACGTGGTCCTTTCTTCATGCATGGGCATCTCTGGGATCTCTTTGTATGTTCAAATTAACACTTTCTTATAAAATCACCAATAAAATTGGATTAGTATCCACCCTAAAGACCTTATTTTAACTTTATCACCTATCTAAAGGTCCCATCTCCAAATACAGTCACATTCTGAGGTACTGGGCAGTTAGCCCTTTAACATATAAATTTTAGGATGGCATATTTCAGCCCATAACAAATAATTTATGCATCTCATATTTATTTGTCAATTTTTATGTCACCAGACAGTGACTGTATGTGTAAGCCTTTCAGTGTGATAGGCTATATTTAACAAATAAAAATTATGCATTGGGAAATTAATTTATTGGATTTTAAAGAAAACAAGCCCTGGAAAGTAATGTAGGTTGAGACTGAATGTGAAGCTAGCCTGGGTCCAAAAATATCACCTTCAGCTTGTCCAATGACATCGTGCTCAAGTCAAAAGCCAAAGATCAATTCCTATCTTTAAACCATTGAATGTATTGACATGACCAATTCCTCATCTGTAAATAAAGGTATTAAATTAGTACAGTGGTTTTCCTAACTTGAAACAGAAGTTAGCATCTCTAGAGATGAGGACCAAGAATTTATCAGCAATACCCTGGTGGTTTACTTGCACATTTAGCTTTGGGATCCATTAGATAAAGTGATACCTAAATCAAAAAAATGATACCTAAATATGCCCGTTACCAATTATGCTCACTTATTTTTTAATACAACAACTATAACCCACTCCTAATGTCTTATTATATAGAGGTTTAATAATCGTACTTCTCTGCTTTTCTGCTGAAGATTCTGCACTGAGGGAGGAAATGGACAGAAACAAATATGATTCCTATGGAATTGTTGGACAGTCATTCTTTTTTTTTTTTTAGAAGGTTTTTTTTTTAAAGGTTTTTTATTTATTTGACAGACAGAGATCACAAGTAGGCAGAGAGGCAGGCAGAGAGAGAGAGAGGAGGAAGCAGGCTCCCCGCAGAGCAGAGAGCCCAATGTGGGGCTCGATTCCAGGACCCTGGGATCATGACCCGAGCCGAAGGCAGAGGCTTTAACCACTGAGCCACCCAGGTGCCCCTGGACAGTCATTCTAAAGAGACAGACAAACATCATAAATTAAAACAACAATACACAGAATGACTTTTAAAAAATATTGCAGTTATATAATGTAGGCTTTAGAGTTAAGGAAAATATAACTTTCCTAAAATAACCTTTGGTTTGTTTTTCGCTTGACCAAGCAATGCAATATAGCATAGCAGTTAAGAATGTGGGTCTTAAATGATATAGAATATTGGCTACTACAAAAGAAAAATAGTAGAATAGACTGACCAATAGCTATTAACTACATCTTTCAATACATCTCTGTTTGTAATTCCTGACCTATAGTGGAAACACATGCTTATACTCACCTAGACACTCATGCATTTCCAATCTATTGTGATTATTTCCCCAAGGATGTTAAAATTATAGAACTTTCTGGATGGAATATAGCTTAGAGGTCATTTAATCTGTCTAACTCACAGGGGAGGAAACTGAGACACAGAAAATTGTGACTTGTCTAAGATAATCCATAACTCAGATCATTTTTTTAAAACTGATTTTATTCTTCTTGTCTATCATGCTTTCTTGGTCTTTGACTGCTGATTTTGAGGTTATATAAAACATATATATGTTATATATGTTGTGCGTATATATGTGTGCGTCATATATGTTACATGTAACAGATGCATTACACATGCATACATACATGCATGCATGTGCACACATGTGTGTGTGTGTATGTGTAGACTTACTATAACAAGATAAAGTCAAATAAATATAAGATTATGGACCAGAAGTTCCAAATGGATAGCTGGCAGTTGAGCTTTGTCTGGCTCACACTATTTCCTAAATTGGTAGTTAACATTAAAAATGTGTGATATTTCACATAAGATACATATTAACAGCATCTTTCAGAAAAAAAAAATTAGGGGTGCCTGGGTGGCTCCTTGGTTAAGCATCTGCCTTTGGCTCTGGTCATGATCCTGGAGTTCCAGGATTGAGTCCTGCATAGAACTCCCTGCTCAGCAGAGAGTCTGCTTCTCCCTCCCCCTCTGCTCCTCCCCCACTCCTGCTTGTTCTCTCTTGCTCACTCACTCTCTATCAAACAAGTAAATAAAATCTTAAAAAACAAAATAGATTTGGCAACCTCAAGTCCAAGTTTTCCCATAGTAACCATTGGTAGGATGTAAGTGGCAGTCTTTCCTCTTTAGACAGGGCATTTGTCCTCTAGTTCACTTTGGACCCTTTGAGTCCACAAGGCTGAATCAAGCAGTAATTCTCATTTTTCTCTGTTCCTTCACTATTGTTTTTCTAATAGTAAATTTAAGTGGAAATGGAACTATTTCTTGTGCCCACGAGTCTCTCTAAATTGAAAAAGCAAAATCATATTTCAAGGAAAACATTTTCTTTCCTACCCCCAAATCCCTCACTTAGAGTGTGTGTCCAGTTCTCACAGGCATTTAAGGATGCACAAACTGTAGAATGTCATGGTTCTCATCTGTCCTGCTCCATCAGTAAACATGAGGTCGACACAGACTCTTATTACTGACAACAGTAGTAATGTGAGGTGGGTGGTGGGTTTTGCCCAAGCAGAGATACAGTAAAATCTTAGGTGGGAAAGACGAGAATATGTGAAACCTGAAAACCCTCTCTCTTTTGATCTACCTATTTGGGAAGGATGTATTTTTCTCCATCTCTTCCCACTTAAAAATATGTGTCATATGGTATCTGCTTTAAAATAGAAATTTGTCTCTAAAGCTCCCATTTATGTAGAGTTTAAAACCAAGAATACCTGAATAATTCTATTGCAAGTTCCATTTTGTTAATCATTAATATGTATGTGAGACTTTGGACTAAATTCCTTTTTTAACTGTTCATAACTTTTTAAAAAACTATTTGATTTGGAGAAACTCCTTTGTTTCATCAAAAGGAAAGAATAAGCTTATTCAAGTGAACAATTCGGTGTTGACTTCATTGAAAGTCTCTGGAAACAATAAT
This sequence comes from Mustela lutreola, assembly GCF_030435805.1. Classification (NCBI taxonomy): domain Eukaryota; kingdom Metazoa; phylum Chordata; class Mammalia; order Carnivora; family Mustelidae; genus Mustela; species Mustela lutreola. The sequence goes on from NC_081302.1 coordinate 34,981,507, forward strand.
AGCCATATGATCAAAAGATGAATGGCTGGGGGAAGATCCAAAATTCAGTAGGCATGACCTGAGAAGCTCAATTAAAATCATAAAATAAGTACTCTCAGTGTTCCACTGAACTATCAAAGCATTTCTCCTCTTAGGAAACTGAGCTTTCACAACCCAGAAAGGATAAATACTCTTCTAATTTCTTCAGTTATCTTCCATTTAACAGAACCTAGAATGTCATTATTGTCATTGTATAGTACTGGAAGGAAATTCCAGACACTCCATAAAAGCTTAAAAGTCCATATTCACTTGAACTTCAGATAGACCATCTTCCCCCACCCCCCCAAATAACCATTACCAGATTTGACTTTATATCTGAGAACAGAATGCTGAGAATTAATGACCTGGAAGTAGAAATGGATATGCAGAAAGCCTTACTAGTTAGAGATGAGATTATTCAAAGAATTGCCCACTTCAAAGTTATAAGCAATTCTGTAGGAACTGATGAGATAAAAGTCTGTACCTTTGGGCTGAATATCTTCTTTAGCGTCAATTCCTCTAATATCCCATGTATCTGGACCTGTGAAAGCTAAATTGCTTTCAGCTCAATTATTTACTTTCAAATGAATTGAGAATCTGTAAACTTTGATAATGTATGAATACAAGAAGTCTGCAGTTACTCATAATCAAAGTAATCTGACCTTTCCATAATTCTCCTTATCTTTTCCTCTTTCTTAATTTTTTAATTGAAGTCTAGTTGACATACAATATTATATTAGTTTCAGGTGCACAATATAATGATTGAAGGATTATATACATTACCAAATGCTCACCACATTAAATGTAGTTACCATCTGTCACCGTATGAAATTATTACAATATTATAATTACTTTAAATATAAATGGTCTAAATGCTCCAATCAAAAGACATAGGGTGACTGAATGGAAAAAAAAAAAAAAAAAAAGACCTATCTATATGCTGCCTATGAGAGACTCACTTCAGACCTAAAGATGTGTACAGACTACAAGCGAAGGGATGGAAAAGATATTTCATGAAAATAGAAGCAAAAAAAAAAAAAAAAAGTTGGGATAACAATACTTCTATCAGACAAAATAGACTTTCAAATAGGGACAGTAACAAGAAACAAAGAAAGGCAATCCATAATGATAAAGGCAACAATCAAACAAGAGGATATAATAATTATAAACATCTATGTATCCAACGTGGGAGCGCCAAGACATATAAAAAAGATATTAACAGATATAGAAAGAGAAATCGATGGTAATGCAGTAATAGTAAGGAGTTTTCTCATCTTTTTTCTTTTTCTTTTCTTTTCTTTTTTTTTTTTTTTTTCTTTTTCTTAAGTAAAATTGTTTTGGGGGAAGATACCTGGCTAGCAGCTCAGAATTCTTAAAGTCAACTGTCTTTGTTAGAAATAAGTTGGAAATTTTGCTTAAATAATGCATGTCTCAAAATCCTTGCTGAGAAGTCACAGAAAAAGAAAAAGGAATAGTAACAACAATAGCTGCTATTTAGAGCTACCTGACAAGCTGTGTATGGCACAGGCAACAGTGGCAGAACTGGGATGGGGGTGGTGAGAGGTGTCCCTACAGATTCCTAGGGACAGGGAGTCAGAAGAGGTCTCTCACAGCAATCCAACAACCCAGGAAAGATTTTTAGTTTGTTTGTTCTCACCAAGGAGTTGAAAAATTGTTCCCTAAGCTTCATTGCTCCAAGCCCTGAATTTAACTTGTATACTAATTTGAAATTGTATTTTCATTATAAAAGCCATGAAACTCTGGAGGTGGCAGAGGGGTGACAGGTAACTAAATTAAAAATGTTTGTCTCACCGATGAAATTTCCGGAACAGGAGAATTAAATGAGTTCTTCAGAATAACATCATTGGCTCATGGCGGACACACTCCTGCGACCTTTTAGCACCCACCTGACTCCTTCATTTCACCACACATGCTTTTCTTCTAAATATTTTGTAAAATGTATGCAAATATCCTTGCGGAGGAACAGGGAACTTTCACATAATAAACATAAAGTAGAAGCACCACACACAAGAGATTCAAACCTACTGTCCATGCTGTTCCATTAACTGACCTCACCTAAGTTAAATCTGCTAAGTATGATAACATTAAATATTGAATAAAAGTAATCCTCCTCCCCAGATATGATTTGTAGAACTGATGGGGATGGTGTGTATCCATTTAAAAGGAAGTGTCGAGAGAAGTTTGAACTACTACCTTCTTCCTAAGCTATATGTAAAATTATGACTTTGTCCTAGTGTGATCCTCATCTACATGCATAGTTTTCCTCAAAGTCGTCTTTTATATTTATCACCACGGAAGAATGCTTGCTGCCCTGGGTGTGCGCCTGACCACCATGAAAATGGCAGATGCGTCTCCAGAAGTTCAATCTCGAATTTTTTTCTTTTGTTTTTTCTTATTGCCAGTCATGCTATTAGAAGAGTAACAGCCACTTTTAAAGCAACAAAGTCCTGATTCAGAAGTGAGATTCTCTGAAGCTCTTCAAATAGTTCACATGGCTTAAAAAAATTAAGCCAGCTCAATGGAGTGGAAGTGTTACTCCCTCACTCCCTATGGTTTCTGAAAGCCATTAACGACACATGTCTCCTTTGAAGCATTTATGCTAACATTACTTTCTTTGGTTTGTTTCCCAGTCCTGCTGCCTTTCTTATAAATAACACTTGTAAACAGGAACTTAACTACATGTAATGGGGAGAGAAGTTGCCTGGATTTTTTTTCAGCCTCTTAGCCCCCAAATATCTGAGAGGATGATTGGTAATTGTACATTCAACCTGTGGGGCACAAGGAAAAAGCCATAGTGTCAGGGCTGACTCTTTTTTAAGCATCATATCTTAAAGATAAACATTTTAAATGCTATATGATAGTGTTTCTGTGCATACTTTTTCCCAAAAGCTGGATTAGAGTATATATGTATGTGTATACATATATATTTATTTCAATAAAACAGAGGACCCTGATTTGGTTTTTTCATTTGCCTACTCCGCACTACAAAATATTTATTTAACACAACTATAATTTGTTAAAAGAATAGCATAACTTTTCACCATGTATTATTGTTTCTTGTCTTTAGAAATTAAAGGACATTTGTTTTTTTTATTAAAGTCATCCCCAGTAGAGAAAAACTAGGTCATACATCATGCCAGGTCCAAGACTGGAAATGAGATTAGACATAACTCATGAGCTGTGTTTCATGTTAATCAATTAGCATTTTGAGGGACCAGTCTCCTCCAATGGATTTGTTATTGCAGCTATTCTGGGGAAAAGAGTGGGAATAAAATGTTTCCAGAAAGATTGCTTGGGTGGACAGTCAAGTGGGAGCTCTAGGCTTTAAGGACAGTTGGAAGACATTGGCACCAGAAGAGGTGATGGCTCTCCAGAAGAGTAGGAGTACCCAAATAAAAGGGAAAGCATACTACAGACCAGTTTTATTAAAATGAATGATTTTGCCATTGCTAGGAATAGTGTCATTGAAATGATGACGCTATTATAACAGCTTTGTTGGAATGCACTAGACATTTTTGAAACCAGATTACCTTTGAAGGTTACAAAGTTGTCTCTCTCAAAAGAGGTAAGCATGAGCAGATGACAACGAACTATTTTTTTTATTATTAACTTTTTATTTTTTTATAAACATATATTTTTATCCCCAGGGGTACAGGTCTGTGAATCACCAGGTTTACACACTTCACAGCACTCACCAAAGCACATACCCTCCCCAATGTCCATAATCCCACCCCCTTCTCCCAAAACCCCTCCCCCCAGCAACCCTCAGTTTGTTTTGTGAGATTAAGAGTCACTTATGGTTTGTCTCCCTCCCAATCCCATCTTGTTTCATTTATTATTCTCCTACCCACTTAAGCCCCCGAACTATTTTATAGTGGATTTATGTTGACGTGAGTCATATCAGCCTGTTTTTTTACTCTACTTTTTCTACCCAAAATATGGAGAAAACTAACATGGTCGTAATGAAGTTTTAGGTTGCGGGGTTAAAAAACAATGCATGAGGAGTAAAAATAAAAGACAAATTGAAAAGCACAAAGGCAATAGAAGTCTCTTTCTACTCAGCCACATTTTATTTAATTTGAAGAAATATCATCAATAAAGTAATACAACATTATGTAAACTTACTTCATAAAATGCCTTCAAAAAGTGCATTTGTCTCATTTAATCCTAACAATAACTCAACTGTCTCTAGTTTTCAGATCGATGAGAGCATGAGCACCAGTTAGTGAAATGACTTGGCCAAAGTCTCCTTGTTAATGAAGAAAATGAAAGAAAATGTTTGATCTCATATATTTTGCGTCTTGTAAAATGAAATTTCATGTTTTTTCCCCTTTGCTATCACAACAAAAGAGGCTTCTTCCAATAGTAACATTTTTACAGCTCACAACATAAAGCACTTGGGTTTAGCATGAATCAGAAAATTAAAAGAATCACACAAAAATCAGAGGCCAGGAACAGCCATTTAAAAAGCCAGGCCTTGTAAGTATCCTGTTGTAGATCCAGGTGTATCGCCCAGATGGCACAGGTATAAAACCTATGAAATGGGAAAAATGAGATCGTGAGTGCTATTATGACTGTTCTACATCTATAATACATTTATCCCAAGAGGCAGTTGTACAGCTGTTAACATATATGGGCTTGTATTTTCACTTGTTCTTGCAAAGATATTTAAGATTTATGATGATGGGTATCTTTCCTCTGTAAAGACTGCAAAATAAGGAAATTTACCCAGAGCACAATAAGGTGATGAGATGAATTCACCAAGGATTATTGCAGCAAATGAATAAGGAAGACACTAAGACTTCCCAGTCCTCTCAGTTGCAGTGGAATTAAAGATAACCCTCTTGTTTCTCAGTTGGTTTGTTCTGTTATTCTGTCCTCTTCTGCTAACTATGCTGAAGAAGAAACGGAAGGAATTGCAAAATTGCAAGTTGGCCTTCAAAAGAAAGATATTTAAGTGGACACCTAATTTGAAATCATTCTTCGAACTTTTCATGTAAGAATTTTTCAAGCCTAAAATGCAGAATGTTTTCTGTAGCATTATTTTCATATAGCTGTTGTGCAATTGGAGTTAAAAAATAATTTTATCTATTCACATGGTTTTAAAAAGACATATGCTTAAATTGGCTCTTAAAAGACACTCGATGGTCTTTAAAAAGTGCCCAGGAGAGAATTAGTTCTTACTTCTACTCTAAAAACAGCCACAAAGTTAGTGGCTTAGAGTAACACAAATTTATAATCTTAAGGTTACAGAAGTCAGAAGTCCAAAATCTGTCTAAATGGTTAAAATCAATGTATTAGCAGGGCTGTCTGTATTCCTTCTAGAGGCTCCAGAGGAGTTTGTTCTTTTCCCTTTCCTAGCTTCTGGAAGCCTCCTGCATTCCTTGGCTCCCAGCCCCTTCCTCCGTCTTCAAAATCAACAGCGTTTTCAAATCTCTTTCTGATCCTTTTGCTTCTCCTGTGATTAGATTGAGCCCACCTGGATCATCAGGAGATTCTTTGCATCCCAATATATTTAACTTAAACACATAGGCAAAATCTCCTTTTGCCGTGTAAGGAAATATATTCATGTGTCCTGGGGAGCAGGATACAGACGTCTTTGGAGGGCCTTTATTCTGCATCCTGTATGGGATGAATTTAATTTGTTTCCCTGTGAAAAGTTGTTTTAACAACACTATCACATTCATCTCCTATCTGAAACTTAAAAATAAAAATGTGGGTGTGCCTGGGTGGCTCAGTCGGTTAAGGGTCCGACTCTGGATTTCAGTTCAGGTCATGATCTCAGGGTGGTGAGATGGAGCCCCGCATCTGTCTCTGTTCTGCATGTGGAATCTACTTAAGATTCTCTCTCTCCCTCTCCCAACTTGTATATTCCCAATCTCACAATCACAGTTCAGTATTGAAGTCCAAATTCTATGCAAGGACTAATAACTAATAATGATCAAAAATGTTTGTTAGATGGCAAAAGCATTTTTCTAAGCAAGAGAGCCCTGTATTCAGATTTGGGAGATGCTCACCAGCCCTTTGGCCTCGCCGCCATCTCAGACTCTGCCTTCAGCAAGTGTTACACACGGGCAGTATTCTCAAAGAGATGCTTCCTCTGGTTTTTCACTTAGCAGCTCCAATGATTATCAGGAAATAAATCAACCATCAGCAGTCATAGACAGCTATTTAAATCTGAGGTTTGAACATCTTAATTGGTGCATTAAAAGTTAAAGAGGCAAAGTCACATTAGATGCATAAAGCTTCTGTGCATAAACTCTAGCACAATATTCCATGGTCAAGAAAGTATCACGTTGTTTTCTGTATTAAATTAACTTGTCTTGGAACCTTTTTTGGGCAAAAAGAGGAAAACTGGAATAAAAATCTTAAGGATATATTGCAGTACAGAGCAATTGTCTAGTTATCTCTAGTAGATTCAAAATATGCATACAGAGTAAACCTCCCCAAAATCATGTTTGCTTATAAGCATTGTGACAATGCATCAAAGTTGTCTTTTGAATTCCCTGACTTGGTCATAATTTAAATTCATCAAAATGAACCTTGATATATGTTTCTTAAAAAAAAAAAATTATACCAAATAATTTGGTTTTTTTTCGGGGATATGTTAAATATTGAAATCTAACTTTTTGGAATCTGCTTGGGCTTTGAAATAATTATGGGCCCTATAATATTGAATTCTGTAGGTTTCTTTCACTTTCTTTAAACCACAACCATTAGAGGGGCTCCTAATGTGTAGATATGAATTTTCTGTGGTGTAGAATGACTTGTTAAGAAAGAGATTCTGACCATCCATTGGATACACAATTAGTTTTGGACAATATAATCCCTAAATTCTATAGTCTCCTTAAAATCTATTATGATATTATTCCCCTTAGAACCATACTATTTAGTTTCACCAAATCACAGTTTTACAACTTATCTAATTACTGACTACTATTCTTACTTATAGCCAATAAAACTATCTGTCTATAGTTCCCTGTCATATTCAGATACCACATGGAAACCTAATTCATGGAACAAAAAGATTTTAAATATCATTTCAATGTACTAAATAATAAGTAAAATCTGGAAAGTTTCCAGAACCTTAGATTTTGTGAAATAAAAAAAAAAAAAGACACCATTTAACTATATTTGTAGAGATACTTAATGTAGTTTTAAGCATGTTCTTAGGTTGAATTTTTATTTAATAATGGAACTAGCTCTTTTTTTTTTTTCCCAATGAACACATTTTTAATAGAGGTAATTATTCATTTTGTAAAAATTCTTTTTACATTCAACTTTCCCCACAAACTAAGGATGTTTAAAAGTGGAATATTCCCATGCCAACTACTCAATTAAAAATGTGTGGGTTATCTATTTTTGGGATAATTCATGTCAATTTTTAAATCCTGGGTTAATTAAATTTGACCCCACATCCCAGCATGTTATTGGATATTTATTTAACAGATGCAAATAAGTTTAAATGTAATCTTAATATTAACCACTGCTTATGTAATTAAAAAGTAGAACCAGCTAGGGGGGAAATAGGAATGTGTTTTTAAGTACACACAAGCACACATCAGGCAATGTTTGTGATGAACCATAATATGACAATCCATAATTTTCCACTCGGGTGGATAATTTAAAACTGATGAAATGGAGGTGTCATTTTTCTAATCCCTATAACTACTTTAAAGCAACTTTTTAGACTTTCTTTGGAACATATTCCTGGCTGCAAGTGCTCATTAGACATCTTATATTGCTTGTAATATATTTGCAATATATTTGTTTTGCAAAATATCAGCTTTGCTTTCCCAGTAACTAGAAGATTGCCTCCAGTCCTTATAAAGAGTATATTTGCTCTCAAAAAAGTTGGAAAGCTGAACTGATAATCAGGTGAAGATTTGGAACCACGCGGCAAACATTCCCGACTTTGCCATGTAATAGTTGAATATTTTATAAAATCATGCATTGCTTCGTAAAATGATTTAAAGCAGTTGCTTACCAATATATTTTATTCCATTTTAAAATATTAACTTGAATGTATCCAATAGCACATTTTAGTTTCATATTTTCACTTGTCCAGTGGATTTATGACAGTACTCCTCATATTTTAATCATACACAGGCTATCTATTCAAATAAAACTTTTTAGCAACATTGTTTAAATTTTAAACATGCCCATTCCTGAAAATAAAAAAAATTAAACATTGTGTGTATATATGCATATATATTTAAAATAATGCTCTTACTAAATTCAGAATAGCCATTGAATATTGCGACACGTTGACTACCACCTTCTTGCTAAGTATGTGATATGAACCATGACATTACAATCTTAAAACTGTAACAAGAATGAGTTATGTTTGTACTATTTCCCATTCTCATTATATTCTTTGTCACACAATGAATTAATGTTGTGCCATTTTCTATTCTCATTACAATCTTTTCCTTATGAATGGGGTATCAGAATTTTAATGTCTTTTGTAATCTGTGAAATATAGTAGTATGTTTTGTTATACTACTATGACCTTGCTAATATTTTGCATTTTGATTGGTTAGTCCAAGCTGTAATATATAGAGTAAGGTTAGAGTAATTGGCCAATGAAATAATTCTTAGCGTTTTTGACTGTTTTGATCAAATGAGTTTAAGAAACATTTTAAAAATCTTAATTTTTACATGTTTAAAAAATGACAACCTTGGGATAACAGGCAAGCATATCTGTGGATAGAAAATATATAGTGGCTCGTCTACATAAATTGAATGCAGTATAGAGAAATTATTTCAGATTAAAAGAAAATGTCAGAAATGTGTTTCCCTTCAGATTTCTTTACTTTCTTTTTTTCTGATTTGGATGCAAATAAACCGGCATAACAAAGTGATTTCATTGTTTTGTCTACACCTTTCCTTACATCTTCTTGTAAGCCTTTTATTTGAAAAGTTGTACAGATAGCAAATTGTTTCATCCCTGTGAAATTTGCTATTGTAATTTCATGTTCAAAATATTAAATCTTGTTTGATATTGCATCAGTTCATAAAGTGTTTCTGTCCAATTTCTAGAAAAAGTAATGTTATTAGGAGAAATGATATTGAGGTAAGCCCCAGTTCTAGTTTTCTCAGCTCCTTAAGCTTCTTTTAGAGGGCTATTTCTAGTTGGCATCCACATTTATATGCCTATCTTTTTTTATACTTATATCTGTACCTGTCCTCTTTTTGGAAAGCGGTGTCGATACCATAAGAAAGACAGTGACAGGAGTGGCTGCTTTTAGAAGAAAGTATATGAATGACATAAATAGTTATATGTTGGGGTCTGAAAACAATATATAGAAATACAAAGGAGCAAATAAGGTAATACATGGGCTGTTGGAGGTTAATATTGTAACCAATATAAAATGTCTAATTTAAGCATTAATTTCACATAATGCATTTTTATTACTTTTTGGGGACTAGGAGCAAGAAAGTGACAGGGTGGGAGCTAGAGAAAAAAGTAGCTGTTTCCAGTTTAGTAAATTCTGCTGGCCTCACATTTTGATGAGTGCCCAGACCACTTTGAGGCTGTAGACAAACTCTCAGCACACTACTGACACTAAGAAGTGAAATCAAAATTTTGTCTTACGTCATTACAAAAACAAGGTGCTCTGTAGGCTCATGCTGTTTGATTCAGTAGCACATGTAGCATTTTCATGGTGACACGGCAAGTATCCACAAATACTGATTTCTAGAGTCCCAATTTTTTAAAGTGACGTGTAAATCTTCTAATGCATGGCTTCATTTTGATGCTTCTGCATTTTGGTATTAAACTACACAGCCCTGCATCATTTTTCTTAATTTCTTTCATCATTCAAAACACCACGTGATTATTCCTACCAAGCATGGAGCTATACTGTACCTTTTCACTCATTACCAATTTTATTAGTGAGGAAGAATCTGAACTCCTACTCAAGGACCAAAGCAATTATCTTTATGCCATTGATACAGAGCAATTTTCAGTGTTCGGATAAGCAAAGACAAAACTTTCCCAAAGGCTTCCAGTGGCATTTACAAAATAAGACGTGAAAGAAAAAAACTGATTCAGAGACAAGAAAGTTCACTTTGGGACCTGTCTGCCCTAAACCTGCTGTGTCAAATCTGAGAATTTCCTTACTGTCTGTGAGTATAAAAGAACTTGATCACGCTAAAATGTCCTTAAGTGTGTATGAGGCTATTTGTGCCCCTAAATCTTATATTCAGCAAATCATCCATTCTCTAGAAATAATGTATGTTTTTACAGCAATTACAAGTTTAAAGTTTGGCTTTGCATCTCTTAATGCCTTTTATTGTTTATAGCTGGAGTGCTCTATTTTGCTGAATTTTGTCACAGATAACACAGGTAACTGATTTATTTTCTAAACTTCAAAATATCTTTGGTATGCACTTTTTGCTTAATCTTTTGCACTGACATTAAATTTCCAATCACTGTTACATTAAATATGTGAAAATATGTATGTCCTTAGTTGTCTTCCTTTGAAACTGTGAACATCCATAGGGATTTATTACCACATTTTTTCATGTTCACTTTTGAATGGCCATTACATTTTTTTTTCATTTCATCTCATACTGACATTTCATTTAAAAAGTTCCTAGATTTTTCAGAGATCGACATGCTTGAAAAAATTGTCTCAAGACATTTTCACAAGAAATCACAAGAAACTGTGTTACTAGATGTAAGTTTGTTTATACAAAAAAAACATTGTAATTTTAAAATCCAATACATGCAAAAATGGAGGAATAAAGAAAACTTAAAGTATAATCATAGATGAGTCAAGTCAAACCTAGAGCTTCACTGAAACATAATTTGCAGGATGACTTCAAGGTTATAGGAGCATCTAGGGAAGAAACTATTCAATAATAGTACTTCTTCAAGTTGTCCTACATGATTGAGGCTGAACAAATTGTCACACAAGCTTGCTTCATGTCCCTTGGGCCTAAATTTAGCCTTCTGGCTTGACCCTAAAGTTTCCACGAACTCTGATGGAAGTTGTGAACACACATCAGAGTGAATATTTTATTTTTAAATAGAAGAAAGAGAAAGTGAAAGCATTGTGTGGTTGCTGCCTTTTAGAGAAAGAACACATATACTGATTATCTGAAATTTAACAATGATTTGACTAAACCACCTCGCTAGGTGGCATGATTAAATATAGATGAGAGTCAGTAGAGTGCTTATTTGTTCTTATTCTGCTAAAAAAAAAAAAAATAGCTAAAATTTCAAAAGGTAAATGTATTAGTCCAGGAGTCATTAAAGCACACATTCGTCATGGGTCATGATGGACTTTCTCACCACATTTGAAAATAATGAGTTTGGGGCCCCTGGGTGACTCACTAGGTTAAGCATCTGACTTCCTTTCTGCTCAGGTCCTGATGGCAGCATCCTGGGACTGAGCTCCATGTCAGGCTCTGTGCTCAGCAGTAAGTCAACTTAAGGATTCTTTTTCTCTTTCTCTCCCTCTGCCCTTTTCTCTCTCTTTCTCTCTCAAATAAACAAATAAATCTTTAGAAAAGAAAAGAACAGGTTTTATTTTCAGAACATCCATGTTAATAAACCTAACTTTTTTTGTTTAAGATTTTATTTATTTATTTGAGAATGAAAGGTCAGAGGGAGAAGCAGGCTCTCTGCTGAGCAGGGACCCCAATGCAGAACTCGACCCTGGGACTCCATGATCATAACCTGAGCCAAAGACAGTCACTTAACCAACAAACTGAGCCACCCAGGTGCCCAATAACTTTAACTTTTTTTTTTTTTTTTAAGATTTTTTAAAAGTGTATTTATTTGACAGAGAGGTCACAAGAAGGCAGAGAGGCAGGCTCGGGGTGGGGGGTAGGGGGAAGCAGGCTCCCTGCTGAGCAGAGAACCAATACAGGGCTTGATCCCAGGACCTTGATCCCAGGACCCTGAGATCCCAGGACCTGAGCCAAAGGCAGAGGCTTAACCCACTGAGCCACCCAGGCACCCTTACAATAACTCTAACTTTTTTAAAGTGCTTTCTGCATGTGGGCCACTACTCTAGTTTTTTTGTACAGAATCAGTGAACTTATCACAACAGCCATCCAAAGTAGATACTGGTATTTCTGCTCTTTTATAGATGAGGAGACTAGAGCATGAAAAGAGCTGATGTAAATTTCTCAGGGTTTGGGCAGTAAGTAGACAGTGGATGTAACATTGAAGCCCAGATTACATGACTTCAGAACTCTTGCTCTTAACCACTAAACACCTCCCTAAATCAAAGAAATGTGTCACTACAAAGCTGTTTGTAGTATCAGCTGAAATAGCCCAAGCACATCATTTCCCAATTCAGGTGTCTGTGTCTTTAGGAATTAATTGACCACTATACCAAACTACTTGTAATTCCTCAAATACATTTAATGAAGCCAATATTTTTGAAATATCTCCCAATATATTTTCCCTTCTCAGCAATCTGACATCTTTTCCTTCAGCCTTTTCTCCCTTAAGGCAAAGATAAGAGAATATAAGGAAAATAATAACAAAAATAATACGAAGAAAATCCTTCCTGACAGGAAGGACATAGAGGGCTCTTCTCTTTATCCAGGAGGTGGGGGGGAAGAGAGTGAGAATGAGAATTGGGGTAAGAAATATTAAGGGAGCAGGTCAATCAATTAGCTTTGTCTTAGGCTCCTTTATCCACGTGAGGTGAAGTCTGTCAAACAATGAGAATGGTTTGGGGCAATTCCAGAGGTAGTTCCTCTGGACCTCAAGCCCATAGAAAAATATAAAGGTCATTTGAGAGGCCCTGTACCAATACATAAACCTAAATCAGAGCAGAAATGGTGACAGGATGGGGTAGAGAGCGTGAGAGAGCCTGACATAGGTCATCCCTTATTTCCCATGGCCTCCAAATGTCATGGGAGAGATTCAGAGGTTGTCATGGGATGCTGTGGGAGTCTCAGGGAACATCTGAGTGTGTCGGCCAAGAGGAAGTCATGATGGAGGGAGCGAATCCCACATCAAATGCTCTGAGGTCGACCCCCCCAAAATTATTGTCCAAATGAAGACCGAGTTGAGTTTCTGGGACTCAACATAGGGGGAGCAGCAGAATTCTCCAGAAGACATCTTCACTCACTGTAGTCCGTTCAAAGAGAATTCCCACAAGTTATATAGTTGCTGAGTGACATTCACAGACCAGTCAAGAAAATGACGTCTCAAGTGGAGAGCCTGTAGAGAAGGACCAGAGACAAGACACCCCTTTTCTTCCACAGTGAGGTGCCGTAAGCTTCCCCTGTGCCATGAGAGGAGAAACAAAAAGAAGGGTAAGGAGGAAGAAACCTTGAAATACAAGTTTCTCAAAAGACATCTAGTATATCTTAGGTCAGGGGGACTTGTATAAAACCTTGAGTAATTATGTTTCAGGATTTTTTTCTAACCATCAGTGAAATGATAGGAGAGGGAAAAGGTGTCCAGAACAAGAATTCATTAAAGAAAATCCCAGAAGTTACATTTTTATATGTGTATTGTAGTTGTGGTAAGCAAACTCCCACCAGTTGCAGCATAGGCTATTTATTGTGTTTCTAATACTTTGCACATGTTGATGCCTGTTTCTTAGATGTCCTTCCTGCCCATTATTTCCACCTCCCCTTTATTGTCCATCTCTTGAGATTTGGTCCAAGTGGTGCTTTATCTTGTGCAAGTCTTCTCAAAGCTCAATTATTCATGCTTAATTTCAGTTGCCACGGAACCCTGGGCATTCTTCTCGCATTATGTTCCTATTGTTCTTAGCTGTTTTCTCCCCACTGGACTATGTGTCTACAGGGAGAAACCATGTCTTATTCATCAGGCTATCTCTACTCACTAGCACAATACCAGGCATGGCAAGTAGAAACAAAAGACTTAGAGTTTTTAATATGGTACTCTGTTAAAAACAAAATAAAACAACAACCAGCCAACCAACCAACCAACCAATGTTCTTTCTACCATACTAATGACAACATTTGCTTTTAAAAAGAATTGTTGAAAGCACCTTTGGAATACTCGTGTAGATTTCCAGACTCACTCTACTAAAACACCTCACATCAGATATAATTGTACCTGACTTTATTTTATGAAACTAGGAATATTTCAGCAAAAAGAACACTGCACATGAAAATCTTACCAATGTATGGACAGAGGAAATGGAAACTCAACCTATTAAGATCATTCACTAAATAGTCACATCCTAGTCTGTTGGTGTCTCCTCTAGTCTCAGGAGAGGTGGCCTCCTCTATCCTTTCCTCTTCTTTCCAAAAAGCACAAAATAAGGACTTTCTTGAAACTCTCCCAGCACAACTTCCTCATAATGCATAGTTAGGGTTCAGTGATGGAAGGTTCATTGTTGGAAGGTTCATTGGTGGTTAATTTTCAATATTAGGAACTCTCTGCCCAAGATAATAAATTTGGCAATCAAACTTTTTAGTGTTTATTTAACAAACCCTTAAGCAATTAAAGTACAATTATACCATTTTTAGAGACTTAAAAACTTGAAGTAGAAGTGCCTATTTTTGGTATATGTGTATTTAGATTGAATATAGAGCCTGAAATGCTATTGAAAGAAATCACCAAGCTTTACTAAACTTTACGCATGACTTGACTGCAGTTATACATCTAAAGAAAACAAATATAGTTCCTAATTAATTCACCTTAGAATAGCAACTATTTGTTTAAAATAAGCAGTTTAGTGAAAATTATAGATAATGGTTTCTAGAATTTTTAGTGTGTGGCTTTGTTAAAATTTCAACCTTTATAAAGACACTTCATTTTCCAAACCTTTTTCTCAGGTTCTTTGCTATACTTGGACTTTTCTAAAACTGTATTCTTACTCTTTTATTTTGATGTTATTCTATGATTTTACTTAAAGTTGTATCTCAGAAAAAAAAAACCTTAATAAAAATATTTTAATTTTTAAACTCTATCCTTTGTGCTCTCTTTTCTATATTTCTTGTGTCCAGATTCTTTTGGAGGAAATGGGAAATTTATTTCTTTGGGAAATTTTTCATCCTTGACCATTTCCATGTTGTTGTGGCCACAATTCCCTCTCAAATTAGATTTAGCCCTCTGGGTAGACTTTGGTTATGTTTATTATCTTGAATTTGTTATTCAGTCAGTGAATCATTCATCAAATAATTAAAAATCTATCTTTAAGAAGTACAAGGTTGTAGAAGACATATTTCTTCCATTAGGGGAGGGATCTAGTTTAAGACAAAACACACACACAGACACACACACAGTCAACACCAAGAATTATCATGACTGTTAGTTGACTGAGAAGATTGGATAAGATTAGCTCTAACATTTTTCAAGCCCTATAATCTTGAAACTGTATCACTGAGTTTATGAACAAGGAGTGCTCTAGCTCTTCTCAGTAGAGAGAGACCATTCTAGAAAACAGTCATCTAGCAACCTCTTTGTGGTAGGGCATGCTTAGAAGCTCCTATTTTCAGGATTGAGCTACAGATTTATGGGGGGGTCAATGCCAACTTTTAGTTCTTTCTTTATAACTTTGGTTAGACAGAAAAAGGTGTTTAATACTCAGGTAAGTACAGAACAATGCAGATGGCAAATTAAGCCAGAAATACAGAATGTATAAATACAGAATATAAATACAGAAATGTATAGGAGCATGAATGCATGAGGATGATGGTGAGGTAGTGGGAGAGTAAGCAGGGATCACTGGTCAAGAGGAATGCCATAAAACAGTGGAAAGAAGCTAAAAGGGAGATGGGGATCACATTGCACTGAGCTTTGAGTGCAAGGAAAGGCATCTGCTTGCAGCCTACAGACTGACATCTCTGAAAGTTTGTAAGCATGTTTTTTGAATTGGGCAGTCTGATACTTTAAGTATTTGTTCTGGACAGAAACTGTGAAAGTATCAGATATCATGATGAAAGGATATTTCTGTCAGAATACCACAAGGATCAAGGGAAGAATTAGAGGCGTTTGTAGGCGGTCTTCAGTATTTCAGTGTGTGGTTTCTAACCACCTTGAACCGGCTGTGGCAGCAAAGAGGGATGTGCTGAAAGCTTCTAGTCCTCCAGATTCTCTTTAATCTGGGGCATTTGAAATGCAAGTAAGTGACTGGTGTGACACCCCTCCCTGTGCATTTCAAATGTGTGAGTCAGGACGTTGGGGGAGGAGGAAGCCAGCAAAGAATGTGGTAATGTGGTTTTATGATCCATCTGACAAAGGTCTGTGATCAGCCTGTTGGAAAACCCACCTCGGGCAATGTGGCACCATCAGAAGTTTTTGAGCTGAGGATGGACATGATCAAAGTTGTTTAATCTGACATTCAATGGTTGAAATACTGGAAATGAAGAAAGTAGTTGAGAAGATATTTCATGAGTCTAAATAAGAGGTGATAATGGGAGCACCTGGGTGGCTCAGTGGGTTAAGCCCCTGTCTTCGGCTCAGGTCATGATCTCAGGGTCCTGGGATCAAGTCCCACATTGGGCTCTCTGCTCAGTGGGGAGCCTGCTTCCCCCTCTCTCTCTGCCTGCCTCTCTGCCTACTTGTGATCTCTGTCAAATAAATAAATAAAATATTAAAAAAATAAATTAAAAAAAAAAAAAAGAGGTGATAATGGCCCATGCAAGGAAACAAAGCAATCAGACTGGAGAGGAAGGAAGCAATGCAGACAACTCTAGTAAGACAATTGATATGGTTTGGCTAATTAGAGTCATCCTCAGTCAATGGAACTGGCTTATCCACTGGACAAGATAGACCTGACAAGTTTGAATCTTAAATCAAATATGTAGCAGCTATATGACCTTAGGTAGGTCACTTAACCTTCTTGATCCTCTTTCTCTTCATCTGTCAAAAAAGAATGGTAATATCTACCTTGAAATATTATAATAGAGAAAATACACAACTTTGTATATAGCATATAGTTAGCAGTGATAAACCTCATTTTTCATGACTGTTTTCTCTTGGGATCGGATGGGAAGATGAGATGGGAAGAAGGGAGATGGATGATGTCCCCACCCCAGAAACTGGGAGAACTGTGGTGCCATTGATAGAACCATTGAGGCAAAAAGGAGAATTAGTTCAAATGAATGTGTCACACTAAATGATAGTGCTCTTAATTTGTCTCTATTCAATAGGTAGCACAACGATGCACAGTTAAGCAGTATATTTGGAATATGAATCTGATTGATTTCTCTGGAACTAAAACAAGAAAAATAAACCTAACGAACACAAGAGCACTGAAAGGAAATTGTAGAAAGGACTCGTGTTGTGAGATCAGACTTCTAATTTTAGTG
This sequence comes from Mustela lutreola, assembly GCF_030435805.1. Taxonomy (NCBI): domain Eukaryota; kingdom Metazoa; phylum Chordata; class Mammalia; order Carnivora; family Mustelidae; genus Mustela; species Mustela lutreola. Next base: position 34,998,811 of record NC_081302.1, read on the forward strand.
TAATATCCATTAGGCTACTTCATATCTTATCCACGTACTGAATGTTTAATGCGGGTTTAGCTAAACATACGTTTCTATATTGCACTTCCCCAAATGACCTGTAGGGGTTACCACTGAAAGACAAGTACTTGAGGAGCAGGTCTTTAGACCCATGTAAGGAACGTAGTTCAAAAAGCAGTTCCTCGGACAGCTGAATCTAAAAATGAAGGAGTTATAGAAAGTAGTTACATAAACCTACAATTGTCTAAATAAGAAAGTGGACAGGAGTCTGGGTGTCTCCTTGATTCAGGCATCAAAATAGTTTTCAGAACGTATGTTAATCCATAACATAGTTTGTGATTTTGCATATAGATATCTTAGAAAAAAACTGTATTTTTGAAGAATGCCATTGTGTAGAACTTTGTTCTTTTTATCTTGAGGACTAACGGGAATTGCTTCATCACTTCTTTTAAGACATTTTATCGTGTGTAGTGAATTTTGTTAAAAGAGCAAGTTCTGAAAAGCTCTGACAGCCTCTTCAGCAAAAGATGCAAGATTGTCAACCATTGATACAAAGACCCGAATCTGCTTTGACACCCTAGAATAGGCTTCTGGCAATGTTATGTCTTTCTTTTAGATGTTTGGATAAATCACACAGCTCAGAAACTGTATCATACATTATGCCTAAGTCATAAACAGAGGCTGCTGAGGCAAGGGTATTCTAGTCCATTGTACTTCGTTTCAGCGCTTTGAAACTATAGATGTGTCCCTTGAATACACCAGTAAACATTTCTTCAGGGTCTGGATATGCATTCAAAATGGCCTTTATAGATCTTTTTATTTGAGTTACCTAAAAGAACTTCTCAACATGACTAATTTTAAGCAGCCCTATTTTCCTACCCATAAACTAACAGGATAGTCTGTTGATGAAAAAGAAGTATCTGTGGGGGAAAATGTCTTAAAAATAATGGAGTTTAGTTGGGCTATATGGTAAGCAGAATAATGGCCCCCAAGACCTCCATGTCTACCTCTTTGTTTCCAGAACTGCTGAATATGTTAGGTTATATGGCAAAGGAAAATTAACATAGCAAATGGAATGAAGACTGCTCATTAGCTGACCTTGATGAAGAAGAGTATCCTGGGTTGCCTAGGTAAACCGAGTATAATTGCAAGAGTCCTTAAATGTCTAAGGGATTATCAGAGGTATGCTATCTGAAAAAGACTCAGTCAGCTATTGCTGGCTTTAAAGATGTAAAGGAATCCCAAGCCTGAGAAAACAGGCAGGCTCAGGAAACTGATAGGCAAGAAATCAGGTTCTCCCTTAGAGCCCCAGAAAGGGATACCATCTTGTTAACACCTTAATTTTAGCCCAGCAAGACCCATTTTGGACTTCTTACCTCCAGAACTATAAGATAATCAATATACATTGTTTTAATGTGGTAGAGTTGTTAGAGCAGCAATAAGAAACTAGTTCAGTCTTTTTAAAATACAATGTATGTCTAAATAATAAGGAACTTCTGAATCCTTAATTTTTAATTAATTAGTAACAAAGTTAATATAGTCATAAATTTATGTTTAATGTTGGTATATAATATAAAAATATTTTCTTCAACTTTTATTTCTTCAACTTTTCCTTTTCATGATTTTGTCTTTTTTTTTCAAAGTCTGCTCCAAGATCTATCTTTTACAGAAAATAGTTTGGGATTAGTTCTATTAAATCTCACCTCTAGTATGTTTTTCCTAAAAGAAAAAAAACTTTTAATGAATCTAATTCAAAATTGTAGATAATTATTATATAATTTATTTTTGATCTCATAATATATTTTCTCTTTTTTTCTCATAATGAATTTTTAACAAACACACAGGATATGTTGTTGAAGTAAAACAGAAGAGTAATATATTTAATGTACTTTGGACTATACCTAACACTATTGTACTTTGATAATTTCTGTTGTTAAATATGTATCAATAACTTCCTGAAAGCTGTAGAACCATGATCTCTGCTATCACCATTCCATAACTGCCACACAGCAATATTGAGAAAAACTCAGAAAAGCATGACACATTAGATTTGTAACCTATAAAAAATAAGCATAAAATTGGCCACCCTCAAAGACAAATTGAAACTGTAATTAAGGAAACAAGAGAAGGACATACCACCCTGAACGTGCCCGATCTCGTCTGAAATATTTAATTCTTATAAATTTGTTATATTTTGTATAAAATCAGAAGTTACTTCTTTAAAAAAAAACCTTTCTACTATGGAAAATTATAAACATAAACAAAGGTCAACAATCTAGTATAATGAACCCTGATGTATTCACCATGAAGCCTGAACAATTATTATTATTATTATTATTATTTATTCGTGGTCATTTTTCCTTTATCTTTCCCTCAGTTTTCTCCTCACTACATACTCTGTTTAAGCAAATCTCACCTTCATATAAATGTGTCTGTATGTATTTTAGTATATATCTCTGAAGTAAAATATTTCTTTAATATAAACACTTTACTATTTTCATACCTCTAAAAATGTAATAAACAATACCAAGTCATGCTTCTGGTAGAGTATCTTCTCTCTAGATGTTGTGTATGGCATCTCTATGGTATCCTTTAATGTGTTCCTCTATCCTTCTTATATATTGCTAATTGGATATAGAGGCCTTTTCAAGTCCAGGAGGATATCTAACTGCCTCTATTTTGGTGATGTCAGCAAAATGCATTTTATTTTTCAATGTTGCTCATAAATGAGCAGTTTGGTGCTCATTTATAATTTAATCAGAATGAAAAATTAATCAGAGTGTAAACCATGACCCAAGAAGTTTTTCACATTTCCCATTCTGAGATCTCTTCTGATGCCATCTTTTCTGATGACATTTTCTTGCTTCAAATATCTTTTTTCTTTTTCAAAATGATGGAAAATAATACCTAAAGAAATAACTTATTTTTTAAAAAAAGATTTCATTTATCTGAGAGAGAGAGAGCAAGCACGAGTAGGGACAGAGGGATCGGGAGAAACAGGCTCCCTTCTTAGCAGGGACACAATTCCAGCGGCTCAAGCCTGGAATCAAGCACATGGAACTCAATTCCAGGACTCTGGTATCATGATCTGAGCAGAAAGCAGATGCTTAGCCAACTTAGCCACCCAGGTGCCCCAGATAAACTTATTTTTAAAAAGATCTCATGACTGCATAAAAAAGTGGTAAAAGGGGTAATTTAAATAATGAAAAGAAATCTAAGTACAGTATTGTTTTTAGTTGAGAAGACTTTCTTCAACTGATTATTGGACAGGAATGGGAAGTTCCAGAACATGTAAAACAATCCAATTCAATATTCTATTAAAATATTATCAGGTCTGATATTTAGCTCTATCCCACAATGTAGATATGATTAGTACCCCAGTTTTAGAGATAAGGAAACTGGGGTCTCTTGAAGGTGAAGAAACCTGACTCCTGTTACACAGTTGATAATTGCTTTTGTTAGGATTGGGAATCATATTTAACATTCTCTGAAAGCACTTTCACATTTCCACTACGGCATTTTATTTCCACCAGTAAATCTATTGAGTCTCTATAACTTTAATTTTTTATCCAAATCTATAGAATTGAAAAATTATACTCCATAAGCCTATGATTTAATCAGACTCTCTCAGTTAAAATACAAGATATAAATCTTGAATTATTAGTAATATACAAGTAAACAAGCAACATCTGATAGATTTCCACTTATATATTATTTATAGACTCAATTTTAAAGAGAGTGGCAATGCTCATAAAATAGAGAAAGCAAATAACCACATATAGAGAGCAAATCTGCCTCTCTATGTTTGATAAGTTAGGGGTGAGTTGTTACTATCTATCACTGAGTTGCTTGGCTTTAAGAAATAAAACTGATTATCTCATTATAAATTCTTGGAAATAAGCATCTACTTAAAAATAATTTCTTATTTGGCCCACACTTGGCATTGCTCTGCTAGAAAAAATTAAAAGTAAAAATTAGTAAAACGAGAGAAAGAAAAATAGTGCCATCCAGATGTTTAGCAATATTATATTAACAATTTTCCCTAAATCCAAATGAGTTAGGTATAACTCCTTATTTAAGACATTTAGCCATATATGGCAATGTGTTTATTCTGGCTTTTTATTGCATTTTTTTCTGTCATCCAAATGAAATAGTTATTTCAGGCTTACTAGTGTTTGGCTCTTTAGCAACAGTGTAGGAAGAGAATTCCAGCTCCACAAGGAGCTAATTAATATGGAGCACAAGCACTACCCACATTAGGCTGCCAGTCAGCATGAGGACCATTTTCCTGTCACATGTGAAGTATGATTGACAGCTGACTCTTAGCATTTATGTGATGAATTAGAGAATTAAATACTGTCACCTTGGCTGAAATTCCACTTTGCAAAGAAGGGAAATTTTATGATGAATATGTAGGTAGATAGTAATTAGCTAGATGGGTGGATAAGAATTAGGTAGGTAGGTACGTAGGTTGAAAATTATCTTGTAGGTATCTTTATACTAAGCATAGATGTGTTTGTAATATCTTATGAGGAGCTATCAAGCTGATAAATGCTGGACATCCCTGAAGAATACAAAGAAATATAAGACCTTCAATGAGCTTATGCAAATGGGAGGTAATATGTAAACATAGCAAAAGTTAAATGATGTAGTACTTAGTTATAATTTTAGACAAAAGTACTGCAATCATAAAAAGGTGCATGCCAATGTGTGTTCATTGAAACCAGTTTGGAAGTATGATTACTGTTACATCTATCTATCCATCTATCTATCTATCTACCTATCTATTATCTATCATTATCTACCTATCTATCATCTATCAAAAATCTTTCTATCTTTGTATTTCAGTGTGGAAACAGACCATGTGGCAGCAATTGTTGGAAAGTTTAGTTTTCTCTTCTGAAAACTGAGTAATTTTCTCTTGAAAAGGAGCCCTTGCTTTCAGTAAGATTTATCAGGTTAAAAAAGGTTTTGATTTAATATTTGAAGACGGAGTTAATCTCCTGCTGTGCTTTAAGCATTTGAAAACCTGCTGCAAAGTGGCATTTCAAAGACAGCTTAATATTAAATTCAGTTTGCAATATTCATATCTAATTGTTATAGGATGCGTTCTTCTGTTAATAAGTAGCAGAATAACAATGTTATTATGTTTGGCTTTCACAGGCATTTTTAGACCTTTGTCAAAGGATGCTCTTCTTGTAAATGTGTAGAGAAACATTTATACATGAACTCCTACAGTTTTAAAAAATATGGGTTGTCATTTTTTGTTCAGTGGAGATATTCTTGAATTGGTACTTTACTTTCTTATTGAAAAAGTCTAGCTCTAAGTTCAAATCCACTGTATTTTAATACAAAAATACCAATGAGAATAATGTAATACATGCAAAAAAAAATGCCATCTCTTCTAGAACACAATAAAATAACTTATTGGGGCCTAGGTAGTATAACTATTTTGAATGGAATGGAGATACTGATTGACATTTTTTTCTTTCTATTTCAGCTGTTCTGTATGTTCAGAGTATCTTTTTACCCCCTATACAACTAAAAAATAAAAATCTTATGTTAGAATACTACTTTTATCTGGGGAAGAAGAAACGATTGAGCATGCCGTCATTATTAATCATTAATAGCATGACAGAAAAGTTGACTAGCAGTGGGAAAAATCAAGTCAGTTTTATTATTCATTAAGACATTCCTGAAGGAACTAACTTTTCATAGAAAGAATAGACAATAGAATTATAATATTTCACTTTATGATGTGAAATATGACCATGTGCTAAACTGCTTTGCCTTTTTATAATCAGATTTTCCCAATGATTTATGCTAATTTAAATATTATTATCATTTATTATCACCCTTCAGACTTTGTTGTTCAAATTTTTTTTAATCTCACAAATGGCAATAATTTTATCTTTTCAAAAGAAATAACTTATCCTAGGATTTTAAAACATGTTAATTATTAGCATAATCATTAAAATTACTTTAAATGACCTTATGAGTGTCCCTTGATCTAGACATAATTTCAATTTAGAATCAAGAGTCTTTGACCAGAACTCTGACTTCTGTAATGATTATTTTTTTTATAGTAGTGGCACAGGTATATAATTCATCTCTAATTATATTTTATTCTTGGTTTGCACTCCTTATCATGTAGGCTTACTGAAAAAGATGTCTGAAGAAGTTGTTTGGTATGGTCTCAGCAAAATATCAAAACGTTTTGTTAAGTTTATAAAATAAAATTAGTGCGATTTTAACAACCACTTGATATCTGGCTGTCATATTATGTTTTAGAGATCAGTTATAGTATATGTAAATATATTGCTTCTGAGTTAAATGGGAGGATAAAGGTCATCCAACATGCTCTTCCTTATTTTGTCTTTTTTCAATTTTCTAATATCATTCCATTATCTCTTGCCCTTTCTCTCTTCTATGAGCAAGATAAAATTTCCATCTATTCAAATTCTTCTCTGAAACTAACAACTTCATCTATGATTTCCATCTCATTCATTCAGACCCTCTAAGACATTCTTTTTTTTTTAATTTTTTATTTTTTATAAACATATATTTTTATCCCCAGGGGTACAGATCTGTGAATCGCCAGGTTTACACACTTCACAGCACTCACCAAAGCACATACCCTCCCCAATGTCCATAATCCCACCCTCCTTCCCCAACCCCCCTCCCCCCAGCAACCCTCAGTTTGTTTTGTGAGATTAAGAGTCACTTATGGTTTGTCTCCTTCCCAATCCCATCTTGTTTCATTGATTCTTCTCCTACCCACTTAACCCCCATGTTGCATCACCACTTCCTCATATCAGGGAGATAATATGATAGTTGTCTTTCTCTACTTGACTTATTTCGCTAAGCATGGTACGCTCTACTTCCATCCATGTTGTCGCAAATGGCAAGATTTCATTTCTTTTGATGGCTGCATAGTATTCCATTGTGTATATATACCACATCTTCTTGATCCATTCATCTGTTGATGGACATCTAGGTTCTTTCCATAGTTTGGATATTGCAGACATTGCTGCTATAAACATTCGGGTGCATGTGCCCCTTTGGATCACTATGTTTGTATCTTTAGGGTAAATACCCAGTAGTGCAATTGTTGGGTCATAGGGCAGTTCTATTTTCAACATTTTGAGGAACCTCCATGCTGTTTTCCAGAGTGGCTGCACCAGCTTGCATTCAAACCAACAGTGGAGGAGGGTTCCCCTTTCTCCACATCTTCGCCAGCATCTGTCATTTCCTGACTCGTTGATTTTAGCCATTCTGACTGGTGTGAGGTGATATCTCATTGTGGTTTTGATTTGTATTTCCCTGATGCTGAGTGATATGGAGCACTTTTTCATGTGTCTGTTGGCCATCTGGATGTCTTCTTTGCAGAAATGTCTGTTCATGTCCTCTGCCCATTTCTTGATTGGATTATTTGTTCTTTGGGTGTTGAGTTTGCTAAGGTCTTTATAGATTCTGGACACTAGTCCTTTATCTGATATGTCGTTTGCAAATATCTTCTCCCATTCTGTTAGTTGTCTTTTGATTTTGTTAACTATTTCCTTTGCTGTGCAAAAGCTTTTGATCTTGATGAAATCCCAATAGTTCATTTTTGCCCTTGCTTCCCTTGCCTTTGGCGATGTTCCTAGGAAGATGTTGCTGCAGCTGAGGTCGATGAGGTTACTGCCTGTGTTCTCCTCAAGGATTTTGATGGATTCCTTTCGGACATTGAGGTCTTTCATCCATTTTGAGTCTATTTTCGTGTGTGGTGTAAGGAAACGGACCAATTTCATTTTTCTGCATGTGGCTGTCCAATTTTCCCAACACCATTTATTGAAGAGGCTGTCTTTTTTCCATTGGACATTCTTTCCTGCTTTGTCGAAGATTAGTTGACTATAGAGTTGAGGGTCTATTTCTGGGCTCTCTATTCTGTTCCATTGATCTATGTGTCTGTTTTTGTGCCAGTACCATGCTGTCTTGATGATGACAACTTTGTAATAGAGCTTGAAGTCCGGAGTAGTGATGCCACCAACGTTGGCTTTCTTTTTTAATATCCCTTTGGCTATTCGAGGTCTTTTCTGGTTCCATATAAATTTTAGAATTATTTTCTTTGAAAAAGATGGATGGTACTTTGATAGGAATTGCATTAAATGTGTAGATTGCTTTAGGTAGCATAGACATTTTCACAATATTTATTCTTCCAATCCAGGAGCATGGAACATTTTTCCATTTCTTTGTGTCTTCCTCAATTTCTTTCATGAGTACTTTATAGTTTTCTGAGTATAGATTCTGTGCTTCTTTGGTTAGGTTTATTCCTAAGTATCTTATGGTTTGGGGTGCAATTGTAAATGGGATTGAATCCTTAATTTCTCTTTCTTCTGTCTTGCTGTTGGTGTAGAGAAATGCAACTGATTTCTGTGCATTGATTTTATATCCTGACACTTTACTGAATTCCTGTACAAGTTCTAGCAGTTTTGGAGTGGAGTCTTTTGGGTTTTCCACATATAGTATCATATCATCTGCAAAGAGTGATAATTTGACTTCTTTGCCGATTGGATGCCTTTAATTTCCTTTTGTTGTCTGATTGCTGAGGCTAGGACTTCTAGTACTATGTTGAATAGCAGTGGTGATAATGGACATCCCTGCCGTGTTCTTGACCTTAGCAGAAAAGCTTTTAGCTTTTCTCCATTGAGAATGATATTTGCGGTGGGTTTTTCATAGATGGCTTTGATGATATTGAGGTATGTGCCCTCTATCCCTACACTTTGAAGAGTTTTGATCAGGAAGGGATGCTGTACTTTGTCAAATGCTTTTTCAGCATCTATTGAGAGTATCATATGGTTCTTGTTCTTTCTTTTATTGATGTGTTGTATCACATTGACTGATTTGCGGATGTTGAACCAACCTTGCAGCCCTGGAATAAATCCCACTTGGTCGTGGTGAATAATCCTTTTAATGTACTGTTGAATCCTATTGGCTAGTATTTTGGTGAGAATTTTCGCATCTGTGTTCATCAAGGATATTGGTCTATAGCTCTCTTTTTTGATGGGAACCTTGTCTGGTTTGGGGATCAAGGTGATGCTGGCCTCATTAAATGAGTTTGGAAGTTTTCCTTCCATTTCTATTTTTTGGAACAGTTTCAGGAGAATAGGAATTAGTTCTTCTTTAAATGTTTGGTAGAATTCCCTCAGGAAGCCATCTGGCCCTGGGCTTTGTTTGTTTGGAGATTTTTAATGACTGTTTCAATCTCCTTACTGGTTATGGGTCTGTTCAGGCTTTCCATTTCTTCCTGGTTCAGTTGTGGTAGTTTATATGTTTCTAGGAATGCATCCATTTCTTCCAGATTGTCAAATTTGTTGGCGTAGAGTTGCTCATAGTATGTTCTTATAATAGTTTGTATTTCTTTGGTGTTAGTTGTGATCTCTCCTCTTTAATTCATGATTTTATTTATTTGGGTCCTTTCTCTTTTCTTTTTGATAAGTCTGCGAGGGGTTTACCAATTTTATTAATTCTTTCAAAGAACCAGCTCCTTGTTTCGTTGATTTGCTCTATTGTTTTTTTGGTTTCTATTTCATTGATTTCTGCTCTGATCTTTATGATTTCTCTTCTCCTGCTGGGCTTAGGGTTTCTTTCTTGTTCTTTCTCCAGCTCCTTTAGGTGTAGGGTTAGGTTGTGTACCTGAGACCTCTCTTGTTTCTTGAGAAATGCTTGTACTGCTATATATTTCCCTCTCAGGACTGCCTTTGTTGTTTCCCACAGATTTTGAACAGTTGTATTTTCATTATCATTTGTTTCCATGATTTTTTTCAATTCTTCTTTAATTTCCTGGTTGACCCATTCATTCTTTAGAAGGATGCTGTTTAGTCTCCATGTATTTGGGTTCTTTCCAAACTTCCTCTTGTGGTTGAGTTCTAGCTTCAGAGCATTGTAGTCTGAAAATATGCAGGGGATGATCCCAATCTTTTGATACTGTTTGAGTCCTGATTTAGGACCAAGGATGTGATCTATTCTGGAGAATGTTCCATGTGCACTAGAGAAAAATGTGTATTCTGTTGCTTTGGGATGAAATGTTCTGAATATATCTGTGATGTCCATCTGGTCCAGTGTGTCGTTTAAGGCCTTTATTTCCTTGCTGATCTTTTGCTTGGATGATCTGTCCATTTCAGTGAGGGGAGTGTTAAAGTCCCCTACTACTATTGTATTATTGTTGATGTGTTTCTTTGATTTTGTTATTAATTGGTTTATATAGTTGGCTGCTCCCACGTTGGGGGCATAGATATTTAAAATTATTTGATCTTCTTGTTGGACAGACACTTTGAGTATGATATAGTGTCCTTCTTCATCTCTTATTATAGTCTTTGGCTTAAAATCTAATTGATCTGATATAAGGATTGCCACTCCTGCTTTCTTCTGATGTCCATTAGCATGGTAAATTCTTTTCCACCCCCTCACTTTAAATCTGGAGGTGTCTTCGGGCTTAAAATGTGTTTCTTGGAGGCAACATATAGATGGGTTTTGTATTTTTATCCATTCTGATACCCTGTGTCTTTTGATTGGGGCATTTAGCCCATTAACATTCAGGGTAACTATTGAGAGATATGAATTTAGTGCCATTGTATTGCCTGTAAGGTGACTGTTACTGTATATGGTCTCTGTTCCTTTCTGATCTACCACTTGTAGGCTCTCTCTTTGCTTAGAGGACCCCTTTCAATATTTCCTGTAGAGCTGGTTTGGTGTTTGCAAATTCTTTCAGTTTTTGTTTGTCTTGGAAGCTTTTAATCTCTCCTTCTATTTTCAATGATAGCCTAGCTGGATATAGTATTCTTGGCTGCATGTTTTTCTTGTTTAGTGCTCTGAAAATATCATGCCAGCTCTTTCTGGCCTGCCAGGTCTCTGTGGATAAGTCAGTTGCCAATCTAATATTTTTACCATTGTATGTTACAGACTTCTTTTCCTTGGCTGCTTTCAGGATTTTCTCTTTGTCTAAGACTTGTAAATTTTACTATTAGGTGACGGGGTGTGGGCCTATTCTTATTAATTTTGAGGGACCTTCTCTGAACCTCCTGAATTTTGATGCTCATTCCCTTTGCCATATTGGGGAAGTTCTCCCCAATAATTCTCTCCAGTATACCTTCTGCTCCCCTCTCTCTTTCTTCTTCTTCTAAAATCCCAATTATACTAATGTTGTTTGGTCTTATGGTGTCACTTATCTCTCGAATTCTCCCCTCATGGTCAGTCGCTGTTTGTCCCTCTTTTGCTCAGCTTCTTTGTTCTCTGTCATTTGGTCTTCTATATTGCTAATTCTTTCTTCTGCCTCATTTATCCTAGCAGTGAGAGCCTCCATTTTTGATTGCACCTCATGAATAGCTTTTTTGATTTCTACTTGGTTAGATTTTAGCTCTTTTATTTCTCCAGAAAGGGCTTTTATATCTCCCGAGAGGGTTTCTCTAATATCTCCCATGCCTTTTTCGAGTCCAGCTAGAACCTTGAGAATTGTCATTCTGAACTCTAGATCTGACATATTACCAATGTCTGTATTGATTACGTCCCTAGCCTTTGGTATTGCCTCTTGTTCTTTTTTTTGTGGTGAATTTTTCCGCCTTGTCATTTTGTCTAGATAAGAGTATATGAAGGAGCAAGTAAAATACTAAAAGGGTGGCAACAACCCTAGGAAAATAAGCTTTAACCAAATCAGAAGAGTCCCCAAATCTTGAGAAGGTAGAAAGGGGATAAAAAGAGGTTCAAAAAGAAAGAAAGAAAAAAAAAGGAAAAGAAAAGAATTTTAAAAAAACAAAGAAAAATATAAAAAAGAAAAAAATATTTATATTAGATAAACTAGTTAAAAACGTTAAAAAAGAAAAGGGTAAAAGTTAAAACAAATTTAGCAGAAGAAGAGAAAAAAAATGAAAAATAAAAAAAATTAAATTAACTGCAAGACTCAAAAAATCACAGGGAGAAAGCCATGAGTTCCGTGCTTTGTTTTCTCCTCCTCTGGAATTCTGCTGCTCTCTTTGGTATTCAAACCGCACTTCTTGGTAGGTGAACTTGGTCTTCGCTGGATTCTTGTTGATCTTCTGGGGGAGGGGCCTGTTTTAGTGATTCTCAAGTGTCTTTGCCCCAGGCGGAATTGCACTGCCCTTACCAGAGGCTGAGTAACCCGCTTGGGTTTGCTTTCAGGAGCTTTTGTTCCCTGAGCACTTTCCGTAGAGTTCCGGCGGATGGGAATACAAATGGCGGCCTCCTGGTCTCCGGCCTGGAGGAGCCGAGAGCTCGGGCCCCCACTCCCCAGTGCGCCCTCAGAGAACAGCGCCCAGTTACTCCCGTCTGCCTGACCTCCAGCTGCACTCTGAGCTCACCGAGCCTGCGTCTGGTTCAAGGTAACGCGAGCTGTGATCTCACTGTCGGCTCTGTCTCTGTAGCCGGCTTTCCCGTTCTAATACCCGCAAGCTCTGCCACACTCAGACTCCCCCGATCCTTCTGTGACCCTGCGGGACCTGAGGCCATGCTGACCCCGAGTGGGCTTCACCCTGGTTTAGCTTCTGGAGCGATGTCCCTCAGCGGAACAGACTTTTTAAAGTCCTGATTTTGTGCTCCGCTGCTCCACCGCTTGCCGGGAGCCGGCCCCTCCCCTCAGGGTCTATCTTCCCGTCGCTTTGGATTCACTTCTCCGCCAGTCCTACCTTTCAGAGTGGTTGTTTTTCTTTTTCCAGAATTGCTGTTCTTCTTCTCTTCGATCTGCCAATGGATTTGCAGGTGTTTGCAATCTTTAGATAAGCTATCTAGCTGATCTCCTGCTAGCTGAAGTAGTCTCAGCCTGCTACTTCTCCGCCATCTTGACTCCTCTCCCCCTCTAAGACATTCTGGTACACAATTATCATACCTTTCTCTCGGTTACATCATTCCATCAACTCCCTATTTTCTCTCTTTCCTTTCCTGGCCAAACTTACTCCAAATTTAATCTCATTGCTCCTATGCTCTTTCCATCCACTCTCACTCACTGCAGACGCCTTATCCCATCTCCCTACAATACAGAGTAAATTGTTCCTAGTTAGTTGAACACTTCCAAGAGGAGGAGTAACATCCTCAACTATGTGTCAAAATGTAATCACTCTCAATGCTGAGGCAATGAAACTACTTGTGGAAACAGGAATTAAGACACTTTTCCAGAGGTCTGGGAGCTAAAGGCTGGTTATCTGTCAGGATGGGGCAGTGGGAACGATGGAAGCTGAGAACTCAAAGAGATATGTAGAAGTAGAATTAATATGTTGATTTACCTTGGCAAACATATAACCCTATCTGAATCTATAATACAATATGCTATTAAACAGGATATAAATATACTATTCTCCCAGGTTAGGATTAACTGAAGTAATAAATACATGAAAAAAATTTTAAATGAAACTTTACTACATGGTATAAAATGATAAGAACATCTCTGATTGGAAAAATAAAGGACTCTCAAATTCATTCTTTCTACCTAAGACTTTGCAGTAAATTAATAAGAATTAACAACAAAAAGCCATTGAGCTACAATAGAGTGGAAGTGAATTTTAAAACCAGAGCACAGAACCATTGTTTTATAGCTTATATAATTAATGTAGGCTATAAATCCCAATTTTGTATTAGAAGTACTACATAAGTAAACCCAGGTCATTTTTCTTTTTAACATACATTCATTTCAGATAACAAGAAAAAAAAAATTCTTATATAAGGCATGAGAATTGAATTGAACTTGAGAATTAGTTCTATACAGCATGTGGGTTGCTCATAAAGTTAGCACTTTCCTTGAGGTAATATTTTGTTCCTAAAGAAAGAATTAGCAGATTCTCATTAGTAAATTATGTTATATAAATTTTGGTCTATATTTTACTAGATATAATCTTTGATAACTTCTCAGTTTGCCTCAGTTTTTTCCTCCTATTACTAATTATTTAACATATTTGCTTTAGAAAAATTTGTTGAGTGTTTGTCCTGCTCCAAATGCTGTGCCAATGATGGAGAATAAAAAAGGAATTAAAAGCATTCTAAATTCTTACCTTCATAAAGTTACTGATCCAGAAATGTCCCTCTCTGCCACAGGGTCTTTGCACAGACTCTTCTCGCTACCCATAAAACTCCCCCAGCACCTCATCCTCTCCAGGTATCTTTAGCACACTCTCAGAGAATGCCACAATTTTTCAAAATTTATTACAATTGTAGTTAAATATTTATTCATGTAACTATTTAATTAATAATTGTATTTCCTACTCTTTTGTAAACATTATGAGAACAAATGTTATTTCCCCAGAGCCTAGCACAATGCCTGGCATATAGTAACATCTCAAAAATACTTATGGAATGAATTAATAAATACATGATGCAATTGCCCAGAGAGGGAAGATGGAGGTAGAAAAGGAGACAAGCCAAGGACAGAACACCAAGTCTCACAAATATTTCAGAAGAAGACAGAGCTAAGGAAAGAAGAAGAGGAAGGAGAAGAAAAAGAAGAAGAAGAAGAAGAAGAGGAGGAGGAGGAGGAGGGGGAAGGGGAGGGGGAGGGGAGGGGGAGGAGGGAGGGAGAGGGGAGGAGAAGAAGTAAATATATGTTTGAAAAATTCCATTAAAAGGTAGGAGAAGTAAATAAGTATGTCATAAATTTCAAAATTAGAGTTATAATGTCAATAATGTATTAAATGTGATTAATTATTATTTTCAACGAGCCCTTCTTGACCCTCTTCTTGTTCCTGTCTTCACATTTTACTTAATTTATCTTCACGTCACTTATTGATTCTTTTATACACTTGCATCCATCCACCCACCTACATATACATTCAGGTATGATATTTTTACCAAAATATTGTTACTGTTATTATTGTTATATAATTTACAAAAAATGGTTATGACCTCTTTCTTTCATAAGAATTTTAGTTACAAGAAACCAGAGACTTTGGCTACTTTTATCTTGCCATCCACACTGTCTAGACACATGAGAGGAATCAAGACTTTTTTTTTTGTAATGATACCATATGGATAGTTTATCTGATTTAGGAATCAGAAGGACTTTGGTGACCTTAGAAAGTTTCAGAAATGGAGTGGACAAGGCCATGCTGCACTTTAGGTGCTACTGAGTTTATTACAACATTGAAACTCTCACCCAACATTCCATCCCAAAACTCCATCCAGTCATACTGTCAAGATTGAGGTCTGGGATCTCTGGGTGATGTACTTCTGGTGGGACCAATATGGCAGTTGTCTGCCTTCTTTCCACATTTATACAATATACAATGATGAAATGGGGTGGGAAATCTACAGCAGACCCTCCTATTTGGAAAGAGAAGAAATGGTAACAAAGAGCGATCCTAGGTCTCCAGCAAATTTGAATACCCTCTGGGGAGACTATAACATAATCTACTCTCTTTGGAGGACCTACATTTTCTAATTTCTTCCATGGCCCCTCACTTCATCCTGCAAAATGTTCTTCCTTTTCTTTAATCTTTTTGGACCACATCAGAAATGGTGTTGGGGAATGTGCTCTACCTGATTGCTTAACAGATTTCTCAGGCAACTGTTGCTAAAGAAAGGTGGGGGCTTGAGAGTCACCTAAATCTCTAATAATCACAGAAGTTTTAAACCAGCTCAGTTTCTTAGTATAACTCTCAAAAAATTGTTTCCAGTTAGTTCTACATGCCAATCACCACATCTACAAATTCTTCATTTTAAAATAGTTCAGAAATTTGTTTTATTTCTCTGCTTTCTCAACTCCTTACTCATCTCTCAATTTGAAGGATGTTCCTCAGAGGCTCTCTGGCTCCTGATTGAAACTTAATCCTTAGCTAGATAACAGCAGGTGTGAAGGTGATTTCCTTCATCTGATCTTTGTCACAAAACATGACTTCATCAGGTTTTGTTGTGCAAAGACCCGTTTTCCTTCTCAAATAAGTCACCAACTCTAGAATTATGAGTCTCTCAGTTTTCAAAATCTCTTGATTATTTTTCATTTTGGCTTTCACCCAGATCATTCTTTTCTGAAGGTACCTCTTCTAATATCATGCCACATGCAACCATTTGCACAAAAATGTATATTTTAAGCACTTTGTTTCTTAACTTTTTTCCCAATGCTACAAGTTCATGAGCACACAAGCTAGTTCACAAATCACAGCGCACCACAGCTTTGCCAAATATTTTGTTTCTTTCTGCAAAGTATGGATTGCCATGTTTCTAAATTCCAAATTTCCTTACTTCCCCAACCCAACTGCTAAGCCAGTAATACATATTTAAATTTTCTTGTTTTTGGAACACTTATCCCCCCGTGCAATTTCTGTATTCATCAGGATAAAGTAAGTTATGCTACAAGAGCACACAACCTCTAAATCTTGATTTCTATCTCAAAATTTAGGTAGGGATGCCTGGGTGGCTCAGTCATTAAGTTCAGGTCATGATCCCAAGGTTCTGGATCCTCTCCTGCATCAGGTTACTTGTTCAGTGAGGAGTCTGCTTCTCCTTCTGCCTACTGCTCCCCCTGCTTCTGCTCTCTCTCTCTCTCTCTCCCCCCACCCCCGGCAAATAAATAAATAATAATAATAAATCTTTAATTTAAAAAAAAAAAAAACTTAGATGAGTGCCCGAGTTACAGTGTAGTTCTTCAAGCAGTAATTCCGGCTGTATCAACCTCATGGATACACCGTCTCTGCAAATTTCCAAGGCAAGGGAAGCACACTTTTCACATACTGCTGTGGGGCTTTCTGTTAACCTACATGGCATGAAAGATACTCCTTCTCCTGGGGTTGCAAACTAAATTTTGAAATTCAAGAGAATTAATGAGCCTTGAACATAACTTCGACTCATGGAACAAGTGGATTAATTTTTCCCCATTTCTTCCTTTAGACACAAAGATTTATAGTCTAGTTCTTGGAGGAAGTTCCTGCAAGATGGATCAGTTCTTCGGTGTAAGCTGACCAGAAACATTTCATGTTCGTCCTCTCTCCAACCCTGATTCACTCCCTTTGTCTGACACTCTTGCTCCCTGGGTTTGCACACCTGATAAAGTAAAAGATAAAGGAGAAATGAAGACAACATTCTAAAAAGTGCACCAGGTAGGCCTAAGAAAGCAGCCAAACCCCTTCTCTGTCATTTAGATCTTCTTGGTCCAGTCCTATCAATTGTGAAATGCCATTTCTCCCCAGAAATTCCTGATTCTTCCATTCATAAGCATGGAGTAGACAATTTCAGCTGTATCTTTCTTATGTGGATTAGAATGTTAGAATTCTGCATTAAAAACTGAATAGTTACTGAGAGCTGGGCTGTATACTGTACTGTACTTAAAACAAGAATTAAATCAGGAAGACAGAGATGGCTGCCATACAGCAGGGGTAGGAATGATAAACCTGGTCAGTGGGATTCAGCAATTAAGTCCTGACACCAGAACACAGGTCAGATTGACTTCAATTTTAAAAAACCACACTCTCATTTCAAAGCTCTACTAACTCTCTCAATAAATATTTATGAATTGTTGCACTCTAACTATATGAATATAGGGAGTTATTTATTTTCTACATTTGTGGGTGGGAGTGTTAAACTATTCCAGACATCTCATTTTTTAGGGCTTGTGATAATGGAAGAGATTTTAGGAAGGTGCTGCTCTGAAACATGTTCTATAGAAATCATGTAAGAAAACAAATTTGAAGGAGGAAAATTAAAACACCATATGTAGCCATGTGAGAAAAAAGATAGGTATTTCGACAAGAAATAAATTCTCCCTTCCTCCCTCCTTCTCTTTCTCCTCCCTTTGTAACAACTCTGGTTCTTTGTATGCCATAATCTTGATTTTTGTATCTAAAGTACAGCACCACGAAGCTCACTAAAAAATAAAGATGGTGTGTTTACTTAATTAAAGGCACAAAAATGACACTCTGATTTCCTTCTTAAAAGAAGTGTGGAAGTATTTTAGTGTTGCAAAATTCTTCTACAGTGTCTCACTTAATTCCTCCAGTGCTGTGATGCAAATATTAAAGCAAGATAAAAAAATCAGCAAAAAAAAAAAAAAAATGATGAGTGAAATATCACCCAATTTGAGTGAAAGCATACTTTCTTATGCTTTTTGTTGTGGATTTAGTATTTGTGGAACTGAACATTTTTTTAATGTGAAATGTCTGGAAATTGAACCTTCCAATCTAAAAGGTAATGAAAAAAGGTCTTGTATCACTGGCAAATCGATGATATTTCTCATCTATAGAAAATCATAATAGATATTTCATTGTTATTTTATCAATGTATTTTCTTGATTTTTCTTTATAATATGTTAAACATTCTTGATAATATACAGAAACATACAGACAGCTTATTTTTATTAGTATATTCAGCCTGATTAAAGATTTTTTTTTTTTGGTAAAAGATTTCACAGACTTACTAAAATATAACTTGATTTTTAAAAGTAGAAACATGGCCCAATTAATTTCACAATTAATTCATTTGTTCTACAAAGCTTTTATTTTTTTTTTTTCTGTGTAAAGATTTTATGTAGGACAGTTAGAAAGATGAGCTCTGAACTCAAGATGGATAATTATTTTATTCACTAACTCTTCTAAATATAAAGCTACACTAATAATAGGAAAATTAAAAATGATCATTAACATAGTTATATATAAAACCAAACTACCCTTTGGCTGGATTACTATAGTTATAGGGTGTTGTTTGAGAGTCTTTTAACAATAGATCTTGATTTTGACTAAAAGTCCCATAATCACAATATTTTAATTTTCATGGGGGTATGAAATTACTTGCTGTAAATAAGCTAGGTATCATTTAAGTGAACAATCACTTCTGTATGCTTCTAAAGTGAATATAACAAAATTAATGCAAAGACGAGGAAAGTGTAAAAATTGCAAGTACAATTCTGAGAACATTGGCCCTCATGTAATTTAATGTAGAATGACTACCACATTGTCTAAATAATAGGGTGTATATATCCATGTCATATTTGAATTTGGTGCAAACTTGGTGACCATTAGGGCTTCCAGATTCTTGGGTTTTGTGAATGATGGAATTTGGTCTGGTTTTGTGTTTCAAAATTAATAACTTTCATTCAAGGAAATTGCAATGTCTTCTTCATACTGTAAAACTCTCTATGTGTAATGGTAGGTTCAGAGTGGCTTGGCAGCTACAGCCATGTTCCTATGCATATGAGTTGCAGATTGTACTTCAGTTTGCAATGTACATTTTATGTTATTTGTGCTGCAAAATAATTTTTAAAATTTAATACCATTAAATTTCCATTGGTAAATTTGTTAGATTATGTAAGTCTATTTTACATTTACATATGACATGGACTTTACATTTGATTCACTCACTTTCAGTTTGCAGATATAAATCTCACAATTAATAAACTTATGGTCTTCTTCATTTTTAATTAGCAAAGAATAAATCATCTGGGTAAGAATTTTATAAGAATATAAAAAGGTTTTAGGAAGAAAGTGCTCAGTAATGTTCATTTAAGATTTCATTCAAGAAGAATAGCATAAATTAGATTCTGTGGACCATTTCACAGATAAGCGTAAGGGTGTATTGATTGAAAGAAATCTTATTCATTGTTAATTTTTCAAAGATGAAAAACAAAACCTGTCAACTAGTCACATTGCATAAATGTGCAGCTAATGATAAATAATGAAACAGTTAATTTTTTTAGTGAGTAGTAACAAGTTTTGAAAAGTAAACATTTAATTTCATGTTATTAAAAATATTTCTGTATTTTAATGAGAATGAAATGATATTTTCAGCCTGTCAAAGAGGGATTCTGAAATTCTTCTGAAATGTTTGGGACTTGTAAACTTTGATTTACTTGATCTAACTTTGTTGGGGTTAGATATTTAATTACTTATACTTTAATCTGCTCATTCTCTTAGTATAATATTTGGGACTTTCAGGGTAAATTAGCCCACCAAACATAAATTGCATACCTACTCACTACAATGTGGTGATACAAGGATTTATTGAGAAAATATCTTTTTCCTAATTCTCCTCCCTAAGCAATAGATACTCAACATGATACTTGTTTAACAAAACCCAAAAATTGCATAAATATTCTTAATCCATCTATCCCCCGCCATTTCCAAATTGCTTCTTTTTCTGTGCTCAAAGGCCATGAGATTACTTCTGATTTGCTTATTCAAGTTTCTTTGTTCTATACATACTGAGCTGATGTGTACTGTTCAGAGTATTTTGTGACTTCATTATTTACTACAGATCTTCTGCCCAAGAACTTAGAGGAGAAGATATTAAAAATAATGTAACACTAGGGGACTTCTGGGGAAGATGGCAGAGTAGGAGGATCCTAAACCCACCTCAACCCACAGATACAACTAGATAACACCCACATCTGTGCAAACAACCCAGAAAATGACCAAAAGACTGGCGGAACAGACTCTCCATGGCTAAATGAACAAAAGAGGCTACATCAAAAAGGGCAGGAAGGGCAGAGATGTGGTTGGAGACTAAATGGACCTGTGTGACTTTCCACAGGAGAGAGGGACATTGTGAGTGCTGAGAGGGGAGAGAAACACACCCTCACAATAGGTGTCCCAGACACAGGGAACTAGTATGGGGAAAATGAATCCCCATAACATTTGGCCTTAAAAACCAGGGAGACCTAATTTTGCAAGTTCTTATAATCAGCAGGGCTTAACATCTGGAACTTTAGAAGTCAGTGGGCTCAGCTCTGAAAGAGGAGGGAGGGCAAAAGGAAATAGTCCCTGCCTTTAAAGAGGTAGCACAACAAACAGCCCCACAGAGATACAGCATAGAAGCAGTGGTTTGAAAAATGCCTGAGGTATATGTGAGCAATCTCAGAGCATATGTTGGAGGTTCAGGGATCTTTGAGACATTTCTCTAGAAATAAAAGAGCTGGCAGAAATTTCCCTCCCCTGTCATCCAGCCTAGATCCATGGACACCTATGCGAACCAGCAGAGCACCAACCCTCTCTACCTTGTTTGGTAAAAAGTGTGCCTTGTTCACACATACCTCTACTGATCTACCCACTCCACCTGTTGATCCTTAGGAGGAGTTTTCCTAGGCAGCTACAGTTCTTCTCCTGCAACAAACCTGCACGAACTTTGCTAACACTGTGTGTTCTGCCCTTATGCTCTCCTGTGGACCTACCCCCTCCATACCCTTGTCTGGAGCCCATCCAAAGTGGTGTTACAAGCCAGGCAATGTGCAAGCAGCCCCCATAAGAACCAGCACAATTCCAAAGTGACTCCTGCCCTAGGGAGAGAGGAAAAAATCCACACACATGAGTTCTATTGCAGCCCCAGCAGTGGGCTGGAGACAGAGATCTGATCTGATGGCAGGCCCCATCCACTAACAAAAGTTTCTCAGTGGACAACACAGGATAAAGAACTGCATTTTGGTGTTACTGCATCTCTGGCAAATACCTGGTCTGACTTGGCTCAAGCCCAAGGTGGCCACAGACTAGCCCACTAAAAACACAGGGTCCAAACTCTGTCTATAAGACCAAAAAAAGAGCCATTGAAGACAACTGAACTAAAGGCAAAAGCAGCTCAGCCATAATAGAAGGGCACATGCAGCACATATAGCAGATACTTCTGAAGACCCAGGTTCTGATGAACAGGGGACATTACACTGCAGGGCACTATAGGACCTCTTCTTCATAAGGCCACTACTTTCAATAACAGAAGACATAGCTGACTTCCCTAATACATAGAAACAGATACAGAGTTATAAAAAATGAGAAGACTGAGGATTATGTCCAAAATGAAAGAACAGGACAAAATCACAGGAAGAGAGCTAAATGAGATGGAGATAAGTGATATGCTTGATAGAGAATTTAAAGTAATGGTTATAAAGATACTCACTGGACTTGAGAAAAATGACACCCTCAACAAAGAGCTTGAAAACATTAAAAAGAACCAATCAGTAATGAAGAACTCAAAACAAATTAAAAATAAACTAGGTGACAGGGCACCTGGGTGGCTCAGTCTGTTAAGCGACTGCCTTCGGCTTGGGTCATGATCCCAGGGTCCTGGGATTGAGCCCCACATCAGACTCCCTGCTCAGCGGGGAGTCTGCTTCTCCCTCTACCTACTGCTCTGCCTACTTGTACTCTCTATCTGTCAAATAAATAAATTAATTAAAAAAAATAAACTATATGAAAACAATAGTAGACTAAAAGAAGCAAGAGAATGGATCAGTGACCTGGATGACAGAGTAATGGAAAGCAATCAAGCTGAACAAGAGGGAAGAAAATAATAATAGATGAACATAAACTTAGGGAACCCAGCAACACCACCAATCATAATAACATTTGCATTATAAGGTTTTCAGAAGGAGAAGAGAGAGAAGGGGGGCAGAAAATTTATCTGAAGAAATAATAGCTAAGAACTTCCCAAGTCTAGGGAAGGAAACAGAAAACTAGATCCAAGAGGCAAAGAGAACCCCTAGCAAATACAAGCAGGGCCACATCAAAACACACAGTAATTAAAATGTCACAAAGTGGTGATTAGGAGAGACTTCTAAAAGCAACAAGACAAACGAAAACAGTTACATACAAAGGAAACTCCATATATTATCAGCTGATTTTTCAGCAGAAATGTTGTAGGCCAGAAGGTAGTGGCATGATATATTCAAAGTGCTGAAAGAACAAAAAACCTATAACTAAGAACATTCTATCCAGCACGGTTGTCATTCAGAATAGAAGGAGAGATAGAGAGTTTCCCACACAAACAAAACTTAAATGAACTCATGACTACTAAGCTAGTCCTTTAAGAAATGTTAAAGGAGACTCTTTCAGTGGAAAGGAAAGACCATAAGTAGGAGTAGGAAAAATGGGAAGCACAAAAGCAGTTAAAAAAAAAAAGGTATATCTGTAAAAATTAGTCAAGGGATTCACAAGGTAAAAGGATGTAATGTATGACACCATATACTTAAAATGTGCAGATAGTGGGAGACTAAAGAATGGTTTCAAATTATGTGTCCATCAACTTAATATAGATTCTATGTACATAAGATGTTATATACAAATGTAATGGCAGCCACAAATCAAAAACCAGTAATTGATATGCAAAAAATAAAGAGAAAATAATCCAAATTTATCAATAAATATAGCCAGCAAACTGTGGGAGGAAAAAGCAAGAGAAAAAAGGAATGGAGAAAAACTACAAAAATAAACATAAAACAAATAACAGAATGGCAATAAATACATACCTGTCAATAATTACTTTGAATGAAAACTCCAATCAAAAGACACAATGGGACAGAATGGATAAAAAAGCAAGACCCACTGCCTAAAAGCGACTCATACCAGACCTAAAGACACATGCATATTGAAAGTGAGGGGATGCAAAAGCATTTATCATGCAAATAGAAGTGAAAAGAAAGCCAGGGTAACAATGCTTATATCAGACAAAATAGACTTTAAAACAAAGATTTTAACAAGAGACAAAGAAGGACAGTATGTAATCATAAAGGGAACAACAAGAAGATATAAAAATTGTAAATTTTTATGCACCCCACATGGGAGCACTCAAGTATATAAAGCAGCTAACAACAAATATAAAGGAAGTAATCAATAGTAATACAATAATAGTAGGGGACTTTAACACCCCACTTATATCACCGGATAGGTCATCCAAACAGAAAATCAACAAGGAAACACTGGCTCTGAAATGTGCATTGGACCAGATGGATCTAACAGATATATTCAGAATATTTCATTCTAAACAGCAGAATACACATTCTTTTTAGGTGCACATGGAACAGTCTTTAGAATAGATCACATCATAGGCCACAAAAAGTCTCAACAAAATAAAAAAGATTGAGGTCATAACCTGCATCTTTTCCAACCACAATGCTATAGAACTAGAAATCAACCACAAGAAAAATCTGGAAAGGGCACAAATACATGGAGTTTAAATAACGTGCTACTAAACAATGAATGGGTCAACCAAGAAATCAAAGAAGAAATTAAAAAAAAAAACCACAATAAAAAAAGTTAAATGAAAATGAAAACACAATAGTCCAAAATTCTTGGGATGCAACAAAAATTGTTCTAAAAGGGAAGCAAGAGAAGCAAGAAAATTTCAGATAAGCAACCTAACATTTTCCTGAAGAGCTAGAAAAAGAAGAACAAACAAAACCCAAAACCAGTAGAAGGAAGGAAATAATATTAGAGCAGAAATCAATGAAATAGAAAAAACAACAACAAAATACGCAAATAAACAAACAAAAAACCCAAAACACAATAGAACAGATCAATGAAACCAGAAGGTGGTTCTTTGGAAAGATCAACAAAATTGATAAGACTTTAACCAAATTCATCAAGAAAAAAAAAAAAGACTCAAAATCAGAAAATGGAAAAAGAGAAATAATAACTGATACCACAGAAATATAAAGAATTATAAAGAATGCCATGAAAAATTACAAGCCATCAAATTGAACAGTCTAGAAGAAATGGATAAATTTCTAAAAACCTATAACATCCCCATACTGATTTAAATCAGGAAAAAAACAGACTGAATATCAGCAATGAAATTGAATCAATAATCAAAAAATTCCCAACAAACAAAAGGTAGGAATTTGAGAGGCAGAGTGGGGGACTTCGGGGGTAGGGAAGGAAAAAATGAAACAAGATGGGATCAGGAGCGAGACAAACCATAAGAGACTCTTAATTTCACAAAACAAACTGAGGGTTGCCTGGGGGAGGGGGATTTGGTTATGGACATTGGGGAAGGTATTTGCTATGGTGAGTGCTGTGAAGGGTGTAAACCTGGTGATTCACACACCTGTATCCCTGGGGCTAATAATGCATTGTATGTTAATAAAAAATTTAAAAAAATTAAAAAAATTTTAAAGAAGATATAATACCTATTCTCAAACTATTCCAAAAAATAAAAGAAGGAAAAAGTGTAATTTCATTCTATGAGGCCAGCATTAACCTGATTTCAAAACCAGATAAAGACATGACAAAAAAACCCAGAATGACAGACCAATAACTGTGATGAACATAGATGCAAAAGTCCCCAACAAAATATTAGCAAACCAAATTCAACAATACATTAAAAACAAAACAAAACAAAACAAAACAAAAACACCTTTATGAGGTGGGATTTATTCCTGGGATGCAAGTATGTTTCAGTTTACAAATCAATTAATGTGATATATCAAATCAACAAGAGAAAGGATAAAAGCCATATGATCATTTCAATAGGTGCAGAAAAAAAGCATCCATTCATGGTAAAAACATCCATTCATGGTAAAAACATCCATTCATGGTAAAAACTGCCAACAAAGTAGGTTTAAAGGGGATAGAACACAACATAATAAGGGCCATATATGAAAAGTTCACAGCTAATATCATC
This sequence comes from Mustela lutreola, assembly GCF_030435805.1. NCBI lineage: Eukaryota > Metazoa > Chordata > Mammalia > Carnivora > Mustelidae > Mustela > Mustela lutreola. Next base: position 35,024,155 of record NC_081302.1, read on the forward strand.
CTCAATGGGGGAAAAGTGACAGCTTTTCTTCTAAGATCAGGAACAAGACAAGGATATCATTCTCACCACTTTCATTCAACATAGTACTGGAAGTCCTAGTTATAGCAATCAGATAAAAAAAGGAAATGAAAATCATCCAAATTGGCAAGGAAAAAGTAAAACTTGCATATGACATACTATATGTAGAAATGTCTAAATACTCCACCAAAAGACTACTAGAACTAAATGTTACAATATACATAAATCTGTTGTATTTCTATGCACTAATAATAAAATAGAAGAAAGAGAAACTAAGAAAACAATTCCATTTACAATTACACCAAAAATAATATAATACCTGAGAATAAACCAAGCAGATAAAAGGTCTGTACTCTGAAAACACCAAAGAAAGAAACTGAAGATTACACAAACAAATGGAAAGCTATTCACTGTTCATGGATTGGGAGAAAAAATATTGTTAAAATGTTCAAACTACCTAAATCAATCTACAAATTAAATGAAATCTCTATCAAAATACCAATAGCATTTTCTATAGAAGAATAACAAATAATCCTAAAATTTGTATGGAAACACAAAGACCCTGAATAGCCAAAGCGATCTTGAAAAAGAACAAAACTGCAGGTATCACAATCCCAGATCTCGAGATACACTACAAAGCTATAATAATCAAAACATTATGGTACTGGTATAAAAATAGATATATAGATCAATAGAACAGAATAGAGAACTCAGAAATGAACCCACAATTATATAGACAATGAATCTTGATGAAGGAGGTAAGAATATGCATGGGGGGAAAAAAACTCAACAAATGGTGTTTGGAAAACTGGATGTCTCCATGCACAAGAATAAATCTGAACTACTTTCTTATACCATACACAAAAATAAACTCAAAATGGATTAAGAACCTAAATGTGAGACCTCAAACCATAAAAATCCTAGAAGAGAGCACAAGCAGTAATTTCTCTGACATGGGCTAAAGCAACATTTTCCTAGATATGTCTCCTAAGGCAAGGGAAACAAAAACAAAAATAAATTTGAGACTACATCAAAATAAAAAGCTTCTTTATAGCATGGAAACAATCAACAAAACTAAAAGACAACCTACTGAATGACAGAAGACGTTTGCAAATGGCATATCTGATAAAGGGCTAATATCCATAATATATAAAGAACATACATAACTCAACACCAAAACACCCCAAATAATCCAGTTAAAAAATGGGCAGAAGACATGAACAGACATTTCTTTAAAGGAGACATACATAGGGCCAATAGACACATGAAAAGATGCTCAACATCACTCACCATCAGGGAAATGAAAATCAAAACCACACACACACACAAAAAATACCACCTCACACCTGTCAGAATGGGTAAAATCAAACACAAGAAACAGTAAATGTTGGTGAGGATGCAGGGAAAATGAACACTCGTGTACTGCTGGGAATGTAAACAGGTATAGCCACTGTGAAAAAGAATATGGAAATTCTTCAAAGATTAAAAATGGAATTATCATATGATCCAGTAATTTTATTACAGGGTATTTACCCAAAGAATACAAAAGCATTAATTTGAAAAGATATATGCATTCCTATGTTTATTGCAGCATTATTTACAATAGTCAAATTATGGAAGCAACCCAATGTCCATCAATAGATGAATGGATAATGAATTACCTATTATCAATGGATACTTGGGCTTCTTCCATATAATAAAAGAATATTACTTCTATATATAAAATGAAATATTAGTCATAAAAATGATGAATTCTTCCATTTGCAGCAACATGGATGGATCTAGAATATAATGCTAAACAAAGTTAGAGAAAGACAAAAACCATATAATCTCACTCATATTTGGAATTTAAGAAACAAAACACACAAACAAAGGAGAAAAAAAGAGACAAACCAAAAAAAAAAAAAAAAAGAAACCCTTAACTGTAGAGAGCAAACTGATGGTTACCGCAGGGGAGGTGGGTAGGGGGATGAGCGAAATAGGAGATGAGAATTAAGAGTACACTTACCACGAGGGGCACTGAGTTATGTATAGAGTGGTTGAATCACTATACTGTACCCCTGAATCTAATATAACACTAAATGTTAACCATATAGAAACTAAAATAAAATTAAAAATTGAAAATTTAATGTACCACTAGTATCAGAAAATAAAATCTCAGCTCCTCTGTCCATGCAACAATGATAGAGTAACACAGGCTAAGCATTGTTTCCTGCACTTCAGAAAGGTGCTATTAAAGCAGAAATTAAACACATCGAAGAAGAGAGCACGCATCACAAGGGAGGAAGAGGAAGACACAATGACTGAAGTTATGTTATACATTTAAAGGAAAAGCAACTGGTGACACCACCCAGCAGCAACAACAAAGTAGTCGAAGTAGGAGAGAAAACATGTGCCATTATAGCTGAGCGATCTGCTCTAGCATACCCATCCTGGCGGCGAGAGTGGACACCATGTAGCTCAAGAACGAGGGCTTCAATTGGAAAGGATACATTTACTTCCTAAAGTGTTGAAAAGACTGTCAAGGTGTTAAAACAGTAATGTGTCATTACCATTCTTGCAACCCTATGGTTATTCCAAGATCATGTGACCTCTTCTTATACCCAGTTTATTTCCTTCCACTTGTAGCCAAATCTCTAGGGGGAGTAGTTTGGAGTAGCTGTCGTTTATTCGGCAGGAATCACCAGTGCTAATCACCCGGCAATCTGGCATCTCACACCACCAGTTGTTATTTCCTTTGGTAAAGATCACCAGTGTCCTCCAAATGATCCAATAGTGGGTGAATTTCTTTCCTTGAACTTTCTGTAGTATCAATGGGTTGAACATTGCTTCCTTTTAAGTATGTTTCCCTTTGTTCCAAGCAATTTTTTGCCCCAGCATTATCCCTTCAAGATACTGCTTTTTCCTGGTTTTTGCCCCATTTCACCAGTAATTCCTCCTTAATTTCTCTACTGTCTATGTCATCCATTTAAAAAAAAAAAAAATATCTCTCCCCTGGGTTGCTTCATTAGTCTCTTTTACTTCAAATTCACACTTCTCAACTTACCCTCAATTGACACTCTGCCTGGGTGATTTTACCTACTCACGTTGAGCCAAATACCAGCTGAAAAGAAGAAAGGATCTAGGTTGCCTTCCCTGTCTTTTATTCACGTAATGCCAACAAACGTATTTCTTCCAGGAAGTCTTCATCGATGGTTGACCCTTTTTAAGTATATAGAACTTCTCTTTATTTGCAGTCTGAGAATGCTAATCCCATCAACATTATTTACACTCAATGCTGTTACTCATTCACGTGATGTGCAAGAGTTTTATGTTTTGTATCCGTATTTTTTCTTAATTATGTTGAAAATCGGGTAACATATTTAAGTTAATTTATGTGGTACTTAGTTTGATTTATAGAAAAGCAGTGAATTCTCTTTTGGTGGCTAAAAAAAACCTCCAAACTTTTTCAAAGATATTTTTGACAAAAATCACTTTGGCCTCCCAGTTGTTTTTAAATTTTGAGCATGTATGTGTGTGTACCGCACAAACACACGCCATACTAGAAGCAGAGTATGTCACATTATTGATAAGTGACAGTCATGGTCTGTTTCCCAAAATAAGGATATTTTTGTTATAGATGGCTTTCCATTGTTCACATTTTAAATAAGAATGCTTAAAAGCTAGATCACCTCGTTTTAATAATAAATTGAAACTAGCTGAACGATCTTTTAAAATTCTCGAACTCAGTCATGAGTCTAAGACTATATAATGTCATAAGAAATCAAAAATAAAACAATGTTGTAAATACTAAAATGTGCATATGATAAAAGATACGTGCAAAAAATCGGATAAAGAATAGGCAAAAATAACCTTTTAAAAAATTTTATTACCCCACTTTAATAATAATTAATAGATAATCCTTTCAAACAAAACTCAAAATAAGATGTTATCAATAAAATACATGACATCACATTATGAGATGCTGTAAAAAGAATAAATAGATTGCATTCAAAGCGGTCGTGTTCCTCTAGACAGGAAGTGTTTTCTTTAGCTTGGAAATACTACTAATCAGAAACATTGCGTTGAGATGAAAACTACTAATTTCATTTATTTTTTAAAACTATATTGAAAAAGTAAAGTTAAAATTAAACACATTAATAAGCTGCCATTGATGAAAAAGAGAAAGCTTTGACCTAAAAATGTGATGATTTAGTGTCTTCACTGATTGATTATGACTTGGCTCTCCTCTTCCTTCATTTTACTGATGGAGGTTCAGGAAAAGAGCTTATTAACATTGAAAAGAAAGGCCTCCAAGTGTGCATTTAAAGTAATGCTTTAAAGAAATGTGAAAAGATCTGAAGCATATGATTTTCCCATAACTGCATATACATAACATGAAAGAAACCTTAAATGCCTTTAACATTTAACAAATTCAAAACATTTATTTGATTTTTTAAAAATGATCTCTAATGCCCATGAGGGTCAACCTTACCTATTTTCCACATTTAAGCATTTTCCATGCCAGCTTATAATTTTTGCAATGGTTTATTTCCTTTTTAAAAAATATTTCCTAAATCCTGTTGTCCCATTTTGACTCTTTGTTGTCATACAATCTCTTTTTTAATCTTATTTTTCTTTTGAGCTTTCATTTCAAAATAAATGCAAGTGCTTATACTTGAATTATACTTAGTACTTACCAAGTATTGCCCTATGTACTTTAATCATACACTTTAAATAATTTCTTGCTCTTCAAGAACCTACGAAGTAGGTATAATCATTGTCTTCTTCACTTTGCCTGTAAAGAAACTGAAACAGAAATGATAAGCAACTTGCAAGGTCACCCAGCTAAAAAACTACAACACTAGAGGGGAACCTAAACAGTCTGGACCGAAGTCCGTGTATTAAGCTGGTGCTCTCTGTTGTCTATGTAATTTTGCTGAAATCCTGAAGGAGAAGGGTGGTTTAAAGTGTTCTTTTGCTCCCTGGCTTATTTCATTGGCCATATGTAATCTCCCTTGGACTTTTATTTGTCATAAAAATTACATAGATTTTTTTTTTTTTAAAGTGAGTGGTATTTGCCTATTTCCATGCTAGTCCTTTTCTAGTGATGACTCAACTTTGAATGAAGAAACTCCTTCAGAGCTGGTAGCTTGGAGAATTTTGCATAGAAGAGCAGAACTTGTGGAGTTGAGGAAGTGAGCAGTTTCAATTTAGGACCAGTGTCTCTGAAGGCTTTTGCCCCAGATCTGTTTTGAACTTGAATCTGGGTATGCTCAGTCCTTCAACAACTTAAGATATTTGGGAGTTGATCATCTATCTTCAGTAGAATGTGATTAACCACTATGCACACCACTGCCACTTCCCCTCTTCACCACTTTGCCTTGAGCCAACCTTTCTTGCTTATGTCATCATAAATGTTGTCCAGATGTTATCAATAAAATACATGCTCTGAGGTGTAGATTCAGGAGACCCCAGAAGCTTGCCCATGACCTTGGAACTTGCGTTCACAGGTAAGGAGCAGGGATGTGCATCTACATTGGCAGTTTATTGGAGATCCGTGGCCCTGTGTGGGACACAAAAGTTTGCCAATGATTCCCAAGTCCCCAAAGCTCAAAGACTCTTTCCTGATCCCACCTGTGATATGGGATGATGTTTCTCTCTTGTTTTTGAATTTCTGTTTTGTTTTAGCAACAGTGAGAACAGTTTTATCAGCCTCTCCTGTCTCTGGAATTTTTCTGTTTTGCTTCTTCTGCCTACTTCTTCTATACTGGTATTCTCCAGGCTTCTGTTTTTGATCCTCTTGACTTGTGATGTGATACTCTTTCCTTCATAAATGTCATCCAGTCTTGTCAAGTGAGAGGTTCACCAATGCCAGTAGCTCTTCCATCTGTAGCTTAAGGCTGGCTTTCCTGTGGGGTATTTTTACATTGCTCCAACTGTTCCTAGCCATCTCAAACTTTATGTCCTGCAAATGTCCCTTTTCACATTCTAAATGCACCCAGTTTTCTTTTTTTAAAAAAACTTGTTCCTTCTTTATTTTATATATTGGTTAATGATATTGTTTTGCTCTCAGTTAATTAGGCCCGAGACTTGGGTTCTCCCTAGAGTCCTGGTTTTCTGCCTCCTGTCCTTTCAACAGGACCATAGCCCATGGTTCTAACTCTGTGATACCTGCCACATCGCTTTTCTTCTCTAAAGTACATAAGCCACATGTCTTCATTTAAGTCCTCATCAAATGTCATCTCCTCTAAGACAATGACCTCCAAATTTGTCTCCCAGTATCCAGTCTGACCCTCCTCTGATGCACTCTCTGTCTGGACAGTAGAGGAACATTTCCAGCATTCAAAATAGATCATGTGGCTTCTAGGAGTCTTACTACCAATGTGATTCAACCTCTTGGTTGTTCATTACCTTCCACCTGACGACAGTAGCACCACCTCAAGGTGCTATTTTAAAAGTGAGGTAAAACACAACCGAAGTGCCTGGTACACCATGAATGCTCAAAATATGAGCTCACTTATTATGGATGACATCCCTTCAAAACAAATTCTTGAGTTTTCTGAGGATGCAGTGATCTCGGGGTGCCTGGGTGGCTCAGTTGGTTAAGGCACTGCCTTCTGTTTAGGTCATAATCCCAGGGTTCTGGGATCGAGCCCCCAATGGGCTCCCTGCTCAGTGGGGAGCCTGCTTCTCCCTCTGCCTCTGCTGTTGCTTCTGCTTCTGCTCTCTCGCTAACACACTCTCTCTCAAATAAATAAATAAAATGTTTAAAAAAAAAAAAAGATGCAGTTACCTCACTCATCTTCCTACCTTGACAGATTTCTCCCTAGAAATCTTCCCCTCCTTCTTTAACTAGATAATTTCTAGTCAGCCCGTGGATCTTAATTTTTCTTCACTTCCTGACAGATGACATCTCTGATACCTGGGAAATAGATCCAGGGCCATTACTGCACATTCCTAGAGCATCCTTCACACCATCAACCTACTGGTAACTTTAACAAGATTTTAAGTGTTGTGAGAACCTAGAACAACAGTACCTGGCATGTAGAAACTCTGAAAATTTTTGAGTGAAGAAATAAAGATGTGCTTTTAAAGGGTCTAGAGTGTAAGCTTTTATATGGGTCTACATTATTTATTTTATTTTATTTTATTTTATTGGACAGAGAGAGAGCATGCAAGCTAGGGGGAAGGGACAGAAGGAGAAGGTGGGGGCGAGAATCCCAAGCAGGCTCCACATCCAGCATGAAGTCTGATGCCGGCCTTGATCTCACAAGCCTGAGATCATGAACTGAGCCAAAATCAAGATTTAGGTGTTTAATAGGCTGAGCCACCCAGGCACCCCTCCACCTTATTTTTTCATTGTTAAATTTGGCTATTTGTAATTCCACCCTCATGATAGGACACTGCAGCTCATTCATCTGCTGTGCCTGTTAAAAGAACCCAAATCAGTATGCCCCAAGGTCTGACCACTCTGATTCTCTGTGAAGCTCTCACAAACCTGATCAGTGGAAATGAATTCTTGCCTGCTTTGTGTCCTTACTAAGAAATTTCTTCCAGTATGGCACTTTCACACACTATGGAAGTTATATGCTTGTATTTATTGACATATCCAACTATCTGGTCGATCTGTGAGACCCTTGTATTATTCCTCTGCTATCTTTAGCACCGTACTGGCTATTCTCAGTTGCTAGCTCTTTCCCTGTATTTTCTGCCTTTCTTGGTGCTCTGAGCCCTTAAGGCTGTCCCATGTGGATGGCATCACCTGGGTTCCCTTCTTTCCAGTTTCCCTTGAGTCCAGCCTGTGGGAAGCATGGGCAGGAGGTTGGGGCAGAAGAGGTTGGCGGCCCTCCCTTCCTTGCTGGTGGGGTTGCAGGTCACAGCTCTTGTGTGGAGGCATTCCCTCCTCATACCCTCACGTCTATAGCTCTAACCTACCCCAGTCACATCATTTTTATTTTTTGCTGTTGTTCCTCCAAGACTAATGGTGAGATTAAGGGCTTACTGAATTCCAACTGTTTCTAATCATGGAGACCTGAAAAATCCATTGTTGTTTTTTCTTAACCTTGCCCACACCTCTGTAAATAGTGCCTTATAAAAAATTTACTTCAATATCCCAATTGAAAACTTTCAGGTGTCTCTTATCTGCTGGGATTATGTTTGACAATAAGCACCTTGCTGTGCCAGACACATAGAAAATGCTAAACGAGAATTTATTAAACAAGCAAAGTTAAATCAATGAATGCATAGTTTATTCCACCTATGCTCCTTTTGTCAAAATCTTTTCCTTTCTTGGTAAAATAATCTGTCCAAGTGAGTAAGATTAGTAATCACCAATTATTATGAACCTTTCAGAGTGTAATCCCTGCTGGAAAAGTACAATAATCAATAAAAATATCTCACTGGAACAAAATGATCAATTTCTTTCTAACTTTCCATATTTGGCAATATATTTGTCTTAAAAAAAAACCCGCAAATTTTATGAAACCCACACAATTTTTTTTTTCGAGAACACAACTGGTAAACAACTTAGCATTTGAGATGTATGTGGAGAAGGATATGAAATTGATGGGAGAGGGGTGCCTGGGTGGTTGAGTGGTTAAGCAGCTGTCTTCAGTTCAGGTCATGATCCCAGGGTACTGGGATCGAGTCCTGTATTGGGCTCCCGGCTCTGTGGGAAACCTGCTTCTCCTTCTCCTGCTTCCCCCTGCTTGTGTTCCCTCTCTGGTCATCTCTCTGTCAAATAAATAAATAAATAAAATCTAAAAATAAAATAAAATAAATAAAAAAGTTTGTGGGAGAGAAAATGGAATTAAGGTCAATGTTGGGGTTTTCAATGTTAGAAAGCAAGCCGTGCTAATGTTTAATATAAAATGCATCTGCTGAAGATTATCTTTCAAGCTGCATATCTCTTAAATCTATTACATTAAAAAAGTATACACATGGATGGATATTTCGTGAGACCTGTAAATTATCTCACAGTGGGTTATTGATCAGCTTATAAAGGCAAGTGAATAATTACTTACAGAGTATAACCTGAAAAACAGGAATGTGAAAAGATCAAGAAAATATGATAGATGAGAAGGAAGGCAAGCGGTTCCTAAACCACTAAAAACTAAAACAACCAATTTTAAAAAACAGTATTAGGTTACCTGGAAAAATAGAAGGCTTACTTTGAATAATGCATATGGATTTTAGATTTTTAAGGCTTTTGCCCCTGAAAGATTATTGTAGTATTTTGGATTCTAAAGATAGACTGATTTCTGACAATTTGGCTAACAGAGTAACTTAACAAATATTTTGATATGGCTTCCTTGTTCATCTTTTTTTGTTTCCTTATTTTTAATCCTCAAGGATAGTCATTGAGAACTAAAGAGGTTCTACTACTGCAAAAAAATAAAAAATGTAAGTAGATTTTTCTTTCTAGTTTAGAGATTGGACTTACATACATATTATAGATACAAGAATGATGCATTTTTCCCCATAAAGTATTTAAAATATCTGCCAAAGAAATTATCATCCCCCAAGATCCCATACGGGTATATCAACTAATTTTATGTAATGGCCACTACTTTAAAAAAGATTGTCCCAATGAGTGAGAAAGCAATTGCTGACTATTTTTCTATCTTTCTTTTTTTTTTTTTTTAATTTCTACTCTGTGGCCATCCCCTCTGCACAATATTTTAGGTGAAAATTGTATTCATCATTATTCGTGTTGTTTTTGTTACCAATGAGTAGAAATGTTAACTGTAGTAAATTTAGATGTGCATGATTCATTTAAAAATAATTATAGAAAGCAGTCAAGTAAGTTTGCTATTAAACTATATTTTTTTAAAAAGATTTTACTAGTTAGACTTATCAGGAATAGGTATACAGATTTAGATATTTCAATTTAAAATTCTAAACATATTTAATGAAAGAATAGGATTTTACCAAGTTAATATTTGCTAGAGGAAACTAATTAATAGATTTCAGGAAACTTGTCTAGGTCTTCCCAAGATGATGTGAGGTGAATAACCAACCAGTGATAAAGGTGATCATTTAATAGTTTCTGGATTGACATGACTCTTACGAAGGTTAAATTTTCTTCCACTGTTTTTTTTTTTTTTTCCCTCGTTAAATTTCCTTATGCCATTTTCTACAACATGTTCTCTGACAAGCATTGAGTCATTGGTGCACGCAGGCAAACAGCCCATAAATTCACCCCATAAACATAAATATGTGCTCACATTCACACGCCTGTGGAGACTCACAGAGGTTTCGGCTCTGGGGTGAGGTGATTTCAAGCTCATCCGTTTAGAGGGACACTTTCATTCTCCGCTGTCAGAATGCAGTGCAGTAAAGATCCTCCGAGGGGAGCTCAACCACAGCCTACAGCATCGTGTCTTAGGGCCCTACCACCTTGGTGCAAGGTCATTCAGACTCCCTCCCTCTTTCTCTTTCTCCTTTATCCAACTGGGAATTCAACAATACAATCTTGACTGGAGTCTTCAGACTATACCATTAGCTTATTGAGCAACTGCACCTGCTTTTAAATTTTAATGATGCATTTTTAATATGATAAATGTAGTATACTTGAATGGTTTTATATGCAGGTCAGATAAACTATTTTTTTTTTTTTTACTCTTCAAATATTACTTTCTGAAGAATACCCTTATAATCATATAGCTTATATAGTTACAGTTGTGCCTGTGGCTTCAAAACGATTGCTGTTCTGTCCCACTGAACAGAAAGGATATGCGGAGAGCAAGTGTCTTTAGGTTTCTATAAATTGAGGATTTTAAACTTATAATTAATAAGCACAAAAAATAGCTTACCCATACTCTTCTGATTGTGTTTAAGGAAACTTTAGCTTTTTGAAACAATATAGAGGTGACAGGTAGAAGTTACCTTGGAAATTGTTCAGGACTCCATTTTCCAGGGTGCGGGGAAACAATTCAAGGTTTGATATGGTAATTACCTGATTAAAACAGGAAATCATCTGGAAATCAGATTTATTTAAAAGTTGGGATCTCCTTGCACATTCTACATACCTTTAATCTTACAGCTCCACAGGGAATCAACGATGACCCAAAAGGAGTCATAGGAGGAAATAGTTCTATTTTTCTTTTTTTGAAAGACTAATCTGCAAAGTGAAATAGAATATTGAGGTGGAAGATTGAGACAATACCCCAGGTGATTAAAAAATTTCCTTTAAATTACCCCAGTTATCTGGATATTTCACAAGAAAAAGACACTTGATTTGAATTAATGGGATATTAAACTAATTTCTCTAGTTTTAGTTTATGTTCTTCAAAACACTCTTTGGAACACATAGTTATTTTTTCAAGTATTATTTCTTTGTAAATAAAAAATTGCTACTAATTTTTAAGAAATATTTATATTTTCTGAATAAGTGACATTCTTCCTTCCTTTTAAATGTTTTTCTATTTTTTCTGATGTGATAGCTACTAAACATACATTTATTTTTGTGTGGCTTTTTTGAAGTGTTGCATATACCTTAGGACTTCATAAGAGGCTATGAGGCTAAAATCTGAAACAACCATCTTAAAATAGTCTTCATTAAAAGGTAAGTGTAGAAGATATCAGAAAGCATCAGTGTTTTCTGAAAAGAGGCATTAGCAAAATAGCTTTAATAAATCCAATTACAATATTGCAATAGTTATCTTTAAGAAAGTCCAATATTTTCCCAACTTTCTCAGAAAACATAACAGAAACTCCTGATGAACTTGTAAAGTTGGATCTTGGAAGCACACACAATATGCCTATGCATTTATATTAGAGTCACTCACATACAAACAAGGTTTTGGATAATACAGGCAATTACAAAAGGAAAAAACCTAACACATTCAATATATATGCAGAAATAGGCTGAGAACATAAAACTCACAGGAAAAGGTACTTGTATATTTGGGTAACACCTGAAGAGTGTGCACTGTTTTCACAACCAAAGAATAATCGTCTGTTTTACCAACCACAGTTTTATATACAGCTACTCCTATATCTTTCCCTCAGTCACAGGATCTGGCGATGGTTCAGAATGAACTAAACCTTGAAGTTAATTTAATAAACTGCATAATCCACAACAGGGGAAGGAGTCAGGAAATTACACAAGAATAACAGAGTGTAATGCATCTCATGTATCAAGCAACAATATTTATCATCATGCTTTGTGAGATATTAACTAAAAATAATTTGTTCCTATTTTAATACATTTTGAAGCTTGTTTTATACATTTAAATGAATTCATTTAAACCACCTGATTTTGCAAACAAATGCATTTCAGCAAACCGCTGGATGAGAAAGCGGGAGCACAGTGAGCATCTTCCTAGTGTCGCCAGACCTGGTTTCCAGCGGCCACGGAGGAGCAAACAGGAAATGCAGACCTCCTTTCTCTCATTTGGGTAGAAGTCTATGATGCTGAGGTTTGTTTCAGTTCTAAAATTCCTTGAAAGTGAGGCTTTTTGTATTTCTAGTACTGTTCGTCTCAGTCAACCCCAGAGTCGATCATTTGTGATTTTGCCGTCCTCACTAGACTGTGAACCCCTCCCGAGCAAGAATTGTAACATTTGATGTCAGCATCCTCGGAGCTGAGCACAATACCTGGCACAGAGTCATGACCTAATAAAAGGCAGTGAACGTATTTATATACACAACAATGACTCTTCTGATAAATGCCAGTAATTCAGTGACTATCACACTGCAGGTCCTCATGGAGACAAATTAGCCGAACACATTATGCCTCGCTTTCACTATATCGGAAGGGATAAAATATGTCTCTTATCAGAGAAAAACAATAAAATTGCACACTCCTAATTCATGTACACAGAGTTATTTAAAGGAATGGACTTCAGGAAGCTTCACAGAGATCATGACTGGTAAACATATAGCGACCACAGAGGAGATAATTTTCTGGGGGGGGAAGGAAAGATGAAATCTAGGGTCCATGTGCATCCTGGCCTCTTTGCAGAGATTACAAACGTGTGCACATTTGCTCCAGTGTGCTTTTGGACATTAATTTACTAGAAACTGAATTGAGTCCAAAACCTATTTCTATTCTGGCAGAGTAACATGCCAGCGCTTTTTTTCTTTATGTACCTTTGGCATATGTTCAAATATAATTAATTCTTAAAAATAATATTTCGGTTCAGTTCTGGGTTTGAAGGCAGTAAACCTCACTAACATTTATTTGGACAAATAAGGAACTAATCCATGCCTAAAAAGCACTGGAAGTAGAGACCGGGTTTGGGGTAAGCAGTAAGAGGAGGTAGCAATTTTCAAGTACAATGTATGAATCTGAGAGCCTTCCATCTGTACTTGTAAGGAGGTGTGATTTAATGTAAATATGACAGTATTCATAAGCAATCCACATACTTACCACTACCCAAAAGGTTTTTTGTTTCTTTTTCTATCTTTATCCCCCACCATTAGAATATAAACTTTGTTTTCTTTTCTGCTATATCTTCAGTGCCTGGTATATAGTGGTTTCTCTAATGAGTATTTACTGAATTAACAAACACAGTTCCAAGAACCCTTAGAACACCTACTGTGTGCAATATTGTGCTAGTGATTAAAGATGCTCCCTGATATCAGGAAGTGATGCCTAGATCACCTGTAGTAATCAGAAAAATATTAAGGACCATCAGTAATTAAATGCAGAAAAATTGAGGCAAAAAGTGATGATTTTTCTTAATAAGGGGTCTGAGATACCTAAGAGATTCACATGATGTAGCTGACAGAGAACTTCATGAAGGCACTAGCACTTGAGCTTAGCCTTGGATAATGTGTCATATATATTGTATGTATTACAATTTGGGGCAACCATTATACATATTAAAACATAAGTTAAATATGTAGTATGTAACTCATATTACAATGTGGAGGAGAAGTGAGACTAGATGCTCTGTCTATTGGGGCAGTGAGGAATTTTCTTTGATTAGAGCAGAGTGTAAATGGAGAGTAATTTAAAGACTTAGTATGGGTCTAATTATGAAGCTCCTTAAAAAAAAAAGGTACATTTTTTCCTGATTTAGTAGACAAATGAGTGACATAATGAAGGTGGTATTTTAGGAAAATTAGTCTAGCAGTGATACTTAAGATCACTTGGAATGTTGGTGGAATTTGAAACTGGGGTGACCATTTAAGAGATGATTGCTGTAATTCATACATTAGATCATAAGGGCATAATGGCACACTCAGAATGGAGTAAGGCAGAATCCAAAAGACATCATAAAGGAAGAATCAGACATTTTTAAGTAAATGGAGTAGGTGATGAAAGGGAAGGACATACCAAGGTGATTGGAAGGTTTTGGTTCAGAGTGACAAAGAGTATTTTGTCTCTTGGTAGAGAGAAATGGAAAATGGATTTTGAGGAAGATGAGAGAGTTGATTTGAGGTACACACAGCTGGGGCCACTTGGGGACATCTGATTGCCATCTTGCAGATCATTAATTCATTCAAGATTTTATCATTTACCACATGCCAGATAACATGCTAGGTAGTCGAGATTCAATTACAAGTAAAGAAATCATGTTCCCTGACTTCAGTAAAGGAGGTGATGTCCAGCTTAGATCTTCAGAGTGAGTGAGAATAAATCAGGGTAAAGGGAGAGAGAGGAAGAGTGACAGAAATAAGGTGTATGTTCTTTATAAAGCTTGAGGAAGACTAGAACATTCAAAGTGGTGGCTCAGTGTGACTGTGCAGAGGCAAGTTCTATTCAATATAGCATTATTCTAGTTTTAGTACTTCCCGTTGGCCTATATGGGTCATACTAGTGCATAAAAAGTGGATCCATTTTCTTAGAGGAAAACTGAAATAAGTACATTAATTAAATATAATGAGTTTATGTAAAGGTGACCATATACAAATTTACGTAAGAATGAATAAGTAATTTTAACTTTCTTGGTCAAGTAAATTATCTATCTTTTTCATATATCACACTTTATGGCCTTCGGGTTATGTATAGGTCTTATTTCAGCCATTATATTTGGATAAAATATGCTTGGATCTTCTGTATCCTAATAGAGGTCTGTATCTTAACAAAGCACCACCTTATATGCCAATAATGGAGAAGAAAAAACCCAACTTGCAACTAAGGTCTAGGAAACCTCTAGAAAGTAAAAAACTGAGACCTCAAATTCTTGATCTCAGGGCTTCAAAGTTAGGGAAACATAGTAGGCTGAACTAGGGTGGCTAATATTCAAGTTGTGGGGAGAAGATATTAATGGCCTTTAAAGAGAACTTTAATGCAATAACCTGAGCATAATCCGAGGATATATGTGTTGAGAGGGAGTGCAGACCTGGCACCATGTGTGGCTAAAGCCTAGGACCCAAGAACTTCTGGCATTATATTGTTCTCTTAGGATGACCACTAAAAATATGAATGTAAACTCAGTATAGCTTGAGGCTCACAGCAGTAATGGAAAGTATCTGTTAGACTACATGATCAATTCCCAATAATGACGTGAGAAACGACAGTAATAATGAACTAAACAGATTCTCTGGTGTTTTTGTTTTGTAGATGGTTTTAAAAAGAGTAGATTAGCCCACTTTAGGCCAGTTCTTGATCAGGATGATGGGACAATCAGGAGTCAAGGAGGCCTCAAAGAAGAGACCAAACTTCTTGCTTAAAAAAATGATGTGTGCATTTTCAAAAGATTAACAGGAAGAGAGGAATTGTGGCTACTCCTACTTCATAGGCTTATTGTGAGAATTAAACAAATTCATAGTTAGCACTTAGAACCATGATGCAATGTGTGTGTGTGTGTGTGTGTGTGTGTGTGTGTGTGTGTGTATATATATATATGCCTTCTCTCAGCAGACAATCTACTAGGGATATAAAATCATCAGATGTTTTTCTTTATATTATGAAATAAAAACAAGGTCAAGTTAGTTTTAATTTTCTAAGTTGAGACATCTGTGTGATAATACCAAAGTAACCATGGTGATTAAGTCCATTAGGTGAAATCTTTCTGTGCCCTGGGCATTCCAACATGAGTGATACCACTGCTCATCTTTGTCACTTGACATCTGAGGTTGACCCCAATTTTTGTGTATTTTTTTTCTTAAGACATATGAACTGGGTATCATCTAGGCTTATATACGTGGGAACAATTCTGCCTCTTTGAAAATTAATCCTAGAGTTACAAGGCATGCCTCCAAAGGGTGTCCCGACATATCCTATTATAACCACTTCTTCATTGACATTGAAGACAAAACTGGCAGACAAGTGAACTCAGAAAGGGTAGTGAAGACATATCTTCTCTGGAGTAGGTTTTAAGTGATAAACTTGTTCGATGGGCTGGAGGGAATGCTTTCCCATAAAACATGCCTTACAGAGGTCCCAATGGCATCACTTTAGGGATGAAATACCTCTGAGTTCCTTCATCATGCCTCATCTGATATGACTTGAACCATTATTTCCTGAGGTCTAAAGAATTCGTAGGAGTGTTCTCAGTGTTACCATCGATAATAATAATCTTTAAGAAAATAAGAAGTTAGATGATCATAGATGGGAAATTGTCCTAATTTAATTTTTAAAAGATTTTATTTATTAATTTGACAAAGATAGTGAGAGAGGGAATACAAGCAGGGGGAGTAGGAGCAGGGAACCTGGAAAGTGTCCTAATTTTAGAAAAAAAAAAAAAAGAGAAGTATATACCTTTAAATCTATAATTGATAATTCTGTTTGTTTCTACTGGTATTCTAAAATAGTTGGTGAACAAAGAAAGGTGGATTCAAAACTATGCTATTCCTTTCAGATGGTGTTGCTAGATTGGGAGGTGAAATAAGTGTTGCAGAGAATATTTGAGAATTTGTCATGAAACCATTGGGGGAAATATGGGAAGATGGTGACTGGACTGTATGGGGGGAAGGGTTGCCTAAGTGATTGATCATCCAAATTCAAACACATCTATACCCACAAGAGGAGTGCCATGTCTACTGCTACAGAACTGACTATGGCTTATTTACCCCATCCTTCTCCAAGGACAGCTAGTCTGTCTTCTTAAATCTGTAGATAGATTGAGCAGAAAGGCCTAGCAAGCTAGAAACTGGAACGTAAGTATGAGAATCGAATACGTTGTAACAGACTGCATATATGAGTCAAACCAAAAAGACTGAGACAAGTTCTCTTTATTTTGGGTGGTACTCTGTCAGTCAACATTTAACCAGGGTGCATTGGAAAATTGTCCTTGAACACTGTGTGTGGGCCAAAAGAGAAAAGACCATGGAAAGAAAACATTCTGTGCCTCCATAACCATTTCTGGGACACGAAAGACCTTGGGGAAGGAGGAGCTCCAAAATAGCAGCTATTGTATAAACATTAGTATTTTGAGAGTTTGTGTAACTGGCTGTATATGTTGCTTGTCCTTCTACCCAGGTGGATTCAGTTACATGTATATAGCAAGAAGAAAAGTATTTATTTATTTATTTATTTTTAATTTTTAAATAGGCTCCACACTCAACATGAGGCTTGACCTCACAACCCTGAGATTAAGAGTCATGTGGTCTACTGACTGAGCCAGCCAGATGTTACAGAAGATGAGTATTTCTGATGAAGGGCATGCTTTGCATTATATATACAATGCAAGCAAAAACATGACACGGTGTGTTTCTGTTTATATTTTTGGTCTCAACATTGCATATTGCTAAGAAACATCTGAAATGATGATAAAATATTTCAGTTCCTAATCTGTCTTCTTCACCAGGATTTCAGGTTTAATAACACCTTCTCCTCTAAGACTTCTGAGGCAGGAGCACTTGCTTAGCTGTTTAACACTTGCTTAACACTGTCACTGGGAAAAGGGTCCAACTCACGCTGATAGGATACATTCCCAGTATTCTGTAGTCTTGGTTTTGTGCTTCCTTCCCTAGACAGCAGTCTCCTCCTGCCATCAGCATTTTTCTTTTCCCTCTCTCTGGTTTCAGTTGCACCCCCCCTTCCTGCCCAGGTCAGCAGAAGTCCAGAAGCTAATATGGTCAGAAGGTCAATAGTAGTCTAATGCTAGATCACAACACCTAGGTCATTCTCCTCACTTCATCTCATCACACAGGCATTTTATCATCTTACATCAAAATAAGAAGAATAAGTACAGTATAATGAAAGACCACATTTACATTAACTTTTATTATGGGATGTATATTGTTATAATTATTCCATTTTTTATTAGTTATTGCTGATTTCTTTCTATGCCTGATTTATAACTTCAAGTCTATCATAGGGATGCACATACTTATAGGTAAAAACATAGCATATACAAGGTTTGGTACCATTCCTGGTTTCAGGCATCCACTGGGGGTCTTGGAACAATATCCCCACAGATACAGAGAACTGCTATACTATTAGCACAGTGAGGACAATAATTCCTTGTGCCCTTTCACAAATTCTAGTATGTTATTGATTATGTAATAAATTTTTAGTTCTCATTGTTGCCCTGCTGGCAAGAACTCTGTATGTCCTCCCCACCCCTTTCCCTCTTGTAGTGTTTTCCAGTTGATAAAAGTAGATTGCTTTTATTTAGGGAAAAGTTACAAATTCTAAGTGTTTCATCCTCCCAGGGAAGCCAAACTATTATCTTCTAGTTAAATGAGCAGACTATGGATCAATACTGTGTCTTCTGAAATATCCATAGGACATTATCTATCAGCATTAACATCATTGGCTGGAAGTTGCCATTTCTCTACAAATACTATCAATGAGATAGTTCCTCCTTGGCAGTTTTTCTTTTTTGAACAAAATATATTAGAAACTATCCTTTAGAGAAATAACAGAGATTTATTCCTCCTTTTATTTTATGGAAGAAAGCATGATTACATTGATTTCTCCCTTCAGGTTTTTGCCTAGAATAGTGAAAGCTAAAATACTCATTTTGGTATCATTTACCAGAGTTAATTACAATACACTCACTAATATAAAATGTTTTAGTTTTCAACTTTGTTAATAATTCATTATAATTACTCTTCAGTATTTCAGTCTTCAAAGTCCTTTGCTTTTGAGGTGGGAATGAGTGGGAGGTACAGTGTAAGAATATTTGGGGTATTGGAAGCTGAAATGACCTTCTGTATTATTCACTTTTGAACCATATTGCACTTTTTGCAACAACTAATTGCCATGGAAATGTATGATGGTTATATGTACCAAATGTACCTACATTCAGTACTTTCGGTGGTCTCTATCATTCTTTTAGGTAAGGAGAAATGTTTGAGTTAAATTACAGGACATGTAAAGTGGTCTGAAACATTATTATAAGAAGATGCAATTTTAGGTAACAAATGTAGAATCTGATACTCTATGCAGGACAGTAAGATTTTGTGGTATAGGATGAGGGATAATAAAAGATGCTCCATTTATAGATACTGGGGGAAAATGTGTGGAAATAAACAGTTTGGAAGCACACATTTACACTTATGGTAGGTAGTCTTATTTTGGACTGTATCCTAAGTGAGCTTCCTTTTTCAACTTGTACTATAAATCTCATTACATGGTGCAGATTAAGTACTTAAAAATCTTGAATTTGTACTTTAACTTGATGGGCAATGAGTCAGAGATTTCAACCTTTCTAAATTGAATGTATTAATATGCACGTAGAGCTAAATCCCACCTAGATGTCTGGCACGGAGAGAGATATTACTGGAATTTGAAGATGGGGAGTATTAAAGACATGCAGTATCTAGAGCTGAAGAGTTTGACTCAGAAAACACAAGTTCTGGACCTTGGAACTGGTCTTGGAAGATTATATTTGAACAGATATTTTGACTCTCAACTTGTCTCTCTCTCTCTCTCTCTATCTATCTATCTATATCTATATATATATATAAAGGGAGTGCTAATTTTGTGTTCTTGAAAGAAATGGAAATGTGAGAATGAATTAATTATTTCATAAGCCACTTGAAGATTCAAAAACAATCACTGAACAAGTGCCCAGAATCTGTAAAAAGTTCAGCCTTCAATCACTTTTCTCTCTTCCAAATACCAGATCTAAGGGCTATGGAGAGCTTTGTTTCCCCATCGTGGACAAAATTTTGAAAAAAATCCTAGTGCTCAATTTATGTTTTTCACACCTAATGAGGTGAGAAATTCTAGGCAGGCCCAAGAAACATTTTTGGTGTACTGGAATTTGATCTCTGTGAAACTTAGCAGTTTCATTGTGACAGTTTTAGCTTAATTTTACATAGTTTTCTCTTGCATTGTTTTAAGCTTATGCTAGTTTTTCTTTGCTGATAACACAGATGGCACCAAAAACAAACCAGTGAAATCCTGTGTGTGTGTGTGTGTTTTTTTTTTTTCAAAGTGCAGGAAAAAATTAAATGAAAAGTTACATAAAAACTCTCCAGTTAGAGAAAAACCATTTTTAAATATAATGTTAGGATAACAGTTTCACAAAGTTCATTAGGACCTATAAAGACACACAAAATATCCATTGCCATTACATTAAAATGTCATATGTACTGGGTATCAGTAGTGAATTGTCGCTCCAAAGTTTTTGGAACATTTCTCAAGACACTGGAAAAAATATTTACCCAATATATTTGTGTGGCAATGTTTGATTTTTTTTTTTTTTTTTGCATCCATCACGGTTAATTCTTCAAAGATATATTAATTCTTTCGGGTCTCTAGGCATGCACAGTAGTATTATCACCTTTGTGCAATTAAGTAATAACCTCCATAGGTTTGTAATTTATGCTAAGGAAGCAACTTAACTCACTAAGAAAGTAAGATTAAATACACTGTTTGATGAATTAACCTGTCATTCTGTCAAGTCTAGATAACCCAGTAGTGGGGGTAGGGGGTAAATATTCTTTTAACTGAGGGAAGAAGATTGGACCACACCTTAATAGTTACCCACTTTTCTTCACAATTTTATGTTCCCATTCCTACAATGTCTTCTATTATTGTAAGAGTTTACTAGCCAGGTCCTTTGATTAAAAGTCTTACCTTCCAAACGGAACATGCATGTTGATATCACATGTCTTTCCAATGTATTTTTTAGTCATTTCTCTTCTCAAGAGTAATCGGTGGCTCTTAATTGTCTGAGATCCTCCCCAAGATGGGTTTAGTTTATCCCACTCTTCTCTCAAAATCCAACTGATCCACTGACCTTCCTGAAAATAGCATGGGTGTGAACCAGACTGAGTTTGAATACCAAAGTCAACACTCACTCACTTTGGCAGGTTTTTTAAACCCTCTGTGTCATCTGTTGAATGGGGATGACGAGAATAGTACCCACCTTCCAGAGCTTTTGTGAAAATAAAATGAGTTATAAAATGTGAATGTGTAGAGTGGTACCAATTATATGGTAAATGCTCAATGTCAAAGACGACACTTAAGACAGCTGTCCCTATGGCTTTGTTCTTATCGTTACTACCTCACTACCTGATGCATCTCCCAGATTCTGCATTATCAAAGTACCATTTTTTCTTCAAGGCTAATGTCAGATGCTTTGACTATTATGAAATCTGTACAATTATTTAAAAACCAACGTTATCCTCTACATTACTAAAGCATGGTTTATTCCTATCATGACCCACTTCTCTCAGCCTGTCTTGTAGTTTAGTTGTGTGCACAGCTGTCTTTATTCTGCTCAGAGAAAATTGAAACGTTAGGAGCAGAGTGAAATTCTATCCATTGTTGTGCCTTTCAATGTGTCAAAGAAGCAATAATTCATAGTAAGAATTGAAAAATATCTCCTTGATAGTTTCATATAATATCTTTCAAAATGGGACTCTCATGCTCGTCTGTGAGCAGGATTCCTGTTGGTAGCTTGAAGCCTTAACATTTGTTTAAAAGTTCTTAGATAGATTGTTTTTGTTTGCATAGGTTCGTTCCTGTGTTTAATGAGACAAAACTAGGATAATTCACTCGAGAGATCCTATCTTGGTAAAATTATATTTTTTACATGGTAGAGTATACATTTTCACTGATACATTACTATATAATAGTTTTAGGCATTGGCATTTTTTACATAGAGTCTCTGAGAGCAAAGCATAATATATTTATACTATTTTCCTCCCCACAATCATATCTATATATGTGGGAAAAGTTATTCAAAATTCACGCTGTGATATTTGCTCACTGAGATCTCTTGATATTTCTGAAGGCTGCATTCCCTCTCTCTTCAGTTTTTTTCAGTCATTTTTCCAAGCACCATATAATGCTTAAATTGTAAGTTTCAAGAGAATATGGAGAAGTATAGTTACAAAATCCAGATATTCTCCATCTGAATTTCAGCCAAGAAGCAACTTATCATGCCACTGAAACAAGATATGTCACTATGGAATTTGATTTATCGCATGCTTCAGTTCTTAATGGAACAGAATAAGGCAATCTACCATGATTGTTGCTTCAAGCATAAGGTTAGAGGAGAAGTAATGCAAACACCCTCACAAACCGGGATGATGGAAACTATCTGCTTCTCTCTGGGCTTCTTGCTGACACCCACCCTTGGATCCTCGGGTCACTCTCAGTCAGATCTTCTCAATCATCAGCCTTCTTATGTGACATCGGAACAAGCTGAAAAATTATTTTTTTTAAATTGGAAAAATAAGTGGTTATATTGCATCCTCTGTGGGAAATTTGGAAGCATACTTTGTAAATATGAGAAATTCATGAGGTTCAAGTGATTTATGTCCTCCTTCAAGAAAACAGGGATTGGGGTAACAGAGAACCTTCTTATAACTCATTCAACTCATTGCAAGGTCAGTAGCCAATAAAGACATCACCATCCATGATGAATTGTGGATGGGTTCCACCCCCAACTTACCTTTTATCCCAGAGTCCTAGATAAATGCCACAATGGGGCCTTTCATGTTCCTGCTTTGTCCTCTTTAGGTACCTAGCAAAACATAGAGAGGGAAAATTAAAGAGAAGGCAATGTTAAGCTGATACAGTTTTATCTCAGAAGTAAAATGCCACTGGTACTGAAGAGATGCTTTTGCAGAGTAAGAAATGAAAAGTAGAACTATTTCACTAGCATAAAGCTTATCTTATTATATTTGTTATCATGATTTACAGATTTTAGCAGACAGCTTTGTGTCTTCGAAAGGACCTAGTTCTTTGTTTTTCCAGTAAATATGAAATAAATTTGAATTTTTGAGAGTGCAATGGCGACTAGGACTTCCCTGATGATATTTATTGGAATTCACAGAGGCAGTTGCTCATTGATAACAGCTTCTAAGTTCACACTCATAGATGATCATGCTTATTTGTTTCTATTTTATAAGTGCACTGATTACCTCCAATGTACATTACAAGTCTTTTACTATTTAATGATTGTTAAAAACCTACGATATATTTCATAGTATTCTACTAATTTCTCTCTTTCTCTTTCTGTGTGTATGTGCATGTATTTACAAAAATAGGTCTTCTGTGCTCACAACATGCTTTGTACTCTATATACGAGCCTTATTTGAAGTTTAAAAAATAGAGATTAGTAACTACCAAATGTTTACAGGAGATTTCTCGGTTCTCAAAATAGTTTCATATAGATACAAGATAGATATTTCTTTTGATAATAAAGTCACCCTGTAAGATATGCATATTACTATTTTAACTACATTTTGCAGATGAGGATAACAGTGTAAAAATTTTAATAGTTAACCTTTAATAAGTAGCAAACCAAACCGTATTAGAAGCAAAGATAACTAGAATTCATATTTTTTCCTTTTTGACTCTCTTCTCCAAATTTGTTAAATCTTTCACAAGCTGTTACTCTGTTTGAAATCCTATAATGTGCAGCCCTGAAGGAAGCATACGAAAAAGGCAGGTTTTGCCATTGGCCTTTGGGAAAGCTGCATGTAGAAGGGAGGGAAAAGACTACTATGCTGCTTTAAAACACAACTGCACGTCTAGGTGAGTATGAGTTGTCCTCTGTGTTGATGGCTTTGACCAGAAAGTAAGGTTTCTAGGGTAGGCTTCAGAAGGAGACTCCAGAACAACAATGTATCTGAGCTTCTCCACATAAAAAAATGAAATGAATTTAGGGGTGAAAGAACAAAGTAGATGATAAAGTGGAGAAGAAAAAGGCATTCTGACCAAGACTTAGGATGACTACACAAAGTACACTGGTAAAATTTCTTTTTTTCTTTTCTTTTTTTTTTTTTTTTTTAAAGATTTTATTTATTTATTTGACAGAGAGAGATCACAAGTAGAGAGGTAGGCAGAGAGAGAGAGAGGGAAGCAGGCTCCCTGCTGAGCAGAGAGCCCGATGCGGGACTCAATCCCAGGACCCTGAGATCATGACCTGAGCCGAAGGCAGCAGCTTAACCCACTGAGCCACCCAGGCGCCCCACTGGTAAAATTTCTTGATGCCCGAGAATATTTAGGATTTTGAGGGAAGGCATTTGCTATGTGATTCTGGAATTTAATCCTTAATTACCCCAAACCTTCAGTAAAATTTTCCAAATGCCTCTGCTCTACACATATATACTGCCCCCTTCAGCTAGAAATCCGGAAAAGCGACGGCGTTCGCAGCTGGGTCTGTAATAGTCTATACAAATTGGAGGAGGTCAGAGCTCAGTGCATAGCGGAACTCAGGATAAAACTGACCATGCAATGTCAACAGCTGGGAATTTTCAGAGATTTGGAGAGAGTTTGAAGCTTGTCAGAGGAAAAGGTAGTCTCTCAGGAGAAGAAGCACAAAGTTAGTGTGAAATCGTTCAACCTGATCCCTCTGTGTCCTTTCATCCCTCTAATGTTTATTTACTTATTGTCTGTGCTTTGATTTTCTTCTCCAAAGTTTCTTTTATATCCTAATAGCTCCTTCTATTGGTTAACTATGTAATTAAGTCATCAACTATACAATAAAAACTCCTGCAGAACTCATGGACAGTAAAAAGCCTAATGAATACAAAAATTGTTTCATTAGCAATGGAAAGGTGGAAAGGAAGGCCCATTTCCCCAGGATCAGGCACTGCGTGTGGACTGGTGACTCTTTACTCTTGGAAGACCAAGCTGAATTCACCTCAAACTCAGTTCTAGGACCTTTGAATGTCCAAAGCTCTCCTTCCCGGGATTCCTGAGACTCCTCCAAGGCTCACTGACATGCCCGCAGTCCTTTCGGACTACACGCTTCCTCATCCTTGAAAATCCAATCTTTTTATCAGCACGCATACACAGACACCGCACACATACTAGTCTGTTCCACATTTGTGCATATGGTTGACTTCCTGAACCTGGACAGCTTGTGAGGACGGTGTGTGACTTTCTATCTCGATACCTACAGCCTCTCTTCCCATCACCTCCATCTCTTTTCTTTCCTTTGAGTCTCAAAAGTAAGAAAAAACCATTTCTCTCCATATCTGGTGCGTAGCAACTTACTGACACTATTTTTATAACTTGAGTAAACACTGAAAATATTGCTCTCCATCCCCATCTCCTAGTTGACCCAAGTTATTTCTTCACATAGCTATGAGCTCTCCTTAAAAGGAATTCAGATAGCATTTTCTCCAAATTTTCAAGTGGTTAAATATTTTGTATCACATCTACATTACAGATACCTGCAGACCCTACTTATCTAAAATTACAATTATAAGGACTCTTTTGATGATTTAATAAATATTCAGAACAGGCAGCTTAGAGGGTTAGAAGTTAGTTGTCTGGCTTTTATAAATAATACTCTTACTTGTGGGCACCCTGGATAATGTTTAAGTACATTCACTGACTCAGGATTTATTTAATTGGTTTATAGGGAAGATAATTTAATTAAATGCTTAGTTTATTTTCAAAAAATGGTAAATGAATACATCTGTGCTTTCAGGAGTTATCTATCTATGAGAAATCCTATTTTAGAATTCCTTAAATCCAAACACAGTCAAGGAATGAAAACATCATCTTCTCTTTTCTTTTTTTCTATTTCATCTACTATTTCACTGTGGTACCAAATTGTTCTTCAAAAAATCTTAAGCCTATTTCAAAATTCTCACTAATTTCAAGTGATAACTAAAATCATTGGTTATAGATCTAGTGTCAAATAAGTCTTTATCTCTTCCTGTGGGCGGCTATCTTCTTGACTGATATAAGTGAAAAAAGAACTGCATTTCTTTTTTCTAGTTGAAAATGGACAATTTAGCCACCGCTGTCTGCCAATGTACCTCTGTATGAGATGTAATTATATGTGAAATAATAACCTTGCTGCCAAATAGTTTTCAGTGCTTTGCTTTATATGAGAAACAATACATTTCTAGTTCCAAAAGGCAATAAGATAATGACATTCGAGTCAATCTCGCACTGCTTTTACTTTCTTACTACATTTTAAGTCTTTTGCTCATCCCTCTCTATTTCTCAATATGTTAAGATGACAATCTCTTATTATAATTTAGATAACATAGCCTTTGGTTAATTTTTGGCCCAATTTTTTTCTCTGAAAATGTATGTATTAAAAAGTCTATTCTCAATTTGTGATAACAGGTTTTAGAAAACATTTCTCTTGTATAAATCATCAGCTATTGTGTAGTGTTAGGAGTTTATAATATACTATTTTCACTAATCTACTTTAGTGAATTAAAAGCTTGTTCAAATGAAAAAATGAGTTAGGCAAAAGAAAAGTCAATAATAATAACCAATATTTATTTAGCACTAACCATGTATCAGTCATCATACTAAAATGCATGATGTCTTATCCGTATTCTCTCATTTGTTCCTTTCAAAACACCTATAAAGTAGGCTATTATTCTTTAACTTCCATTTTATACATGTTAAGTTGAATTTTTTTTTAATATGTGATTTTTATTTTTTTTCCTTTTTGCTTCCCAAGCTTGCCCTTTGTCTCTGGTTAAATGACTTTGTGTTACAGGGCTGAAAGCGAAGTTGTCAGACATGCCTAAGACCCTCTTGTCTTGTTAGGCTCACTGAGGTAGAGCAATTGCCAGAAAGGGTACACTAACATTTTAAGAATGAGCCCAGTAGGGGAGAAAGGAGACTACAAATGCAAAAAGTTTATTATTTCTGGCTCAAGTTGTCTCATGAAGTTGCAGTCAAAATGTTATATCCACGTGCGCCTGGGTGGCTCAGTGGGTTAAAGCCTCTGCCTTCAGTTCAGGTCATGATCCCAGGATCCTGGGATGGATCCCTGCATCGGGTTCTCCACTCAGCAGGGAGCCTGCTTCCCCTGTCCCCTCTCTCTGCCTGCCTCTCTGCCTACGTATGATCTCTGTCTATCAAATAAATAAATAAAATCTTTGGGACATCTGGGTGGCTCAGTTGGTTAAGCGGCTGCCTTCGGCTCAGGTCACGATCCCAGCATCCTGGGATCAAGTCTCACATCGGGCTCCTTGCTGGGCGGGGAGCCTGCTTCTCCCTCTGCCTCTGCTGCCACTCTGCCTGCCTGTGCTCACTCTCACTCTCTCTCTCTCTCTCTCTGGCAAATAAATAAATAAAATCTTTAAATAAATAAATAAAATCTTTAAAAAGAAAAAAAAAAAGATGTTATATCCAGAGATGTGGTCATCTGAAGACTCAGGGAGAGTTGGAGTTGCTCTTTCTAAGACAGTAATTTTCTATTTTTAATAAAGTGCTGCTGGCTGTCAGCCAGAGGCCTCATTTCCTTATGGGACCTCTCCATAGAGGGACTGTTAAAGCATTTTCATGCTATAGTGGTTGGCTATTTACAGAGAGAAAGAACCAAGGTGGGAGTGTGGCAGTATATTCTGTGACTTGCCTCAGAAGTTGTACAATGTCATTTCTGCTCTCCTCTGTCAGTCATAAAGACTGTCTCAGATACAATGTACAAAACGACTACACAAAGAAATTAATTCCAGATGATAAGGATCACTGGAGACTGTCTTGGAGTCTGGTTACCACACCAGTGTACTCTGAAGGCCAAAAGTCTCTTTCTGTTAACATCTCTTAAGATGCCCAGGATCCTTACATTATTGTTGGGAGGAGAGAAGATACTCCCAAAGTGAATGAGATTAGATTGTCTACTCACCTAGTAACTTTGGGAGGTGTTCAAGTCAGTCAACAAATGTTTGTGTCATGCATTGTTCTAGGCAGTGGAAGATAGTCACTAGCAAATGAGACAATGAAGTCCTTGCCCTCAAAAAGCTTCTATTCTAGTATAAAGATATAATCAATGAATGCATTTTTTTAAAAAAGTAAGATCATTTCAGATGTAAATAAATTCTGAATGGAAAATAAAATATGTGAGTTTGATGTAAACTGGTGGAGGGCTCATGGGGCTCTATTCTGAGGAGAAGTTGTTAAGCTGACATCTATCTGAATGGTGGAAAGAAGACAGGTACCTACAAATCTTAGTGAGGGGAATAGAAGAGACATCTAGAAGAGAAAAGGCAAAGGTATCAAGAAAGGACCAAATTTAGAGGTTTAAAGGGGAAGAAAAAAAGCCATGTAGCTAGAATGCTATGCTAGAGGGTAAGTTAGGAGCCAGATCAGGTAAGGTCAGGGTAAAAGATTTTGATTTTCTTTTAAAGTCATTAAGTAGTTATGAGTAGTGGCAAATAAGAGAGAGACATGATCTGATTAACACTTTAGAAAGTTAACATTGGCTCCTCTATGTAAAATTGAGGAGTAGAAAGTGAAAGACTTCTATAAGCCTGTTTCAGTCATTCAGGGGATAAATTCTGATTACTTGAATTAGAGTAGAGGCAATGAAGGCAATTTTTACTATGGGTAAAAATAGAATCAGAATATACTTTGGGAATGGAACCAAAAGGACTTGCTGGTGAACTTGAAGTAGAGTTTTTAGGCAAGTGAGGAATCAAAGATAGTGACAAATGACTTGAACCACTGGACAGAAGGTGGCACCATCCATGGAGATGGGAATGGCAAGGAGGAAGCGGTATAGACACCACTGGAGACCATTCCGTTTCTATCACTAAACTATAATATTCAGTTTAATTTATATAATTTAGGACACTCACTAAACATCAAAGTGGAAATGTATAGGCAGTAGTATATTAGTCTTTGAGAAGCAAGATTGGCAATCTAATTTGAGAATCTTCTGCCTAGTGATATAGAGTCATCAGCACATAGATGGTATATAAAACAATGAGACTGGATTTTGATCACTAAAGAGGGAATGTAGACAAAGAAATGAGCACATAATCAGGGATATTAGGGAGATGAAGGAAACTAGAACAGCAGCTGAGGAGGAGTAGGCAATAAGGCAAGAGAAAAACCACAGAAGTACGTTATCTTGAAAAGCAAGTGGGAAAGTACCTCAAGAAGAAGGTTGTGATCGGGTATGGTAAATTTTACATATGCATAAAGTTTTATGTAAAACTGTACATAAAAATATACATACAAATAAAATTCCTCACAATAAATGCATGTATATTAATGCATACATATACATTTATTAAAGAGACTTACTATGAGGAATTGGCTCAGGCAATTATGTAGACTAAAATGTCCCAGGGTTTACCACCTGCAAGCTGGAGACCCAGGAAAGTGGTTGGTATATTCCAGTCCAAGACCCAAGGCCTGATTAGTAAGAGTATCAGTGGTATAGTTCTAGTCTAAGGGTAGAAAAAGTTCAACATCTCAGTTCAAATAAGCAGACAGAATTTTCCATTCCTCTGTTTTTGTTCTATTCAGGCCCTGACTAGGTTGGATAATGTCCCTCTATGTTGGAATGCAATATACTTTACTTAGTCCCCAGTTTCAAACATGAATCTCTTCCAGAAACACCCTCACAGACATATCTAGAAATAATGTTAAACCAGATATTTGGGCATCAAGTTGGGCAGTCAAGTTGACACCTAAAATTCCATCACAGGTTAGAACTGTTAGAACTGAGAATTAGTAACTGGATTTTGCCACATGGAGGTCGTAAGAGCAGTTTAGGACATGAAAAAGCACAAAAGAAGAATGATTGGCCACTGTGGCAGAAGGAAAACCAGATGAATGCTGGTCGAGTTACAGGAAAGGCAGTGTCCAAATTATTTCAAAGAAGAGAGTATGTCAAATGTGGCTGGGATGTTGAGTAATGTATAGGTGGCATACTGACCATGAACTTAGATAAGATATGGATTGTTGGTGTCCTTGATAAGGGTAGTTTTAATACAGTCACGGGGATGAAAGCAGAAAGAACTGCGGAGAGAGAAGTGAGGAATGAAGCCAATGAATCTGGACAACATATTGGGGAGTTTAAGGACCATTCAAATGTAGTCAGGTCTCCCAAAATTCTTGGAAAGAAGACCCTATATTATAGAAAAATTAGTCATCCTGACTTGTAATAGATATTTCAAAGGAATCTCTTTGACAGCCTTTGTGAGACGTACAGATTATAACAGTATTTCTTTGGTAACTTTGAAAGATGTAGAAAGGCAGTTGAATTTTTTCCTGCTTGGCCTAGGTATGATATGCTCAATATCATTCATTTCTAGAGATGTGATTTTTAAATGTTACTATGCTTGGACAACACCTTAACTAGCCATCTGTGCATTAGTATAGCTAAAAAATAGCTTGTTTTTATACATACAGACTATTTGTTTATGTTTATAATGACTTCATGAGAGGAAACATATTCTTTTTTCAAAGGAAGTTTCTAAATTAATCCAAATGTCTTCTTAATTTCATCCAAATATTGAACTGATAATGGAACACTGAAAGATTTTCTACTGTATCCCTCTTCCCCAAGGCAAGCTGCACTTAAATGTCTTTTTCTATTTTATTAAATCTTGACATATTTCACATTGATGTAATATAAAAATATATTGTATCTATTTAATGAACATCTGGGTACCATCACATAACATTAAAGAAAGTGTAAAAAATAGCTCAAACCTTTTGTTTATTTTTCCCTGATTTCATTTCCCACCCTTCCAAGAGGTATCCATTTTCCTGAATTTGGTGTTTATTATTTTTACTTGTATTTCTACATTTTATTACATATTATATGGCTGTTAATACACAAGTATTATATCATTATTCTGTGTGCTTCCAAACTACATTAAAATATCATCTGTTGATATTCAATATGGTTTTGTTCAACATTATGTATGTGAGCTTTTTCATGGTAAAAAAGTTAGCTCTAAGTCCCTGCTGTATAATATTCCATATTAGAAATCTGCCACATGTATATCAATGTTCATTATGAGGAAAATTTTGGATTGTTTCCAATTTTTGAATTTTAGAAACAATACTGGAAAGAGTTTTCTTATAAAAGTCCCCGTGTGTGTGTGTATATATATATGCATGTCTGTGTCTCACAGTATTATGCCTGGGATGGAACTGAAGGGTACCTTCACCTTCACAGTATTAGATATTGCTGTAGTCCCCTTCCAGAAATTTGCATGTGTTAACACTTCAACCCTCAATGTAGAAAACTTTCCTTTCCTCTGTCAACTAGTCAAGCGTCCGTATCGTCACCCCCTACACCTTTAAAGTCCTATTTTAAAATCTTCTATATCAGTCTTGTTGATACCAATTGCAAGTAATGACTTTTATTAATTTTTCATTACAACCATTAAAAATTTCTCTTACTATGATTCAAATTTCTTTCTTTTAGTTCTGACCTCAGGTGAAATAAAGAATAGTATGATTTACAAACTACTGCTCTTTAATATTTATTGTTATTTAAAAATCCTTGATTTAAGCTGGAGTTCTACAGATATAATAACCATGAAAATATTAATGATTTGATGATATGTATATGGTCCTCGCAGTTCTTGGAACATAGGTGAATTTCAAGATACCTTGTCCTGGTGTGTGAGTGGTGAGGGTACAGGAGAAGAGTAATCTCAGGACAGTCAGGGCAATAGGGCAGGTAGGATGGAGTAGGATGTGGGGAATTCTGCAATTAGGAAATTTATTTAAATACACTTAATCCAGAATCTTCTAAACTATTTGAACAAAATATATTTGTTTAAAAATTGATTATCATCTTATGGGACACTAGTTTTTCACGAGATATAGCGTTTTTAGGAAAACAAATGACAAATATTTTCCTAAAAACTTAAGAATTTATACTTTCATAGCAAGAATTTACTTAGTGTTTTTGATTTACATTAAGAGCATCAAAGAGACTTTCTTTTTTTAAATACCAGAAATCGTTTGCCGATTTTGAATGTCTGAATGGTAATATTATTTTTAATGGATTAAAAACATAAAAGAAATGAGTGTTTTTAATTTTCTCTTGGGTAGTATAGTCTAATTGATAAAATGTTGGATGGTGTTTCTGTCCTTTTTATTTTCCATTTCTAATACAGAATCAATTAAGAGTAAGCATTTGGAAATAATTCTTAACATAATTCTGTGATCCCTTTTATAATATAGTTAATGCAATTCCTCCAAGTAAATGGATATCAATTTCAATAAGTTTCCTAAATGGAGGGTGCTGTATGAGGCCTTTCATCCTGCCCTTTTAAAATTGACAATTAAGTACATAAGAAGTAAGTGGCGATTTTATTAGAACCCTACAAATATCTGGCCAAGTCAACTGCTTTTCTATAGTGTTAACTTCTTTTTGTTTAAAAATACGAGGACTGAATTTTTTTCACTCCACTCCAGGCAATTGTTGCAATTAATTAAAATGTAGTAATATCTTAGGTATTCACACAGTTATATATATTAAATTTATATATAATTCAACTGTATGCTTATATGTAATTTTCAATTTAATAGAATGTTGGATAATGCTAAATGATGAAGAAATGTAACTACATTAGTCTACCAGCACAGACTAAAGACTGAGCAAAAATAACAATATTCATTTGTTAAGCAAATACTAATTGACTACCTACCTTGTAAGCTCTTGGAGCCTAAATTCCTAAATTAGGTAAAGGAGTGCACAGTAAAGAAAAAAGATGAGTAAATTATATAATATGTTGAAAGGGCAAAAATGTACTGAACTCAGGCAGTCAAAAATCCACACATAACCTCACACCCCGTCAAAAACTTTACTACTAGTAGCACTATTGACCAGAAGACTTACCAGTAATCAAAATAGTCTACTAAACATATTTTGTGTGTTATATGTATAACATAGTATATTCTTATAAGACAATAAGCTAGGAGAAGAGAAAAGGTTGTTAAGAAAATTATAAGAAAGAGAAAATACATGAATAGAATTGTGCTGCATAGAAAAAAAAATCTATGTATAAGTGGACCCATGTAATTCAAACCTCTGTTGTTCAGATTTAACTGTATATGTATTTATATAGGTGTCTGTATATTATTTAAATATATTTATAATATAGATTATGAAACATCCTTTATAAGAGATCTAACTATATCTCTTCAGGTCACATGGTAAGCTTATTTCATATTATTTATTTTATATGTAACTCATACATAAAATATATAACATATAAATATATTTTTATCTCCTATTTATTTCCATAGTAATAGCATGTAGTATAGTGTATATATTCCAAATCCCTTTATCTTCTTTATTCTTCTGAACTTAAATAAACCTGTTTTAATACCTCATATATTTTTATTATTGCTTAATTTCATTATCCTTATTACAAAATATAAATGCTTTGACATTATTTTAATGCAAAACCCACTTTAAATATTCCTTTCTTTACATATTTGCAGGTTGCATTGTGAAATCAGAGTGAAAAATTTAATGTTGTGATATATTTAAGCAGCACTAGAACATTATTGCTTGCCTCTGCTCTATGTGAAACAATTTAAACTTACATAAATGTGAAACCATTCTATTCAAAGTGTTTCTATTAGGTAATATATAAATTGTAGCTTCTGAAAAAAATAGACTGGATAATTTTCAAGACAAATGCTATCATCTGCTAGTCTTTTTCTGTGAAAATTTAATATGCTTAAACTTAAATAAAAGACTGAAAAATATGTAGAACACAAATTTGAATAAAAGTTGAACATGCAGGAAGTAAAGAAATATTATAGTATTTTTCATTTGTGTTTTATTTTAGGTAAACATTTATTATTTATCTCTTCTTCTTCACCGGTAATAATGTCCAAGCTTGTTTAATATTATGTCTCCAAGGAAGCATAAATTCCATTCATTTATATGTGTATTCATTTAACATAATATAGTATATTATTGAATATACCATGGCTTCTATGACTCGCTGGAGGCACAGAATAGTGGTCAAGAGAGACAAATGACTAAGTTTTCACCACACAGTGGAAAGCACCAAAATAAAGGTATGCCACAACTGTTTTGTGAACCCAGAGTAGAGAATACCTATGAAAGAAGGTTCAGAGAATGTTCGGAGAATATTAAGAGTACTCAATACTCAAGGTAGGTAAGAGGAGTGAGGAGGACATTCCAGGCACAGTAAAGAGCACAAACTAAAATGTAGAGATAGGCAGGTCCAGGCACTAGGTGAGAAATTACCTATAGATCATTCTTAGTTGCATGGACAGTATTCTGCAGGAAAAGGGATGATGAGGACTATTAGAAGCCAAGTGTTATGGCTGAACTGGGTGTTAGAAACACCACTGTGGCAATATTACTCAGCCATCCAAAAAAAAGAAAAAAATTAAATGTTGCCATTTGCAATAATGTGGATGGAACTAGATGGTATGATGCTGAGTGAAATAAGTCCATCAGAGAAACACAATTATATGATTTCATTTTATGTAGAATTTAAGAAAGGGAAAGAAGGAGGAAAAAATAAAACAAGAAAACGTCAGAGAAGGAGACAAACCACAAGAATCTCTTAATCACAGGAAACTGAGGGTTGCTGGAAGGGAGAGGAGTAAAGGGGTGGGGTAACTGGGTGATGGGCATTAAGGAGGGCACGTGATGTGAAGAGCACTGGGTGCTTACATATGACTTATGAATCACCGAACTCTACCTTTGAAACTAATAATACACTATCCGTTAATTAATGGAACTTAAATTTAAAAAAATAAAGAACTATTAAAAAAAGAAACAGCACTGTGACAACAACTTGGAGAATCGTTTAGAAAGTAAAGGAAAATGTGGTGACTACATATTAATTATCGTGATAGTCCAGGAGAGAAACATTAAGGAACCTGAATCAAATCAGTAGTGTATCATGCTAGCAGAAAGCAGAATATCAGTGGTAAGAATTAATGGGATAATACAGTGAAAGGGAGAGCAACAGGATGGCTTCTAAGAGTCCTGGGTGACTAAGTGGGTTGGGGGAAAATTGATGGAGGTACAGAATGTAAGTCTGTGAAGAAAAGGGATGAGTCCAGCTTCAGATGTAAAGTTGTTGAAGTTTCTGTGAGATATTCAGGAAAAGAGGTTCTAGTCTTTTGATATTTATCTACCTTGACCTTGGCTCTTGGTCAAGAAAAAGAAAGAAAGAAAGAAAGAAAAAGAAAGAAAGAAAGAAAGAAAGAAAGAAAGAAATGTACCCCCTGAGACTGTAGCTATAAGCTTGCATAATCAAATTGGAATCAAAGATCCTATGATTCATCTATCTAAAAAAAAATGAAATTAAAAATTTAGTTGATACTTTGTCCTTGTTGCTAGGGCCCACAAAAAATTGGTAGAGTGGAACTGATAGCTTCAATAGAGGAACACTTTTAAACACAGTGCTCAAATTTAACTTTATCTTACAGATGCTTTCAAGAACTAGGGGCTAACCATTTAAAATGAACAAGCACATGATGTAACAAGTTACCATCCATGGAAGTTAACAACAACAACAACAAAAGTCTTGACTTTGACCAAGAACTGCAAATGTTAAGATTATCAGATACAAAGTATAAAATAAGGATGTTTTTTAAAAAAATTAGTTTAAATAAATGTATCAGGCCTGCCCTTCATCCTGTCTGAAACTGGCTTGGCCCACCTTTTGTTTTTTAACTTTTTATTTTATTTTTTTAATTTAATTTTGTTTTTTCAGTGTTCCAAGATTCATTGTTTATGCACCACACCCAGTACTCCATGCAATACGTGCCCTCCTTAATACCCACCACCAGGCTCAACAATCCCCCCAAACCCCTCCCCTCCAAAACCCTCAGTTTGTTTACACCAGGTATCATTGTATTCACCAGTTTTTAATTGGTGTAACTTGAAGGTGTCCCACCTTAACTGAGTGATCCATCTCTTGCTTTCTTGCCCAGGCTTCTCCAGTGCCAGATGTAGGATACCCACACATCCCCATCTGGCATGTTTTCACATAGACAGAAGTTTAAGAGCAAGCTTTAATCAGTTACAGATAGGAACTACTAAATAAATGCTCCCCTCTTTTACCTCTTGGAGGAGACAATCCTCAAGAACTTTTGCATGGCTCTTCAGGAGGTCTGAGTGGGATGAAACCCCAACAGCCCACAGCAATGACTATGCTGATGACATGGCCTCCTATTGTCTTCCTTTTTCAAACCCCTATCTCCTAAAGCAAGGTATATACAAGTCTTTGCTTCAGGCTCTGCTTTCAAAGAAAGAGAAGGCATCCAGATTCTGTTCTCTGTGATGAAAGAGGAACACAGACTAACAGAGTTGGGACTATAGATGACTCTAAAACACAGATGCCTGGGATAACTTTCTAGAATTGTCACTGATGAGAAAAGGTGGAGCTGTGATAACCTTGGCAATCAGTAGTGTTAAAAGTGCCAGGACTCTCATTGGAGGGTAGAGAGAAATGCAAGTAGAAGGTTATGCAGTGCCAATGGCACTTGAAAGATAGGAGGGCAATGATAATTATAAGAACCATGGAGCTTTCTGGCCTTTGTTATCTGCTTTAGGAGCCTCAAAAAAAGAAAATGACAGATTCTGGCGAACCAACTATCATTTTAAGGTGTGCTGTGAAAGTAAGAGGGTCTATATGTCAGTGTTTAAAAAGCTTCTTATCTCACAGAGCCATAGAGCAGATAGTGATGAAAACCAGGCCCAGGACTTAATTGTCAGGTTAACAAAATGACAAGGGAGACGATGCCCAGCCTTCATAGTCCTACATTAAATCTGGGCCTTTAATAGATGTAGCCGCAGTTCCTTCAGAACTCACTTGCGAACATTTGATGAATAAGCCAGAAAATCTTGAGCCATGGATTCTTCTGAACCTTGCACTAGGCTTTCTGTACTTGGAGAACCTGGAAAGATGTCACTCGGGACAGGTGCCTCAAAAGGGGTACATGTGTTCCTCAAGAAGTCGTCCTGCCTTTTCTGCCTCCACACCAATAACCAGGGGCAGGACTCAGGACTCAGGATAGTCCAAACAGAGAAATACTTGCCCTGTTCTGGGAGGAAATAAAGCATATAACCTCGAATTGTAAAATGCATACCAGTAAGAATTGCAAAAAAGTATGGTGGAGTAGAACTTGAGGGTGATGAATGGACGGCAGAGGTGGTATATTCAATAGCATCGGAGTACTCTCCTGTGACGCAGGATTTAAAGTTTTGGTAAGTGACCTTTATGCTGCTCAGGTGGCTTTTTGATGCTTTGAAATACTTCCAGTCAGGGGAATTCCTTGGAGATCCCTTGGCAGAGTGTTGAACAAGAGTTAGAGGCCTCAGAGAAAGACCATTTTTAAATGGCCTTATGTGAGATCAGGGCACCCATTCCCTGGATCTCCTGGGATGGTCCAAAAGATTCCCTCTACTAATTCAATAGGTTAATAGAAAATGCACTGGTAAGGGGATGCCTCTTTTGGAAACTTGGTGGCTATCCTCCATGGGCTGGAGCCAAGAGTTGCATGTAGTGTATGATATTGGGTTGTTAAGTAACAATAGGGATAATGATTCAAAATTGTAAAGGCAGATATAATTATTGGTAGAGACAAGGCAGAGATAATTACTACTGATGACAGCAAGACCAGAGTTGCAACTGGATGACTTGACCAGAAGGGACTGATGGTGACATCTAATATCCATTCTTAAGAATTACTTAAATAAGTAGTCTAGGGTGTCCCTTGACTGTGTAACCAGGAAAATACTAAGAGCTGAAAAAGTGAAGGTGAACTCAGCTGCTGCAATGGAAAATCAGGGTCCTTCAACAAGTTTGGGATCTGAACTAATTTTCTGACTCAGAGCACTGATTTAAGGAGAGACTGGATCCCCTTAAGCAGGAAGCCAAACACATCTACTGCAGTACTATATGACAAATATTCTTCTCATCTTTTCTAGAATGAACCTGTGGCTATTTACCAGACTAACTCAACACTGGAAAAAGACATTTCCAGCTGACATGGTTATTGAGAGACTCAAAACACTCGCCTAGTACCCTATCCAGAGTGGAGGCTAGTGGAGGAGAAGGGTAAAATGGAAGCCTCATTTAAGTTGATCTCACATTGATCCATGGACCTGTGAGGCACAGGGTAAGTTGGTAGATATCGATGTAAATGGTCTATATCTTTAAAAAAGTAGAAACTAGAATTGTATTAACAAGACACAATTTAACTATATACTGTTCATAAAAGACACAGCTAAAACAGAAGTACTCAGGCTGAAAAGAACACATTCAATATTTGGTGGGTGGTGTTTAATTTCTATTCATCTCAAAATATTGTCTAATTTCCCTTATAATTTTTCTTTGTTTCATTTATTATTATCTTTCTAAAAAGACTTATTTATTTATTTGAGACAGAGAGAGCAGGGTGGGGAAGAGCAGAGAGAGAGGGAGAGAGAAAATAGCAAGCAGACTCTTCACTGATTCTGGAGCCTGTCGCGGGACTCGATCTCATGATCCTGAGATCATAACCTGAGCCGAAATCAAGTGTTGATGCTTAACAAACTGAGTAATGCTGGTGTCCCACTTATTAAGACTATCTTGTTTAATTTCCTCATACTTGCTATGCTTTTGTTACTAATTTCTCACTTCATTCCATTGTGGTCTGAAAAGATAGTTGATATGATTTCCATCTTTAAATTTATTGAGACTTGTTGGTCCATTCTGGGGAATGTTCTGTGGGTGCTTGAGATGGATGACTATTCTGCTATTGTTGGGTAGTATGTCCCCTAGATGTCTGGCACGGTTAGTTTTTTCTGAAATAGAGAAGATGTAAATATGTTTAATACTGAAATTTATGATTCAGTGAGAATAAATAGTTAAAAAATAAACAGGGGGTGCATAATTGATGACACAGAGAGCAAGGAAGTAAGAAAGCATGTATAATACAGTACAGATAGAAGCATTCACCTTGTGGAAGAAGATAGGAACTTTTTCCTTTGATAATAGAGGGAAGTACATAAGAATGTTTTAAAAAATGTATCTAAGATTGTTCATTTATAAAGTAGAAAAGTTCAGTGCATGGATAGCTATTGAATTCTTTTTTTAAGACATTGAAAACAAAACATACAATAGAGTTGAAAATTTTTCTAACATATCTAGCTTTAAACATATTTGCTGTGCCATTGATTACAAGGGAATACAGATAAATCCTAAATGGAAAGTCATCAATAATAATTTGTTTAGATTTTAAAAGTCT
Source organism: Mustela lutreola (assembly GCF_030435805.1). Taxonomy (NCBI): domain Eukaryota; kingdom Metazoa; phylum Chordata; class Mammalia; order Carnivora; family Mustelidae; genus Mustela; species Mustela lutreola. Next base: position 35,063,438 of record NC_081302.1, read on the forward strand.
TATGTAGATGGCTCAGCTCTCAGTTTTTTATTTGTTTTTGAGGTAAGGCAGTAAGGAATTTTATTTTAGTGACCAAAAATTTCAATTAGCTCAAGATCTCATGAGTATGTTTGTTGTTATTTTAGACACCTAGCCTCAGATAATTTCTGGGAAACCCAAATAAGAGTTCCATTTTCTACGGTTCTTTCCTGGTACTCACTGCTTGCAGCAGCCAGCATGCCCACATGTCCCTTCTAACTGACTTTTCTCAGTTGATACCATTTGTCCCAAGCATAGACATGGGCTACTGCTTTCATTGTCCCAGCAACCAGGCTTTGATATTTAACAAAACATTAAGGAAGACTTGGCAACATATGAATACGTATACATATACAAATGACACTTGTTATTTGAAATGGTTATCTTTAGGAACCAATCCCAAGCCAGCCCAAACCTAACCTGAAATTTCTGCCTCACTCCTTACATTATTTTGTGACACACAGCTAAGAGCTCAACCTCCAGAATCTTGAGATATTTTTCTGCTTTGGAAAGCAGGCCCCAGAAAGCAAGGAAACCCTTTCCCTTTCTGCCCATGGCCCATTTCATACTTACTAACCCAGGTTGATTTTCAGGGAAACATCCATATTTGCCCATTCCTTCTCTTACCTTTGTGTGTATATCATTTTTTTTTTTTTTTAAGTAGAGTGCTACTCCTTTCCCCCTCCTTTCAGATCTTTTTAAGACAAGATGTGTACTTTCATAAATCTTTTCTAACCTTGTCCTCCTTTCTGTTAAAATTTCAAGATCACATTGTTTGTGGTCTGTAAGTTGAACAGTTACATATGTGAAAGAGAGAGGAAGGTACCACCAGGGAAGCAGGCTAAATGTGTGAATGAGGTGCTATGAAGTTTCAAACTTAAATCTGATGCCAGTAAAGAAATAGTAGAATGATCAAGTTTGAGGTTAGTAACTCGATATGGATGGCAGTGTTATATAAACAAGACAGAGACATATGTCCTGTTTAAAAATTTTTTGTGTTATTTTCTGCCTTGCTTTAAGATACAGGAACATAACAACAAGAGCATTAACAAAGATTTCCTGGCTTAGCTGAGAAAAATTATTCATATGAGTATTATCTAGGAGATACATGATACTGAGTTAACTATTGGGGGAATGAGGATGTAGGGCATATAAAATTCCATAACCAATCTGGAAAGACAGCTTAAATGTATTATTGGGTAATTCCTCATGATGTCAAAGATAATGTCTTCCATGAATGTATTATCTATGTGATCATAAATACCTGATGAGACTTAGCTGGGTATAGCTGACTAGGATATATCCTAGATAGCAGATGTAAGAAGTTTATTAATTTAATGGACAGGGAGCTCTCTTAGCTAAATTTCCTATTTTTTTTTTTTATTGTTGACTTTGGATTTCAAATTTCTAAATCCCTTACCCCCAATTCTCTCTGTTCAATAGGAGAGACATTTGAAAACATCAAATATAAGCTGGTTTGGAATATGTTACAATTAATTTCATTTATCTAAATTGGTCTTGAGGATATCCTTGAAGATTGAACATCATGAAACATGCAAAGAATCATGAAAAATGTTGGTGGAACTTCATAGTCAAAGAGTAGCTTCCATAGTGTTTCTGAGCTGATAGATTGGGAAATGAGATTTTTAAAAAGATGCTATAAAGAAGTGTATGTTTTTTTACTTTATTTTGAACAATAACCATCATGAAGAAGTGCTTTTTAATGATCTGAGGAGAAAATTTCACTTCAAAAACAAGCCTTTAGTTAGGTATTTGAAGCCTAAGAAAGAACAAGTAAACAACAATACTTTTACTGAAAAAATAATAATAACGGAGAATAATAGCAAGAGTTGATCTCCATTTTTTTCTAGCTTAAAACACCTCCTTTGGGTTCCATGCCTTCCATATAGACACTTACTTAGCTTCTTCCTTATAGTGATTTCCATCATAATATCCTAATGTGATATTTTTAATTATTCTGGATTCTCAAAGTTAGCATTTCATAGAAATTAAGTGATGAAATGGGCCTTAAAGTTAATATTGTCCAAAGTGCAAAATCATCATTTCCCTTCCTCTTTTTCCTGGCAATGATCCAATTAACTTCAGATGTTCTATTTTTCATTCTGCTTGAATGTGTTCCTACCAGTTAGAAAGGAATCCAAGTTGGGGTGCCCTGTGATTCAATCCCTTACCAAGTGTTACCATGTGGGTTTTAATTTTTTAATTTGTAATTTTTTTAATTTTAATTTTTAAAGATTTTATTTATTTATTTGAGAGAGACTGAGCATGAGCCAGGGGTTGGGGGGGCAGGATAGGGGCAGAAGGAGAAGCAGACTCCCCACTGAGCAGGGAGCCCCATGCGGGGCTCACCTGAGCCACCCAGCCGCCCTACCATGTGGGTTTTTTTTAAAAGTATAATTTTATTCAATCTCAGCTCTTGTGTAGGTTAGTCAGTTCAAGAGATATAGTTTATAAAACTTTATTTTATAATAAGCATAATCTTTTTTTGCATAACCACAAGCTCTTCATTTCTGATCCAGAATAAAAGCAGTAACTCCTTTCACTGGGCTCCACACTTTCTTTAGACCTAATTAATACCCATATATCAAGTCTCTGAGCCTTACTCTGGGCTTTCTAGACATCTTATGATTCCTTAACCTACAAGGCAAAAATTCTGTCCAGCTAGGATACTTTGTTACATCTTTAAATGCTGTGTGAGATGTTTTGGCGCTTCTGTTGAAAACTCTATACTAATGACTTAATAATTGTTAAGTGACTTTTTCAATAAAGTTTGAAGTCAGTAATTTAAGGACTCCTACTTTATCTTAGTGGCACTACTAAGGGCTGCTACAGGTCAGAAACCAACTTGCTGTTCCAGTAGTTTTGAATAAAGCAAGGAAGGAAAAATTGATTTTGGAACAATTTTTACTTTATACTTCAATGGACAAAAATCACATTATTTTCCACCTTTGTCATTGACATCCACCACAATATAACTGATCATATTACTTTAAGAATAATCCTAAGGTTAAAGGAATAATTTTTAAAACCCCTATTTCTCAGAGCAAAATTCATTGAGTGAAAATATTCTCAATTTTTCAAATGTCTTAGGATCTTAAGATTATTTTTTATTGTTTTTGATAAATGATCTAGGACCTTGTAGCCATGTCATCCACTCTCACCACCATTAAAAATGCTAAGAAGAGAGCAAAACTTTTAATTGAAATCTTACAATCTGAATGAAAATCTATATTTCACAATTGGGGAAACTTGAACCCAGAAAGATTAAATGACTTATTCAAACTCACAAAACAAAATACTCTAATTTGGAACTTCCCTGCTAAGATTTTCCAATAGTATTTTTATTATGCATTTTTATTTTACCTTGCTGAATTTTATTAAAGTCATATATCTGTTTCCCCCAGAGACTATAAACTCCTTAGGGTCAAGACATCATTGCCTAGTTCAAATGTGGCATTATATAAATTCTTGCTGAGCTGATCTGACCACACGCCTCTTTTAGAATTAGGTAAAAACACACTCCATTCATTATGCCATCACATAAGCAATAGTTGGCTTCTTTGCCTGGAGACTATTAATGTACCTTTGTCAGTAAGTATAGTGTAGTATGCGTTATCCAATATCAATGCTTGAGTCTTTTGTCCCTGCAGATTCTAGATGATGCTGTAACACCTCCATTGGTACTATTGATATTGGAGGCCTTATCTTACTCACCTCTTCATTCTGAACACATCTGACAATTAGCTCTTCAGAGTTCTCAGTTGAGCCTGTTTTTAAATTGGATGTGGAAAGTGTAAGTGGAAAATTGGATATGTAAGAGAAAGAGACTGAAGAATTAAAATCAACCTGCTCGTAAGTATAGCTTATCTTTTCCTAAAAGGTGCCTTACGTTGTTGTGGCAGAAGGTAATCATTATACTGTCTTGGTTCTATTGTATGTGGAAAATATTTGCATGAAGTCATTGTCTAGAAGTAACACCTGGGAGTATGCAATTGATTTTGATTTTGGTACGTATCACCCAATTTAATGTATGCTTCTATGGCACATTACTTTTCCAATGGGAAGTGACTAGTTAAATGTTGAGCAAGAATCCTCATGGAGAGCAGTAGAAATATCTAATGAATAGAAATATCTAATGATTTGTGCAGAAACGAATGAACATAGCAGGACTGCTATCCTTAGAAAAGCCTGTTTGCAAGGCTGCTCCTTGGCTAAGGATATACAGAGGGCTTCCAAAGCCTTAATTCATGAACGTGCTCACTCTACCTAAATAGTTTGTGCAAACAATATTATTTATGCTGGAAACCTGCTTTCCTTCTGGGATTCTGGAGTTTGGGTACATGCTAGGTGAAAACTGCCTATCTGATCAGTCCCCAGTACAAATCCCCGGCACTGGGTTTCTCATTAGCTTCCCTGATAAGTAACACTTGTCTCATTTTCTCACAACTCCTACCTGGGAACTTAAGTATGTGCTATGACACTCTGGTGAAAGAGTGTCTATGATTTATTAAAGTGAAAAGATGCAAAAAGCAAAATCAGCAAAGAGAAAAGGTACTTTGAGTAAAGCCCAGAAGAAACTAGACACAGCTCCCGTGAACCCTCTTTCACCTGGGAGTGCTTCTGGAGAGATCAAATTTGGTGGGAGTCTTGAAGACCCCTATGACACTAACTCAAAAATGATACTGGCTAACCGGTACAGAGACTGATTTGCTCTAGGTACTGTTCCAAGAACGTTATGTACATGAAACCATTCGTTACTCACTTCGACTTCACTATGGGGATACTATCACGAACACAACCATTTGGGGAAACCAAGGCATAGAGAAATAGCTTGCCTTTCTCTTGTAAGTTTCAGAGCTGGGATGATATGCCAGAAGGCAATTATGCAGTGAACTGGAGGGAGAGAATTCAATCAGTGAACCGCAAACTAATTTTTGCATGAATAAGCTCAGTGTTTGACTAATGATGGGCAATTTGAATATAAATTTTACTTATATAAATTTTTATTTACTTATATACATTTAAAGTTCTCTTATGAGAACTCTAGATTTTTACTCTCATCAGTGATCTCCTCAGACCTTTTAATATTTGACTGGTAAATGATTCTCCATCAAATAGCCCATGCATCTGTGTTTTTCTCTTATGTCCAAACAGTTATGCAAATAACAGTTTCCTTCTTAGGTTGCTCTCTCAGGGCAGCAGTAAGAAAAAAGAATGTTTGGGAATGTACCTTAAAACCTTTTTGGTTGAGGGGTGCCTGGCTGGCTCAGTCGGTAGAGCATGAGGCTCGTAATCTCAGGGTTGTGAGCTTGAGTCCCCCATTGGATTTAAAAATAAAATCTTTAAAAAGAAAAAGAAAAAAAATTTAATTGATGCAGCTCTCCTCCATAACTTTGCCTCCAAACGAATTATTCAAATTCAGAATTTTATTTAATATTTTCTCAGGAATAAAAGCAATATTTTTGTCCAAACGAAATTATTTGCTTCTGTGGGACCCAGTTATCTGGCATCATGAATGATATTCCTTTTTTTTTTTTTTTTTTTGAATGATAGTCTTGGAAATCTCTACCCTTGTGCAAGTAACTCTATGCTAAGATGTACTCCAGTGTTTATACCCATAACATGAAGAAGGTGAGTGCAGTGAGAAGGAAAGTTAAACAAGTTTTATGTAAGTGGTGAGTCAAGGGACAATTTATTCTTAGAGCACTAAGTCCGGATATCCAGAAACCAGATTTTGGTCAAAACTTTCATAGAGAGGGCACATGCATAGAACTTTCCCAAAAATGAGCATAAGAATGTTATCAGAAAGGGAATATTTATAGAGTCTCATATGATCTCCTCTCAAGGTTTTACTCATTATAAAGGGACAGATAAGAACATTTTAGTGGTGAAACCTGGTAGATTCCACCTTAAACGAGTAATCATTGTTAGTATCACACGCCTTCTGATATAATGCACTGAGTGAGACAAAAGTTTGTTTTTAAGATAGTCTCACCAAAAATGCATAGCCTGAGTCCATCCGGTCAGGGGTATACATCAGACAAACCCAAATTGAGGAACATTAAAAAATGACTTCATGCTTCAAGAACATGAAGAATTGCCGATAGGTAATTCCAGATCAAGGGAGACTAAGGAGACATAAGAGAATTATATGTAATATAGGATCTTGGATTGGATCCTAGGTCTGAGAAGTAAAAAAGCCAAGGCTACATAGGTCATTAGTGGGACAGCTGATGAAACTTGAATGAAGTTGGTATCTTAGAAATCACAATGTATCATTATTAATTTTATGATTTTTGATATTTCTACCATGGTTATAGTCTTTATCTTAGGAAGTATGCAGTGAAATGTTTAGGGGGTAGAGAGGCACATGTCCGCAACTTACTTCAAAGTGTTGCTAAAACTAACACATGTGCGCACGCACGTGTGTGTGTACGTGAGAGAGACAATGACAAGGCACGTGTGGTAAATATTCACATTTAGGGAATATGGATGAAGGATAGCAGTAATGCTTTCTACCACTTTTGCAGCTTTTTTGTAAGTCTGAAATTAGTTCAAAAATTAAAAATAAAAGTTTTTTAATGAGGTCAGAGTCAGAGAGGGCTTTAGAGTTAAAACAAAACCCCTGGGCAGATTTCACTCACATGGAAGAGGTTATGATTAAACATTTGGTCAGTGAGCCAGGCCACACAGCTTGGCTGGGTGCCTCTTCTGTTCAGCCATTCTCCCGTGGTGTTAGACTTCCACATGAGTGAACGGAACAGCAGAGATCCCTGCCATGGGATGCTCACATTCCAGTGGGAAAAGACCAACAACAACACAAACAAAAGTTCTGAGTGCATTAGAACGTGATAATAACTAAGGAAAATGAAAAACAGATTGGAAGAAATGTGACAAGTGTGCCAGGAGGACACTGTGGTTAATGACCCGGTGGCTGCTCGTCTGGGGAACCCTTTGGCCTCCTCCTTGAGAAACTCTCCACATCCAAGGGAGAGCTTCATTCAGTTCAGACCCCCAGGGTGACAGGACCTTTGCCACACGATAACTACTGCTGCTCTACTACTCTGACAGTAGGATGACTCACCTTGGTGTGACGGAAGGATTGTTTCTTCCAGAAGTACCAGTTTTTATATGGAAAACACGACCCAAAGCAAGAAACACAGCACTATTTCTCTGATGCTAACAAGTATTGAGATTCGGTTCAAGTTAATAGATTAGTAAGATTTTCAGTTAGTTTATTTTCCAAAAGCTTCTGAGAGAACGAGCCCAGTGTTTTAGACTTCCAGCAACCTAGCTGACCCCTTCCTAGCCCTGTGATGCTACAGCCCACAGTTGGGACCGCGTGACCCTCCCACCAGTTCAGGTTCACCTGCAAGCCTGGGGACCACTCCTCTTTGCAGGAAGGAAGCCCCAGGTTAGTTGTTCCGGTGACTCAACGTCAGTTCAAACTCATTGTACCCAGTTTAAATGACTGACTCTTTGCCTTTTTCTTAGACCTTGTACCGGAAGTCTTCCCACTCAGTCTTACTCAAGAGCCTTGAGGGTATATGAGAGACAGATTGGTCTGCTCCTGTTCCTTGATGACTTAACAGCCATAGGAATACTATTTATTGTTTAGTGTGTGCCAGATACTGCATTAAAGTCCTCTGTTCTTTGATATGGGAGTCTTGTTTGGTACACAAAGAAGGAAGACCTGGAGAGTGTGAGTTGGCCAAGATTGCCATAAGGTTGGGTTTAACCCAGCGGTCCACCCCAGAACTAGAGCATGTTCCTAACACTGACTTCAGCATGCCTCGATTTCCGTATTCCAGTTTTTCTAGTTTGTCTTTTTCCCTGCTCTGTCGATTTCCTGCATCACTCACTTTTTGCTAGATTTATACAGATGTCCACATGCGGTTGCTCTTTTTCTCTTGGGTTATCTTGCTTTGTTCAAAGCAGGGTTCCCCCAACCCGATGGGTCTGTTCCCTAGCACTCTATCCATTCCCAACTTCTTTTTGAGGCTCTCCATAGAACTTTCTAAACAAAGCATGAGGAATCACAATCCTGGAACCAGTTTCTTCTCTCTCCAAACTTACATGAACTAGGCAAGTCAGTCATTCTTTCTGTGTAAAATATGATGCTAGCTTACCAAGGGAGAGTAAAAGTCATACAAGTAAAGTAAGATGGTGTACATGAAAGTAACCACCATGTTTCCAAGGCCATCGAATTTTTCTCTCTGTTTATATTTCAGTGTGTTTGTATCTGTGTGTGTGTGTGTGTTTAACCTCCTCTTGATGCTTAGGCATTGCATTTGTATATTTACACTAGATGCGTCTGTAATGGGACTGTTACATTACATATTACTATGTGTATGTTACAGGAACATCTTTTGCTCCAACTCATAATGATTTTGTGGGCAATTTTAAGAATTTAAGAATGCTTGGCTACCAAAGTGGTTCCCGGCCAGCTTTCTCTACTAGCACATCAGCAAGATGCCAACATACTTCATCGGGAGAAGTGACTCATCGCCCAGAAATTACTCTCAACACCAGAAAGGCAGGCAACTCCAAGAGGGCATTTTACCATTTCTGTTGAGGAGGGATATAAATAATTTGAAACATGCCTGTCTCTGGACTTTCCTGGTGTGCTCCTCAGAGAAAGGGCAGATATTTCTTCTGCTGAAAGAATTAATCAAAATACGGGTGAGAGGGGTATAATTTGAAAAGTCTCTGAGTTACTTTGATACTACCTCCCCACCCATACATATGCTTTCTAGGAGCGAAGTTCACTCTGCAGGTTAAAAAATCATTACACTGATCCTTTGCACAAATACACACACACACACACATATGTATACACATACATAGATAGATATACACACCATATATATATGTATATATCTACACACACACACACTCTACGCACAGCAGTTGAAAATTTTTCATTCCTATCATCTGTATGATAAATGAGTATCCAAATTATGTCAGCCGAATGTTTAAATGACTACACGAGTTATATGTGGTTTCATTTTAAATTCATGTCTTTGATATCTTGGCACTCTAGTAATATATTCTCTTTCCTTTTATTTTTTATTTTTTTTTTTTAAAGATTTATTTATTTATTTATTTGACAGAGAGAAATCACAAGTAGGCAGAGAGGCAGGCAGAGAGAGAGAGAGGAGGAAGCAGGCTCCCTGCTGAGCAGAGAGCCCGATGCGGGACTCGATCCCAGGACCCTGAGATCATGACCTGAGCCGAAGGCAGCGGCCTAACCACTGAGCCACCCAGGCGCCCTATATTCTCTTTCCTAAAACCATTTTACAATCAACTTATTCTAATTAATTTTCCGAGAGGATTTCATGATTGTATTTTATTTATTTTTAAAATTATTATTTTTTATTTTTTTTTACTTTTCTATCTAGAGAGTAACTGATAAGATTCTATGAAAATATCAAAAACAGTGTGTGGCCTGGTCACACGGTAGTATAACTTATTTATCTACTAGTTTCAATGCCATATAAATATGCATTTGATAGCTTCTTTGCTTCAAGTGGATTACATATATAACATATGCATACGATATTCTAGCGTGTGTGAAAATACATGACACTTTTCTCCCTTCCATAAATGGGACTGGAGGAGAGTAATCAAGAATGCTGTAAATGTGGTTCTGTTCTAATGATTCCAGAAAAGAACGGGGCAATGTAAAATATGTGTAGGGGTCTTCAGACTGCTGGAAGGAGGAAATGGGATGACTAAAGACTGTGGAAAACGGAGGAGAAATTCAAGATAAGGTACTTGTGGACGAACAGCCGACCTCAGGCCCCATGGATAATTCAGAATGCTCACCACCTTTCACTTTTAACTGAGACCCAGAAGACATGAGAAAAACTCAGACTTACTGGGCATCTCCTACATGCCAAGCACTGTTGGATACTTTTCTTTCCTTATCTCATTTAACCCCCGTAAGAATCTTAGGAAGTGGGCATGATCAGCCTCATTCATGGGAGAGAAAAGTGAGGTCCCGGAGGTTGGGTGACTTGCTAATTCAAGCACGCTCGCCCACAAAGGTGCAGGGTTGGAGTTCCGGTGTGTGCGTCCGCTTAACAATTCGAAGTTCTTGCTCAGCTGGTCCTGCCAGCTCTAGTCTCCCTGAGGCTCACTCCTCAACAGGGGTGGCGAGGAAGAGCACAGCCAATTTAGCCCGAGCAGAAGATTATAGACACATCAAGGGTACACACCGTCCCAACGGAAGAGCTTGAACTCCAGATGTGTCAGTTTATTTCCAAGTTCATTATATAATCTCCAGGCAAATATCTGCATAAGCACAGAAGTTCTCTCCAACTCTAGCCTTGAAATCCATGCTTATACTTCTCTTTTGACCCTGGGTGACCCTCGCATGAGGCAGCAGCCTTTAGGCTGGAGTCAGTCATCAAGATCCTGGCTCCACACCCCTTCTGTTTTGCCTAAGAAGCCTCCTTGTGACCGTTTCTGACCCTCCACGCTGGAATTACTGGCATCTGGCCAGCTGTGCATCATGGTGTCTTACCACAACACTTTATTCAAGCGAAGACCTTTCCCTCTTCTCGGTTTGTACCATGTTGACTTCTGCGGGCAGTTCCAACATTTTCTTTTCACTGTTATATCCACGCGGTGTTACCTGCAAGCTTCCCAATGTGCCATCTATTTCTAAAGACTGCTCGATCCTTTTTTGAAATCCGTAATATTGCTGAACACTTCCTGAACATGATGAGCACCAGTTTTATACTTACCTACTTGAACACAAAAGTTATGAGAAAATGGGAAGTGATGAAGAAATTACTTAAATAATTGATAACGATGCCATGGTGTGTATTATGATGTACAGAAACTGAAACATACACGCATCAGTATATCCATTTCTTAATGGTGTTGTAACAAATTACCACGAATTCACTGGTTTAAAACAACACAAATGTATTCTCTTACTGATTCTGGAGGTCAGAAGTCTAAATATTTTTTTGACAGGGAGGTATTTCTTCGGGAAACCTGAGGCTAGAATCCATGCCCCTCTGGATTTTTTCAGGTTCTGGAGCCTGCACACACCCCTTGGCCCAGTGCGTTCTTTGCTTCTCTCTGACCTCCTCTTCTCTGTCTCTGACCCTGACCTTCCAGTCTCTGACCCTGACCTCCCATTTCTCTCAGATAGGTAACATTATGATTACATAGGGTCCCTGCAGATAATCCAGGAGTTTCCACATCTCAAGATCCTTGTCTTGACTACATTTGCCAAGTCCTTTTGCTATATATCGTACTATATTCGGAGGGTTAGAATGGATATTTTGGAGGAGGAATTATTCCCCACAAAACAACCAAGGGGAAGGAAACTAGAGCATTAAACTGGTATCAAGATGAATAAATAAAGGAGCTAAAAGTGCAGGCTCCAGTAACACCCAACAGTGATACCTCTATAGCCCAGTAGCAGAAAAGCATTTCTGGTGAAACTGGAACTGCAAAGTATAAGGGGTTCAGACCGTGTTTGCTCAAGTTCATTGAACAGATTAATTCAAATATTCCCATCATAAGCTTCTGAATCTGATGACAGAAACTGAACTTGAAGTGTCTGATTTGTAGCTCATGTACCATTATTATAAGCTAAATTAATATGTATGTACATACATCATACTCACCTGTACACACATATGCACACATAAGAATGCATATATACATAAAACCATGTAGTTAATGGATATGTGGAACACGAGTTAGGAATGTTAAAATAGAAATGAAACTTCAAAGACTTTCTGAATAATCTCCACCTAAAAAAAATCATCAACTCTATATTCTTTTGATACAAACACTATTTATATTGCTTCTGAAAACAAAGGAGCACAGCCTTACACATGTTCTAGCATGTTCTGTCTACCTGCAGTCTCAAGTGTTCACTGTTCCTGATTTGCCAGCAGGGGGTCTGGTGGGTGCACATGTAACCCAGTGGACAATGCAATGTCATCAAGAACACTGGGCATTTACACTCTTTCAGTGGCCTGGTATTCATTATTCAAGTCGATGAACCTGTATGCATGAGAACCTTCCGTCCATTTCTAAGGGTTGTGATCAATAAGCCGGATGGTGGGGGGTGGAGGTGAGGAGGGAAAATAAATGTGCCCTTTTTTTTTTAGAATGAGGCATATAAATACCTGAAACCAGAATTTCATAACAAAAGGGCAAGCTAACCTTACTAAATGCTGATTACACAGTGTATAATAGAAAAGGAAATAAAAGCGTTTTTATAAAATGTATCAAATCCTAAGAGTGCTGTTAAACTCATTAAAGAAAAAATGAAGTTTGAGAAACTGGTCTTATTTTTTTTCACTCCCAGTAGAGTTCATTTCTACTTCAACAACTAAGCCAAGGTCACATTTAACTCACTTCAATTTCACCCAGTGCACAAGCTAATGTCAATAGTACAGCTGCCATGCAGAGCTAAAGACTGATGGTTAGACAAAGCCATTTACACAAGGCTGGGTCTTTCATCTTCTCTCAGCCAGTGACATAAGAAAGCACTGAGGTTATTCTCAACTAGAGACGAAAACTGGCGTATTAGAAAGAATGTTATTCTCCTTAGCTGTCACACAAAGGATCTGAAGAAATGTAGAAATGTTTTCTTTCCTCCCCCCACTCTGGTCATCTGGGGAGATCACAAAGTGACTCTAATAGCCTTCACTCTGAAATTTTCACATGGTTTAAGTGATTGCCAAGTCTGATATTTTCCATTTACACTTCATTGCCATCAGAAAAAGAAAAAAAAATCAATATACCTACCTACTCAAGTGTGTCACAGGATGAGCTTATAAAAGAAGACATCAGTCTTTTTAGGGCATGAAAAATATACTTATTCAAATATATCTTATTTAAAATGACATAAATTGCAGTGGTTAGTCAAGATTCGATTTCCTCTAAAATATAAGATTTAAAATATTCCTTGACTTGCCAGGAATCGGAATCCTTCAAATTGTTGATATATACAGATGTACTTGTTTTCTGATGTAAGTCATTCTGACTGTATTTTATTTTAGTGCATTAGTGACTACATTTATTAATTTCATAGGAACTAAAGCATCACATTTTATGAGACTGCACAAGGTAGTACTTTTTTTTTTTCTTCTCAGGAAATAATTTTATTTTCAACCGTACTTTTCCATTGTATGGCTTCTTGCACTTTTAGCTTTCTGTCTTGGAAAAAAAATGAGGATGTTTCTTTATGTTATTCTAATAATATTTTACATTAAGAGTCTATTCTTTCTTAACTTGTTTTAACTATTAAACTTCTTTATGCAGAAAAGGTGTAATGAGTTCGGTGTAACATTTCAAATGCTTTTGTTCAAATCAGAGGTAATTTTAACTGTCAAAGGAACATCCATGTCAGATTGGTCTTTCAATTAAAAGAAGTCTCATGTCAAGTTTGAGTGTGATGATTGTGTGTTATATACATGCTCTGGGTTGCGGATATTTAGCATTACTCCATTTCCATGTTGTTGCTGCTGCTGCTGTTTTCTTAAACATGGTGTCGAAGGAAGAGTGTTGGTGGCTTGCTCCAGATTTCCTGAGTGCCTTGCTTGACGATCTCACTGTATGGGCGCAGCACCATTGTTTCAGGAAACCAAGAAGACCTGTACATACCATGCTTTCCAGTTTAGACATCGTATTCAAATGCCGCCTGTCAAGGAGTGCTGAAACCGTCACGGCATCTCCACCTTCCCACTACCACAGGGGCCAACCCACAGAGCTGCAGGCTTTCGTGTCTGTTTATCTCTGCTCCTCGGCCCCCCCACCCCGGCCCCAAGATGGAGAGGGCAAATCAACCCCCTTAAGAGAAGAAAGAAGAAGAAAGAAGCAGCAAAATTTCATGTCTGGGGTCACTCTCGGACTCAGTTCCCTACATGGCAATACAACACACTAACAATTTGAGTTACTGGGCCGTCCCCCACAGTTACAAGTATTTCAAGGTCAATTTATCAATTTAACAGCTTCATCTTCTTAATCACTAAACTTCTGTCTCTTTGAGCTTGTGCTGAAAGACTGTGGCTGCTAATTAAAATGGAGCTTTACTAGCAAGTACACAAATTAGATCCTGTCAGTAAGTTTATTCTAACTATTGGTCATTTCTAAATGCCTTTTTAATCCCCTAATTTTTACATTAAAATTCAAAAGCCTAACAATCTTAATCACCCCTACATCAAATTCATCATTAAGAACAGGAAGCCAGATGGTATAATTTTGATTTACCGGACTTCAGCGTGAATTAATGTACTGAGTGCCGATAATGAATACATCAAACCTGGTATTGCAGAAACCTATGAATCTGGCATGTGAAATTAATAACACACTCTGCACAATGAAAGCATGTAAGCTCATATAAAACTGAGGAGTAATGGGCCCTTTTATTTTAAATGGTCTTTATTAGTCTTCCGTTTTGACTCTTAAGAAAAAGACGAGCATTTTGTTTAGGAGTGTACTTGCCCGTTGCACAACTATTTTTCCCCAATGGAACACAACAGGAGCAGAATTAGGATGATTAATAACAAAGCTCGTCTAGAGAAATTTGCTCGAAGGGTTCTCTCAGAATAGCTGCTAGTTCTGCATTTATTTGGGGGAATTGTACCTATTAGAGAGGGTCGGGAGATTTCTGTGAAACATCATGGCCCATAAAATAGGACGTTACTGTTTTCTTACAGTGGGACCGACTTTTGGTAATATGGATACATGCCTGAGAACCACTCTTGTCTGTTAAACTTTTTCCTTGGAAACAGACATATACTCCTCTATCCCCCATTGTTTCACTATGGCTAAAGGGGGGCTGTTTCACAACCAGGAATTAGATAGAATCCAGATCCGGTCATGCAAGTCACGTGTGCGAAAGGATGCTCATAATGGGCCATTGCAGAAGGCTGCTCACCACATAGAAATTATCGACCTCTGAAGTAAGTTGAAGCTGCTGTTTTGTGATAATGTTTATTAATGTCTTGGCTAATGCCTTCACAGGTTTTCATTAGATATATTTTTAGTTTTGTTAGCTTGCAGAGAATTCCCATTTTTGTTCGGGATTAACAGGATTAGAAGTGCAATATATTCATATACTAAGCAAACAACCGGTAGAGTAAATGGAGACAGAAAATACAACGTTTGGGGCAACTTAGAGTTTGCGTAAGATAAAGTGGCATCACCTCATAGAGCAAAAAATATGCATTATTTCCGTCTGGGTTTTTTAAAACACAGAATTTATTAAATCACCTCGTGACTGTGGTGTGAGAACGCTCAGGTGTTTTTCTTTCCTCTGAGGCACAGGATTACAAATCGGCTGTCCAGCACGAGCCTGGAAATGGCCCCGTGTAATATACTTTGCAAATGAAGTCTTTCAAATGTCCAAAGTGCTTCTGCTTCAGATTCCTAATCCGTATCAGCAGACAATGTAGAGATCCAGAAATACGGAGGCGAACGATCTTTGCTTTTGACAAGACACTATCGATAATGGTATTTGAAGAAGGTGAAAATGCCTATTTTACTTTTAGAGTGGTGATAGGTGACCAATCGCTGCAGGTTAACAACCTGAACGGCTTTCCAGTTGCACGGACCGTCGTTTTTCACTGCTCGGCAGGTGTGCCAAATATTTCAGCAGCCTGCCTCTGGAATGAAGGCAGTGCCACAAATAGGATAATGTTCAAAAAAATGGCACAAACCTTCCACTAAGTGCTATTTTCCAGATAACATTGCTCATTGGCTCAATCTATACTCACACTCGGAAGACAGTATAGAGGATAATTTGTATCTCTTAGAGATTCAGTGGTACGATTTATTGCAGAATAGGGAAGGGATGTATTAATTCTTTATCTTAAGGGTAGGGAAAATAAAAGCACTTTTTGGGCTCCTGATATTTATTTTTGTGACTTAGCCTTCAAAAATTGTGCGTTTTAATAAAGATTAGGCTTTTAAGAAGTACCCCCTTTAAACCTTACATCACTTTGAATGGAATAAGTCGGTTATTTCTGGCTGAAAATTTTTCTTACTCCTAAATCTCTTTAACTGAAGCTCATTTGACAAACCTATTATAAAATGAATAAATGCAGTACTGTGTGATTTGTCCACTGTCAACATGTTAACACACTTTATTTGAAGGTAGATTGATGGAGGGTGGCTGAAAGAGTTTACCCTCCTGAGTTAAAGAATAGAAAACCCTTTTTTCTTAGTTTTTTTTTCTTTTTTTTTCTTAGAAGTTCACAAGAGTAGATATACAATTATCCTCGACTTGCTGATGC